>NC_051431.1:27517457-27704425 GCF_001649575.2 Kryptolebias marmoratus | reverse complement strand
GTCGTGAGTCAGCAGTGTGAAGAGGAGGGGGCTCAGCACACATCCCTGGGGGGCCCCCGTGTTCATGGTGATGGTGTGGGATGTGATGCTGCCGACCCGCACTGCCTGTGGTCTCCCGGTCAGGAAGTCCAGCAGCCAGTTACACAGGGAGGTGTTCAGACCCAGTTGGTCCAGTTTGATGATCAGCTGCTGAGGGATGATGGTGTTGAATGCTGAACTGAAGTCGATGAACAGCATTCTAACGTATGAGTCTTTATTTTCCAAGTGAGTGAGGGCTGGGTGGAGGACGGCGCTGATGGCATCCTCTGTGGAGCGGTTGGGCCGGTATGCGAACTGGAAGGGGTCGAGGGAGGGAGGGAGTGCAGACCTGACGTTAGCTGTTCATAAGCACTCCACAGAATCTCACTTTCAAATGGCTGAACTATTCCTTTAAACTTAGGTTTAATAGATTGAATCCCAAATCTCTTGTTATAACGATACGGTTCCAGCAGAGTGTTACCATGAATGCTCTGTAGTTGTGATGCTTGCTTTCTGAGTGGTTTAGCTGGTTTAAAGTCGGCGTGTTGTTGCTCTGACCTGTAGGAGACGGGTCAGAGTGCTCAGAGACACCTGAGGAGGATGCATAAATCCCACTGCTGTGGTTTTGTAACTTGTCCCTTGAAGGACAAGGAAGCTCGACAGTCAGTGATTCGCTGAATGAGTTGAAACAGATTCTGAGCCTGAGTCAGAATCACTTTATCAATTGGTCAATCATTGGCTACAGACAAATAGCTCCACAGTTATGTTTGATTGGAATTTGTGTTTCATTGTCATCAGTGAGCTGCTAAGAGTTTTGTGTGATATTGTCACATTCTGATTGGTTGGTTTGACACCTTCATATCAGCTCTTCTGTGTTGTGTGTGGTGCTGAACTGGTGCATCCCAGCTAGTTTATATTCTCACCACTAACATTTATACTTTTGCATCTGCAGTTTTTTTTAAATAACATTTTACCATAACATCAAATTTGTTTGAGACCAAAGATGGTTTTTGTAAATTGTTTAAATACTCAGCTTGTGAAATTCCACAACAAAATCTCAATAACACTGCATTTTTAATGTTTGTAACATACTGTTAGGGCTGCTCGATTATGGGGAAAATACTAATCACAATTATTTCAGTCAATGTTGTTATCATGATTATTGGAAATGATTATTCATTGAGTTTGAAAATGATGCACATATTTCTCTTAAGGAACAACAAAGTGCCTTAAAGGTGGAAGTTTTCTTTGTCTTCCTGTTGAACTTTCATTTAAAATATTCAAAGCTGTTGGATTATAACTCTCCTCTGTTTGACTCCCTGCTGCTGCTTCATTTGGTTTCTGTTGTTTTCTTGACAGCAGCTTCTTTTCTTCTGAAGTTCAGCTGCAGCTTTCAGCTCCTTTAACACAATTATCAAACTTCAGCTGGAAGTTTGTTTTTATTGCAGAGAATCTATTTCGACATATTCAGCTGCAAAGTCTGTAACAGTCATGTTTCGCTTCACCTGTCAGGTTTTCATGAGAAACAGCGTTGAACTGATAACTAACGTATCCTTTGT
This sequence comes from Kryptolebias marmoratus, assembly GCF_001649575.2. NCBI lineage: Eukaryota > Metazoa > Chordata > Actinopteri > Cyprinodontiformes > Rivulidae > Kryptolebias > Kryptolebias marmoratus. The sequence goes on along the minus strand of NC_051431.1, from coordinate 27,702,848 downwards.
TGTGTTTGATGGTTTGAGTCATCACACACCATATTTCCTCATCAGCCTCGGTCATGTATGTACCAAAAAACTGATGAGGAAGTTGTTCTCCCTAATCGCACGCATTGTTTAAACATTGATTGCTCTGTAATAAATTTTGTTAAATGTTATTTTTTCTGAATTTTGTCTGCCCTCCTCCCCCTGCTTGTCACACAGAGGGATGCTGCAGTACAATAGGTTTTTTTGATGTGCTCCGTAGCTTTGCTATTTTTGTAGCAGAATAAATTCTTTTCCTCATAAAACTGCAGTCTTTAAAAAAATTATGTTTGGCTTCTGTTGGTGTGTCTGCTAAAGTAATATGCTCATGTTAGCTTGCTCCTCTCTGTTTTGATATGACCGATTGTTTGGGTTGCTACATTTTCTTGTGGTCCTCGTCAATCATGTACCAAGGAAACTTACTGAAAAGTTGTTCTCCTTACTCATAGACTTTGTTTGGATTTTTTTCTGTTTTAAACTTTCCAGTTTGTGCAAAATGTTGAAATTTCTGTATACCTGCAGGCAGCAGTGCACCTCCTTTCTGTTTTTTTTAACATCCAATTTTGTGAATCCATTGCGTTGTCTGCATTGCGTACAACATATGGCCTTTCAGAAAGTAACATTTCCCAATGTCCTTTATCTGTTTACAGTATGCAGTTTTGCAGACGATGCCATATTGTATCTTCATGCTTATCGGCTGTGCTGTCTTTGTTATCTGTGTGTAACATGTTGCTCATGTATTACTGTGCCCTATGACCTCCTAATGCTGCCAAACCCTCCAGGGATGGGTGAAAGAGGATCCTTTAGCCTCGATCCAGGCTTCTCGAGTTGCAGATAAACAACCCCAGGTGTGGTGTGTGCTGTGCCTGATTTTCATTAATCCACTGGCTCATCACATTATCACCTACACTGTGGCCTGCTCTGAACTGCCTGTATTTTTTAAGCATGTTTTCATTACAAATTGAGTGACATTCAATTAGTCAGTCATTAAAAGGTGTGACCTAACCTGCTTTTTTTTAAGTTCACAATCAAAAAAAGTTCACTTTTCATTATTTTTGCACTTATGTGTAAAATGTACTTATCATACATTCAAGTAGGTTTTTGTTGTCTTTGTTTTAACAGATTCAAGCCAATGTATAAAAGGTTTAATCCAGTATCTCACTGAGCTGTGGCTGTTGGAGGCTAGTTGGTGACTCAAAATCATGGGAAAAATGCAAAATTTTCTGCTACAGTTTTGCTAAGTTCTGAGTGTTTGCGAACAAGTGACCAGTGAGTTGTCACCATGTTTTGTGCAACCAGTTTTTAAAGATCACAAATGATATTCTAGTTGAGTTTTTATAAACTATATTGCAATTCGTGCACATTATTTCATTGGCCACCCATGCCCACATCGTACCCACATCGTACCCACCTCATCTTACTTCGTATGTTGGCAGCCTCCCCTGTGTTTAGCGTGCTGAAGGACACTTTAGAAATGAAGATGGTCAGAGTTTTCAGACCAGAATTTTCAGAATTCTTTATATTTGTTGTAGTTTTTAGACCTGGAAATGTTTCCTGTCAGAGGAGAGCTTGTATGCAGGCCTCGTTTGAGACAGGTTGGAGACTGCCCACAACAAAACTAAGATAGGTTCCAGAAGCCCGCGATGACTGTGTGACTATTTTTAGAGAAAATATTTGAGCCTGTTCAGACCTAAAGCAGCAAGATCATCTGTAACAATCCAAGGATTCAAGGTGCTGTGACTCACTCGAGGAAATTAAGATCCTCCTCAAGTAGTTTGAAGAGTCCCTCCCAAATACTGTTTGCCAAGTGAGATACTGGCTTAAAAGTTGTAACTAGACCCCCTACTCAGTCACACACACACAAATATACACACACGCTCACTCTCTTTCTTTCCCAGGCTTGTTTTATTGTTGTATGAGTGGATTTGAAGTTTTTCACACACGCTCACTCACTGCACAGGAAACTGCCTCAGCATCTTGACAAACATTGTTTTTGTAACCTTATAGCATGTGCAGGTACCAAACTGAAACTACTTTGTGGCTTCAGAAGTGCTTAGTGTGACCACGAGTGGCTAATAAAGTATTCTGCTGTCTGATTGTTTGAATCTTTGTTCTTTCAGGTAAAGACTGAGGAGCAGATTGCAGCTGAGCAGGCCTGGTATGGATCAGAGAAGGTCTGGCTTGTTCATAAAGATGGCTTCTCCCTGGGTGAGACAGGAAGCATTTTCTATTTAACATTTTTGGATATATATAGTAACAGGTACAGGGTTTCCCCCAGTGTATTATAAGCCTGGTGGGTCCAACGTAAGCGCCAAGTATAAACGCCTCCACCGGGCGCTCAGGTCCGCGAGCTGTTCTGCGGGACTCTAATGAGCCCTGAGGCCGAGCCTCCTTCAGCTACCGCTGGAGTTAGCACGTCGTCGGAGCCACAGCAATAAACATTGATCAAGCGAGTTTAACCAAAAAGGGTTAGTTGAGCTGAAATTCAGTGGGTGGCTTTACAAGACTGAATATGGTAAACATGTTTTGTACTTAGTGAAAGTATTATCCGTGTTTACCAGTAAAATTATGCTATTAAATTCAGCATTAGATATGGTTTGTTTTGCTGTTACATGTAGTAATCCAACATGCAGCCTGTGACACAAAAAGCACAGTACAGTACAGCATCTCTCTGTTTTTCAGAGTTCTCTGTTGTTATTCATTGGCCTTATTGTGAGACATGTGTTGGTGCCTTGTTTGCACTTTTTCATGTATGTTAATTTATTTGTAAATGTGACTTAAATTAGGATTCAAATTAGGTGCAACAATTTGTATTTATTTTAACTGTATTTTTGTTTTAAAAGGTATTTCAAAAGTGCCTTTTTGTAAAACTGTAGTTGTGTAAATATTTGGCGCAAATATCTTACAATATCACATAATAAATAGCCATATTTTCAAATTTCCTGACAACTTTAATCTTTTTTTTTACTAAATCACGGTCGGCCGGCGATCGACCACCTACCACTGGGCTTAGCCTCTTTTCTGGGGGAAACCCTGAGGTACTTAATGATTTTATGAGCTACAATATAACTAAAGTCTATTGGAGCTTGGCTGTGCACATTTTGCATTCTGGTTGGATTTAAGAGAAAACAATAAGTACTACAACAATGAGATATACACTGAATGAAAGAAGACAAAAGTGCCAATGTTTTGATGTATAATTTGTAAATGTACCAAAAAGATTTGAGTGGGTGAATAGTTTGTTTGAAAAAAGGTAGAAAATTTTAGACAATTTCAAAGTTTGTGTGTGACACCATGAACTGTCAGGGAAGCATTCTGTAGAAAAATCTGTAAAAATTATCAAACTTAATAGGTGATTACTCATCAAAATGCCAGTGTAGACACGTGAAGTTCAACTTTCCAACCCATTTAAACCTTGAATGAATGCTTTGCTTTTTTGTTTTAAGTTTTATTGAAAACAGAAAAACCCTTAAATTTTCAATTAATGTGAGGACACAGACCTAAACTTAAACATTTTTTATATTCATCAAAATAATAATTATTTTTTTACTTTTTTAGTTAAGATGCAACAGTAAGTTCATTTTCAATTATTTGTCATTTTACTGTAATTGAGTAAAACTCTTCAAGTTTGTTAAATGCTGAAATGCTGGAATAAACCTTTAGTATTTTACCCATTTTCTCTTCTCTTAGCGTTCCTCAGCTGCTTCTTATCCACAAAATAAAATCAACACATGTAGAGTTTTTGCTGGTCTCTTCAGACCACAATCATTCATTTTGAGCCACATTCTTCTTGATTCCTCATTTGTTTCATATGATGGAAACTAAACCGCTTGCCGCAGGAGCAAATCCTTTTCATTCCGAGTGAATGTACAATGCACTCCTAATTTGAAACCATAAGTTCAGCTTCGTCTGGTTGTAATTACATCTGAGCAGAACAACAAATACCAGAGAGGAGGACCTCTCAGAAAGAACAAATTCACCCATACTGTGAAAACCAAAGCAGTTTAGTAAAACTGAAACTAAATGTCCTTAAAGACAATCAATCTTGCCAAAAACCCACCAAGAAAAGCTGTTTAATGCTACTTCCATTAACTGCCTGGAAGTGTGTCCCATAAATAATAATCCGTTCTACAGGAGTGAAGACAGGAGTAAGGTCAGTGGAGCTCCAGAGAGAGCTGGGTTTTCGCATGTGTTTCACCGTAATGCCATTGATCTTTTTTTTTTGTTTGTTTGTTTTTTTGTTTATTTATCAAAGACAGTATACATTAATGAACATTAGATTAATGTAAATGTACCAGAGTTTTTAATTTGTCGTCTTTGGACAAGTTTTACAATTCACTCTAAAAACAAAATACAAATTTATAGCATCAAATAAAAAAATAATAAAATTATTTAATTTCTAAATGTATGCATACATGAAGGCAATCCTTAAGAAATATATTTAAAAAATGTCAATTCTTTTCTATGTTGTGCAACGTGCCGCTACCAAAAGTCATAGCACACTATTTCAAGTTGAGCCACGTTTTTTGGTGTCTAATGAAGTTTTATGTTAAAGCTGCACAATGAGATGCAGGACAAAAAGTTTGGACTGAACAGTAATTATATAGCATTGAGCACCTTTAACAATAATCTTAATGAAACTGAAAAATATTTTCATTGTTCTATGGTAATCTTTTAAACAACAGGAGCATTATGAAAGTGTGGTCAGACCTGTCGGATCCAACCCCTCTTAAGTCCACTTGAGGGCTCAGAACATTTGTTGTTCCTGTTCTGTTTCAGCCACTGTGGTAAAGACCGAGGCTGGCTCTCTGCCAGAGGGGAAGGTGAAAATCAAACTGGAGCATGATGGGACATTACTGGATGTGGATGAAGATGACATAGAGAAGGTGAGTAGAAGACAAATCCACCTCTGTTACAGTATAATTTTGTCAAATCTACAGATATTAAGCTCAAACTTGGCATGCTAGTAGCTGAGAGTTCTTCCCAACAATACAATTTAAGATTGACCAAAATGGCTTTATTGCCATAATTTCTCAGTATAGGATGATCTTATATTTAAAACTTTGGCATGAACAGCAGTGGGTGATATGCATTCCTTCAAGGAATGTTAAGCTTTTATTTTTTATGTATTTCTGTTAATTTAGACTTCTTTTTTAGATATATTTAGATTTGACAATAACAAAAACATCTCCGTCGAGCCACTGAGGTCCTGTGCACAGAGGCTGCTGTCAGAACAGCTAAAAGCAAACACTGAGTAGCTGACACTGCTGGGTGAGAAGCTCCAGAAAATCTATCTGGATGCTTCTCTATCCTACTGGGTTATCGACTCCGTCACAGATGGAGCATAGATCATCTGAGAAAGAGTTCAGGAGTTCACAGGAATTCTGACATCCACTGATGAGTCTGCAGCTGTGAGGTTTGTCAGTGTCGAGTAGAGCCCATGGATCAGTTTACACCAACATTGGATCTTCTGTGGTTTTTAATGCCCGGCACTTTCCCTGCTTAGGTTAACCTAGCTGTGCCTGCAAAGTCACCACCAACTTTCTGAGAAGACAGAATGCAAAAACTTGATCAGTATTCAAAAGTCCAATATACAGTCGTGGATAAATTTAACTGTAACTGTTTGGATATTTTCAGTTTGGCTTTTTTGTGTTTTTCTGCCATTAGCGGAGCCTCCTGAGCCTTTTTACGTGAAGCCCATTTTTATTCAAAATGTGACAGATTGTGTGATCAGGAAGAGATGCACCCTGACCTTGAAGTTCAGCTTGAATGGTTTTGGATGGTTTCCTCTGGTCTTTTTCTACACTCCACACTATCTGTCTGATCAACCTGGGGTTACATTTCCTCTTGCGTCCACATCCTGGGAGGTTGACTACAGTCCTGTAAACCTTTTACTTTTTGATAATATTGTCAGCTGTGGTCAGAGGAACATGAACTTTTAACTCTTTAGGGTTACCAACAAATCTGTCCAAGCCATTTTAGCACATCTTTGTAAAATAAACATAATTTATTTTCGCATTTTATGCCATCACGTACAAAAGGCATCCAGATATACATTAGACATTACGTTTAACTAAAGCACTTCATGAGAAGTGAAGCATTGTTTTAATGGTAAGGATACCAACCAATGTCTTTGTCTGTAAATATACAATTCATTCAAGTTCTACTTATATAACTCAAAACTGAGGAGTCCTAAAATCTGAATTTGTGTTTTGGGGAGTTGTTTCAGGCAGTTGAGCACGTTCCGATTTTTGTAACTCGTCGCCTTGCACAATTGGTAAGTTATAAACAGAAAAAGCAGCATGGCAGAATGTGGGAGTAGGTTTGTTTCTATCGGCATCCATACTACCAAACAAAAGCCATGAATGTCAAAAAAGTCTCTGAAGATATTTCATAAATTTCAAAAACTACGTAGATGAAAAATTCTCGTTCCATTTTTGTTCAATGAATGCACTTCCTGTGAGCAGCTCTTCTCCTTGTCTTGTTCCTGCCACATGTTGATATTTTCTCAGAGGTGACACCTGTTGTTTAAGATCAGAACTGCCGCACGTCTGAAGCACCAGTATAAGTGGCAACTCCACTTTTTTGAGGTCACAGTTGACATGAGCCATGAGTCATGTTCCAGTATAATTCCACCTAGAAGCTGTCGATGACAGGATCTGTTGTTTAAAAGAAACATTCAAACATCCAAACAACAGATCCTGTCATTTTTGATCTGTCTCAATCCTGGGATGTTCTGCTTGGCTTTATTGTCATTAATTGATAAAAATCAACAAGTTGGGCCATCCTGTCTACCTTATCTTTTTTGCCACGATACCATGTACACAAAAATAGACCGTGATTTAGAAAAATTAGCTAAGCAAAATGCGGTCATTCAGCTTGCCGGTTGTAAACATTCAGAGTTTAGTGAGACTGCAACTGAAAACTTGCCTATTATCTTATAATTCTGAATTGCAAACTAGTCTCCAACAGATGCAGTCAGTGAAATACTACCTTCAGGTGGAACTGAGTCCTAGATTCAGCAGTTTATAAATTAATTTAAAACGACAAAAACATATACAGTTTACTTTCCTTGAGCTATCTTCTGGATAAAACAGCAGTGGTTGCAGCTTCTGTGTTGTCTTTGAAATCTTTGTGTCCATTGCAGGCTAACCCTCCTTCATATGACCGATTAGAAGACCTAGCTTCACTGCTCTACCTGAATGAATCCAGTGTGATGCACTGCCTGAGGCAGCGCTATGGAGGCAACCTCATCCATTCCTTCGCTGGACCCAACATGGTGGTCATCAACCCTCTCAGCACGCCATCCATGTACTCTGAGAAGGTGAAGAAAGATGACCAACTCACATGGATTAAATGGAGTTTTAGAAACTACAGGATCTTTGTCTTTTTTGTCTTTTCTGTGTATTTCCTCACCTGTTCATTGTTCACCAACAGGTGATGCACATGTTCAAAGGCTGTCGGAGGGAGGACACTGCTCCTCACATCTATGCTGTAGCCCAGTCGGCCTACAGGAACCTGCTCACCACCCGCCAGGATCAGTCTATCGTGCTGCTGGGAAAATCTGGCAGTGGCAAAACCACCAACTGCCAGCACCTTGTCCAGTACCTCGTCTCCATCGCTGGAAGCACAGGCAAGATCTTCTCTGGTAGGTTTTCAGAAAGAAGAAGGAACCTTCAGAGCAGCAGAAATGTTTTGGTAGCCTTCCTCAGATCTGCCCCCTGCAACAGTCCTGTCTCTGAGCTCTGCAGGTCCTGCTGCTGAACAATACAAGTGTTCCAATACCACTCATTGCTCACCAATCACTGCTTTTAAAAAAGACTATTGCTGTCCTGTTCCAATTGAGGAGTCAACATGAATAAGCTCCTCTGATTTTCAAACACATTTCAAAGTAATTGTAAGAAGTGTGTTAGTACTTGTGGGGGTACTTGATATTGGTAACGACTCAAATGTAAGTACTTGTACTTGGTTTGGAAAAAAATGTGGTGTTTATGCAGCCCTATGTGCCCTGCTGGAGTATTTCACTTCCCTACACGAGGTATATTTTAATGTAGAGCAACTGCTGAGAGATTTATTGTCAGACATCAGGAAAGGATTTATTAAGTTGCACACTTCACCCATCCCACTACAGAACAAATAGTCTGATTCTTTCCCCCCTCTGTGAAACAGCTGAGAAGTGGCAGGCCGTCTACACCATCCTGGAGGCTTTTGGGAGCAGCTCCACGGCGATGAACACAAACGCCAGCCGCTTCTCTCATGTGGTGTCCCTGGACTTCGACCAGGCGGGTCAGGTGGCCTCTGCCTCCATCCAGGTATCACACACCTGACAGATCTGTTCAATGCCACCTGCCTTGTCAGACATGCTCGGTAAGCTGAATTTACAGCAGTGAGAAACTTGTTGTCTTGCCCTGCTTAGACCATGCTGCTGGAGAAACTGAGGGTGAGCAGAAGACCTGAAGCAGAATCCACCTTCAACGTGTTTTACTACATGATGGCTGGAGCCGACAGCAGTCTGAGGTGAACAGACTCACTAACACTCAGGTTGTCACTAGCTGCCTCAGAAGGCAAAAGGGGAATAATGTTTTTTGTCTGTTAGTAAAATATCTCATGATCCAGTAGATGGATTTTAATGAAAACCTAAAAAAAATGAATAACTGGATATACATCTACAACTGATTAACTTTTGAGATCAACCTCATTCAAGGTTGCCACCACAAGTAATCAACCTTAGGAAAAACATTAATGGCTTTAACTCAGTCAGTTTCATAGATATTGAGCTAAAATTTGGTGTGTTAATAGCTCAGTCATCCTAAGACATACAGTGAGGGCTAACTAATTGCACACAATCTGTTTTAATCTCTCATTATTCTCCTTCTTCAGTCACTCAGTTTGAGGATAGCCTGCTCTTGGTAGATTTATACATGTCCCATATTCCTTCCATCTCTTGATGATGGATTTAACAGAACTCCTGGGAATGTTTAGGGTCTTGGAAATCATTTTGTATTCATCCCCTGACTTGTACTTACTTGAATATTTATGCAGTCACTTATTTTACATCATATATTTTTATTTAATTAATATTATTTGTAGAAATTTGATTTCACTTTGACATTTTTTTTATGTTTATTTTTTGTCAAAATTGAAAAATTTATATTGACCATGACTGACAGATGGTAGCAATAAAAAGGTAAAACATCCACGGGGGTGAATACTTTTTATAGGCACTGTACATCCTCTCTGTCCCTCCTGGACCTGTTGTCTCTGTGACCTGACCACAGATATGTGGAAGAAGATGGATTGATGGGTGATGTTGCAATATTTGGCATTGTTTAATGATCCATCAAGACAAGTGAACAGATCCATTCCCAGTTTGGATCATCTGCTGTTGCTCATACATGTCAGTGTATGATATGAACTGAAAGTCAGATCTGCTCTGACTTCCTGTTTCTGATTCGTCTTTGTGATTTTACAGGTTTAAAATATCTGAACTCATCACGCTCACTTAAGAAATTTATTTTTCTTGAAAACACTAAAACATTTTGTGCTTAGGACGAATTAGCCTCTCTGAGCTCTATGCATGCAAACATGACGCAAGAGTTGAACTAGTTTAACTCTCACCAATTCTGAGAACACTACAAACCTACAAAATGACCTAAATCCCTCTTACTACTTCCACCTGTGCATTTTTTAAATACACCCACCGAGAGATTAGCGGAGCTTATCTCCTTACTGTAAAGTGTGAATATTTCTCTCTGCAGCTCACACATGATCTGCCCTGTGATCACCCTTATAGCTGCTGATTTATCATCAATACCTCACAAAATGTGTCTTTTGATCAGTGATCTTATGTCTTAAAGTCTTCAGACCAGTTGACATATTGGACAGGCTGCCGTATTCCAGCTGTTTTCTGATGCCATAAAGACTAAAATGATGCACTTCATTTCTAAAGGTGTGATGGAAGTACCAGTTTACATCAGCAGATGGCACAGTTGGACTGTACATGTCTTCATTCTGAGCTATGAGACACATAATCGCTCATATTGAGCCACATCCAACTGGGTGTTTAGCCAATATAAAAATATTTCACTGAAATACTTTCAGCCCTATTCAGAAATTAGCTTAAAATATCTAAATGTGACATTGTATTTGAACAACCTGTCCAGAGCGATATTTTTTCTGTGTTAACAATAACATGTTGTTGTAGCTCAGTCTAGTCCTGTGCATTAATATCAGACAGCAGTCCTGTAAAAGCAGAGGACAGCTGCTAATGTCTGCAGGGAGCAGGTTGAGAGTCTGCATGGGGCCAGCTGCTGCTGCTAGATGGGCTTTAGAAGGAAGTGGTGAGCTGGTGATGTTTTCTGTAATCACTTCTCACATCTCCGAAAAACTCTGTAAAAGTAACAAACACTGAGGCCTGATTCACCGTGACTGAGCAGTGTTTTTTTTGTTTGTTTTTTTTGCTCCATTTTTCCACATCATTTTCTCCCACTATCTGTGCCGTCTGAGTTTCACATTGATAAAGCAAACAGCTAGTTGGTGATACACACGCCTATCAGGATCAGCAGGTGGGAGCAATTTGCCCTGTTTTTGTCTCATACCACGGCCATGCTCACTGCAAAAATCTTAGTCTGACCTTAAACCACAAATAACAGGAACAAAAGTGGCAGAGAAAGAACAAAGTTTTCTCTGAGCTGCAGATCTGAACAGATGAGGAACAGAAACCCCTTAAAACTACATGAACATTCACTGTATCACAGAGGAATCACCTTCAGCATAGACTTAATTCAATGAGACATTTTGTGCTTTTTTTCACCATTACTTTAAAAAAGAAATTCCACTCAATTTGATTTAAAAAGGTTCTTGATAAAGTTGCCACTTACTGCTGTTTTTAGTGTTGATTATTGTATTGACTAATTTATTGATTATTCAATTAGTCTAAACAACTAATTTTCCTCCATAAATTATAATTCTCAATTAAATTAAATTTTTGTTTTATTTTTAAGAGTCAAGTTAGCATTTATTGTATGAAATGTCTAAACTTTATATGAAATGTAAACAAAGACTTGTCTTAAAATATAAATATAGGTTTGAAGGGCCTTTTTCTGCAGGAATTCAGTTACATGGTTATGTCTATCAGAAAAAGAGGAGAAATAAAACATGACTGTTTAAAAACTAAAACAATGGAAAATATAACATTACCAAAATCTTTTTATTGTTCCTGTGCTTTTTAAATCTTATGCAAGTACAGCTGAAACCAGATGTTTATATACACTATGTAAAAAACAATATTTTTTACACTGTGTGACATTGCCCATTTCTAATTAAGATAGAGAAAGAAAGACGCTGGTTGATTGGCAGCAGAGTTTGAGGTGCACATTTCCCTTTGCCAGGGTGTTATTACTTAGAGCAGCGGTCCCCAACCTTTTTAGCTCCACAGATCGGTTCATTATCAGACAGTATTTTCACGGACCGGCCTTTAAAGGTGTGGCAGATAAATACAACAAAATAAAATGATACAACCGGCATGAAAACATTTCCTATCAAAACATTAATTATTCTTTCTGTGCGGCCTGGTACCAAATGACCCATGGACCGGTACCGGTCTGCGGCCCGGGGGCTGGGGACCTCTGAATTAGAGAATGTGATCAGTCTTAATTTGTTTCCACAAAAGATGTAACCCTTTGGTGAATCTGAATGTAAGGTTTTTCTGAAAGTATCTGTTGTTTTGCTAATATCCAACTTAAGTCTGACAATTTTCAGGCCTAAAAACTGACTGCTGCACAAGGTTTTTACTGTACATCCCAGATCATCTGATTTTTGCACTCAGAGCACATAAACACAAACAAACAAACAAAACCAAGTTTGCTTATTTGCTGTTTAAATGTTAAGACAACCTTCAAATGAAATGAACAAACTTGCTGTGCAGTTTAACACTTCATTGATGCGGTATAAGACGTGAATGTGACGTGAATTACAGTTCGATAATACAGTGAGAGAGTGTGAGGACTTTTGTTAAATGTAAAGTGTATTTATCATAATGTTTCATATTTTATTCCTAAATATTTCTCATATTTATTGTGACTAGCTGTGAACTTCTGATGTGTGGAAATGAACAGGTTTGAAAAGAGACAATTCTCTTTTAGCTGTCTGAGTTTTATCGCTGCGTTTCAGAGATTAATGCACTTGTTTGACATTTCTGACATGCAGTGACTTTAGCAAAATTAAAGGGCAGAAAGACTTCAAGGCTGTTTCTAAAATTATGTTTAAAACTCAACTTTGTGTGAATGTTTTATTCATGAAAGTTTCATTCATAATCAACATGAATGCACAAAGACTAACTGAAAGAGGTGAATAACATGAACCAGTTTGTATTTCTTCAACCACAGTGGATAAAAGCACAGCTGCTCTGAGTAGTAATATCAACCCAAACATACAGACATTTAAGTGTCAGGATAAACTAATGATAAGTATTTATTTACTATAATCATGTTTGTCCTGTTATCTAGGTTACACTGTATCGGTTTCCAGTTTTTTTTAAACTCAATTTGTTTTTATCCAACAACAGTACATTATACTCCTCATAGGTTTTCTTTTTACAGCTGTATATCTAAATACATTTATACATTTATTCATACAATTATGACACAGAACACATTCAAATACCAACTAAATATGGCAAAGACAGCGAGCATGGGAGGAGAAGGAAACACATCTACACTTCAGTCCCACAGAAAACTGTAGATCCTTACAGTCTCTCTTGTTCCTAATGGGGGAGCATCTGATGTGTGTGTGCAGGAAAAGTGAAATGGTTCTCCTGCATTAGTAAAAAAAACATGCGTTTCCACCGTTTGGTAAAGACAGATTTCTGTAGCATAAGTGAGTATGTGATTTACTCCATCAGATAAAGGTCCCACACCTTTTGTATCCATATATAGTACGACTCCAGCCTTTTAATGGTTATGTATTTAGGGCTGCAGTGAGTAATATGTTTCAAGAGGTATCTTTTAGCCTCGCTGTCAATAGAGTTAGGATTTTTTCATAATGCTACTGTTGGACTTAATAATATATTCACTTTGAAAACTTTCTCAAGGGCATCTAATATCTCCCTCCAGAATAGGCAAGGCTTAGGACAGAGCCAAAATACGTGGATGTGGTTGGCAGTGTGTGTTCCACAGTTCTCCTGCATGAGCTCAAGTGTGTTGGACTCATCTTAGCTCTTATTTCTGGTGTTGTGAAGAATCTGTTTCCAGTTGTTCACATCAGTACAGGTTGTAGTCTCCCTTCTGTTAATATGAAGATGGTGTATGGGGGTGCTAATCTTCAGGTGGATTTCTAACATTTGCATATGGTTCTGCAGTTATTTGGTTAATAAACTAAAGATCAGATAAATAACATCTGCTGCATTTAGTTGCTGATACAGTATGCAAATGACAGCTAACACCTCTGTGTTGTTTAGACTCGGAATAATATCAGTAACATGTTGTCAGTAGCTGGTCAGAGTGGAACTTTATCTGGTTGTGTTGTTGAATTTCCACATGAATGGAGTTTATTTACTGTCCCTGTGAAACACAGTCACCACTGAGCAGCATGCAATTAGGTGTATTAAACGAATCCTTGAACCAAAACGTTTAATGAGACAAGTTATCAGCTTATTGTCTTACCTTCTCTTCCAGAACTGAGCTGCACCTAAACCAACTTGCAGAAAACAGTGCTTTTGGGATCTATCCACACTCCAAGGTATTTGCAGATAAAACTGGAAGCTGCTTGCTTGTTTACTGGCTTGGTTTTACTTATTCATTTGTATGTTTGTCATGTTTGCTGTATGTTTTAGTTTTCATCCAATGTCATTTTTCAGCCTGAAGACAAACAGCGGGCCTCGCAGCAGTTCACCAAACTGCAGGCAGCCATGAAGGTGCTGGGCATCTCCGGGGAAGAACAGAAGGCTCTCTGGCTTATTCTAGGGGCCATTTATCATTTGGGAGCTGCAGGTGGTACTAAAGGTAGGAACTTCACACTGGCTAAATTTTAATCTGTCACATGTTGATTCCTATAATGTCTTATTAGTGACACTCTTTGTTACATGATAATATACAGTGTGTGTAGAAAGTATTCAGACAAAAACTTGAAAAAAACTCAGGTTAGGGACAAAAGAATTTGATCAGGACATCCCTAAAATCAAGAATTGTATCATCAGGCTGCAACATAACAAAATTGCTTAAAGTGAAGATCTGAATACATTCCAAAGCCACTAACAGTGATTTTAATTCAGCTCTGAATGATAGACTAGACAGAGATTCCACTAATAAATAAAAATCAGTAAGAAGTGAAGGGGTCTGGTGTACAGCCTTTGATATAGGATTCTAACTCTAAGAGCCTCTGAAGCATCACAGTGGCTCTCAGTGTTTGTTTTCTTTCATGCATCCAGGAAGTGTGTCGTCTCTAACCTCCTCTCTTTACTTGCATGTTTGCATGCTGCGCCCTTTCAAACACAGACGGAGATGAAGGTAATGAAAAAAACAACATGCCCATTGTTGACTGTTTTCCTCTTCGAAAACTTTATTTCAGAGCTTGTACCTTTGCATTTTCTGTCCCGATACCTTTATCATTCCTTCCAGGCTTTAAGTCATTAACATTTTTATTGTTTTTGCTTCTCCTCTGCCTCCTCTCCTGCGTTTTTGTGTTTACTTGGTGACAGCCCCCTCTGTTCCCCGTCTCACCCTTTTTCTGTTGTGGAAGATGAAAATCACATCTCTTTCCATGTCACCCTCATCCCACTCTTTAGCTCCTGTCACACTGCTGTGCATACCTAATCTGGCTAAGTAAACCTCCTCCTTTGTTTTTCTGCTTTTCTATCTCAGAACTTGTATTTCCCAGTTTACCCAGTAGATCTGTGTATAAAGTTTCTGATTGGCAGGACTCTGGTTGTTTTTCTCTGTGACTGACTGCTGAGGCAGGTTGTTACTGGTTTGGTTTATTTTGAAATTCTTTGTATGAGGGTCAGATTGTACGGTAAAGAGTTGTATGTCGTAAAAAGTAGTCTTGCGACGTACATGGTGTAACAATGATTTGTCCTGTTATGTATGTCGCATTTGTATTTTGTTGAAGGTTATGAAAATTTCAGCTGCTTTCATGCATGTTGTAGATACATAGTAGTAGGGTAGGGTGATATAACCAAACATTGATATTATGATGAAGCTTCATTGTGATATACGGTATGCACTGCAGTATTTTTAATAGATTTGTTAGTAACTGTGTGATATTTAATTTAACACTATGATTTAATGCACTGGTGAGCTGTGATTCACAAACCCTGGTTTTCTCACTGGGAAAAAACAAACCAAAACAACAAATCATACAACTGTCTTTTCACATGCTCCAACAGCAGAAGGGGACTTTTAACTGGCCCAGCTCCAGAGCAAAAATGAAGGTGCAGACTGTCGAAACAAAAGGTCAGAATGAGTGAGTTTAAAGGTAATATCTCACTTGGCTGTGAGAGCTGGAGACTAGTTGGTGACTTAAACACGAGAAAATAGGCAAATTTTCAGTTGCAGTCTTACTAAATGAGTGTTTCTGATCAAGCGACTAGTAAGACGTGGCTGCATTTTGTGTCGCCAGTCTTTGAGGATTATGGCCTATTTTTGTTTACACGGCTTCTAAAACTATATTCTAGGCCATTCACATGATGTCTTTGCCCACCTCTGCCCACATTGTACCCAGCTTGGCCCACTGTGTACCCACAGCCACCACAGCCACCCCTAAGTTTATGATTAATCTATTGGAATGCACTTTTGAAGTTAAGATAGACAGCATTGGTAAAGTTTTCTTTAAATAGTTATGATCTATCATTAACATGGTCATGTGAGTCTGTAACCTTGGATGTTTTCTTTTTTGCCTCCATGGGAGCACTTTTTCCTGTTTTGGTCTTTTTTTTGTCCCCTTATATCTATGCTGCACAAGCACTGCCACTTCTCCCCCTCTCATCATCAGCCTCATTCAGCTCCAGCACTGCTTCTCACTACACAGATACCAGTTGAACATGTGAGTGTGACGTCTGAATCACCCCTCCGGGTGCCATTTATAACATTTAGTTGTTTGAGTATCCCTTTTTTATACCTAAATTGCTGCAGTCATGTTACAACAAATACAAGAAAAGCAACTGTGGGTACAATCATCTGATCAGCCATTCAGAGACATTGGATGGGTAACAGAGATAAATAAAAGAAATAACAGCATTGATCAAATTTGATTGTTTTACCTCATATAATAATCTGTTTGATTACTTTTCAATATCGTTTCAGTTGGTCTTCATTCACAGTTTATTTGAACACAGTGCAGCAGAGTGATCAGTAGCTTAATGTTAAAACTTGTGGCTACACATGCTCTGATGATGATGATGTCTGTGGAATTACTGTGGTCCTGTGTTTGTGCATCTGCGAAAGACCCTGAGTCCGTCTTCAGTACTGTCAGGAATTGGAGTACAGGGAACTGGTGGACAACTTTGTTAAATGGTCAGGCAGGACTCTGCTTCTGAATACGGACAAGACCAAAGAGATGGTGATGGACTTTAACAAAAGAATGTCTTCTGCCACACCCATCAGCATCCTGGGTGATGAAGTGGAGGATGTGGTCAGATACAAGTACTCAAGTGTGTATCTGAACAAAAGGCTGCACTGGAGCACCAACACTGATGCTGTGTACAAGAAGGGGATGGGCAGACTATCTTCTGAGAAAACCCAGGTCCTTCAGTGTTCAGTAAGATGTTGCAGATCTTTTATCAGTCTGTGGTGGCAGGTGCCATCTTCTGGACCAAGGTTTCAGCATGTCTAACCAGGAAGAAGGGTGGATGTGGTCGAGTTTCACCTGCATCCTCTCATGCTGCTGATGGTGCTTCCTCCTCTACAGTTAGGCTGAAGCCATCATTGTGGTTAGACCTGGGGAGTCAGGGCTTTGGTGTCAGATCTCATGACAAGAAAATTAAAAATATAGATCTGGATCATGGATTATACCACTGAAATAGTATTTCAAAATAGTTGTTTCTCTATATTTTACACAAGCATAATTTATTTCACAACACCTGCACAATGGAGAGTCAGGGCTAGACGAATATGTATTTAACCCACTGTGACAGAGTGATTCAACGCTCCGTTTGATAAGTGTAGTTGCAGCATGTTAGCTTAGTTCTGTCAGGAACATTTTTTTTTTTAACTTTTAACCACATGCTGGACATGACCACATGCTCCATTCCTCTTGCAGAAGGGTGCCAAGGCAGTCTTGGGTATATGCGCTAGTATCATGGTAGTAATGTGGCGTTGATGTATAGAACATGGTGAAGAAGCAGGAAAGTGTCTGAAGGACATAGGTTTTTTCCCAGCTATTTTCTATTTGAGTACAAAGAGCATAGCAGCATCATGAATGCCTTCACACTGAAGGAGGTTTTCCAAATTAGCTGCAGTTCAGCCACAATCTAATAGTTTGGGTTCCAAAAGCTGGATCATCTTCCTCTCACTTGTGTAATTTTCCTCCTCCTTGTCTTTTTACGTGTTATGTTCTTTGTTTGTTTTTTTCTTATTAGATTTTGTAAAGTTTTGAACATCTTTCACCTTGTTTTTAGTGGGACGTCGGCAGTTTGCCCGTCACGAATGGGCCCAAAAGGCGGCCTATCTGCTGGGCTGCACCCTGGAGGAACTGTCCTCACTGATCTTTAAGCATCAGGCCAGAGGACTGCAGCCCACCACCTCATTCAGAGGGGGGGCAGATGACGCTGGTCAAGGAGACAGCTCAGGTAAATCCTCAACTGCAGAGTCAAGAGTCATCTGTAAAGCTGGCCATATTTTTGCTCTTTTTATTGGCTGTAAAAAAGTCAAAGGTAAAAGTGTAAATGATCTGTTGTTGTGTGTGTCAGGCTCTAAATTCACAGCTCTAGAGTGTTTGGAGGCCATGGCATCAGGACTGTACTCGGAGCTCTTCACTGTGGTCATCTCTCTTATTAACAGGTAATGTCTCCGTATTAGCAGTGTAGATATCACACTAGAGGTAATCCAAAAATTTAAAAAAAGAAAAAAAAATGCAACTAAAGTCACATGCAGAATAATCTCACTATCCTCCAGAGGGTTGTGTGAGGGGGAAAAATACATTTTGATGCATTTCAAGTCTAACAGGACTCTCAGGCAGAGACTGGTCCATCCTAAGAACAAAACACCCAAACACAAACTGAGCGGTGTGGTGTCTGCAGTTCAGTGTAGCGAGGAATGTCCAGAACTCTATATTGAGGGAACTAAACAGCTTCTCTACAAACGCATGGCTCAACACAGGTAAGACTCTTCGAGATAATACTCAGCTGTGCACCTACACCTCAAGGATAAGAATGTTCATATTCTGGACAGAGAAGACAGGAGGTTTGAGAGGGAGGTGAAGGAAGCCATTTATGTCAAACGAGAAAAATAACTTTAAGCAGAAGAGGAGGTTTCAGATTTCTAAAAGCTCTTTCACAAAACATTTCCACGAAATGGCCGCAAAGACAAGTCCATCTTTACGCTGCCGCTGGCCATTCAAAAACCACAGATGGAGCCGGCCATGTCTCACACAAATGTGTGCTTTCAGAAATGATGTGAGCATCTTAGAACCATAAGAGGTGTAGAGCAGAACTCATCTGCGTTGATGTGAAGTGCAATGCATTAAATATGTGACAGACATCTTGCTTGGAACCTTTTTTAAAACATAACAAATTCACTCAGTTTAGCGAGCAGAATGCATCTAAGTCCTGGCTTAAGGTGTTTTGTGAAAGAGCATTAAAACTTACATTGAAAGCCTGGTACCCAGTCATTTTTCCTCTAATTCACATCATCGTGCATGTCACTAAAACATCTCTCCATGAGCCAGAGTAACAAAGACCCTGATGATTCTCCAATAGAAGGGGACTGAGATTAATCTGCATGTGAATGAGCATCTCACGCAGTTTAAAACATGTAACTTCACAATCTTCAGTTCTGAATTGAGAAAGCTCCCTGTATGGAAAATGAAACATCTTCAACTACAGAATAGAAGTCCAGTTGCTTTGTTTTTTTTTAAACTTTTTGAATTTGTCTTGTCCTAGATGAATGAGAATCTACACCAGCATACACACTAGGGCTGCAAAATATATCACAAATTTATTGTCATCACAATATCAGTAAGCGCAATATCAAAATTTCAGAGGACTGCAACAAATCATGGATTATTATATTTTAAGTACCATGCATTTACACTTTGTTGACAAAAGTATTCGCTCGTCTCTCTTCACATTTTGATTTTGAGCAAATTCTTAATCCATAGGGTTTAATATGATGTCAGCCCACCCTTTGAAGCCATAATAGCTTCATCTCTTCTGGGAAGGCTTTCCACAAGGTTTAGGTGTGTTTATGGGAATTTTTTACCATTCTTTCAGACGCTCATTTGTGAGGTCAGACACTGATGTTGTACAGAAGGCCTGGCTCACAGTCTCTCCTCTAATTCACCCCCAAGGTGTTTTATCAGGTTTAGGTCAAGACTCTGTGCAGGCCGGTCAGGTTCTTCCACACCAAACTCGCTCGTCCATGTCTTTATGAACTTTGCTTTGTGCCCTGGTGTGCAGTCATGTTGAAACAGGAAGGGGCCATCCCCAAGCTGGTCCTACAGTGTGAATGATCTGTTACTTCAGAGAACACGTCTCCACTGCTCTCGAGTCCAGTGGTGGCGTGCTTTACACCACTTCATCCAACACATTGAATTGCACTTGATGATGAAAGGCTTGGCTGCAGCTGCTCAGCCATGGAAACCCATTCCGAGAACCTCTCTGCACACTGTTCTTGAGCTAATCAGAAGACCACGTGAAGTTTGGAAGCCTGTAGCTGTTGACTCTGCAGAACGTTGGTGACCTCTGTGCACTATGCGCCTCATCATCCACTGAGCCCGCTCTGATTTTATGTGGCCTACCACTTTGTGGCCGAGTTACTGTCGTTTCCAATCACTTCCACTTTATTATAATACCACTAACAGTTGACTGTAGAATATTAAGTAGTGAGTAAATTTTCCAACTGGACTATGTCTTGTGTGTTGTGAAGTGATGTCAATCGTCAAAGAGTATATACAATGTCTACATTTTGACACCAAACACAGAGCTACGTTTGCCAAATTTAGCCTCCCCAAAACTCTACAAATTGTCAAAGAATTAAAAGCCAAACTGCAATAGCAGCAGAATATGTTCACAAGAGCTACATCTGAAAACGATGCAGCAGTGAAAACCAGCTGTATTGTAGCTAAAGAAACTGCCCGTGCTTCAAAGTCTTTCTCAGAGAGTCCCATTTTTAAAGCAGTGCAGGCTGAAGGTGTGTGTGCAAGTTTGCCCTGACCAGATGCAAAATCTTAATAATGTAACATTTTGTCCAGAAACCCCACTGCAGACAGACGACTGAGGGTGACATCAAATCATAAAAACAGTAAAACTGGATTTTACCAAAGTACATGTTGACAAGCCACAAAGGCATTGGGAGAATGTCCTTTGGACATATGAAACAACTGGAGCTTTTTGGCAATAAGTCCCATCAGATCTGTGTTCATAGATTCGAAAATGAAACAAAGAACAGAACCCTGTACCTACAGTGAAATATGGAGGAGGCTCAGTTCTGGTTCGGTGCTGCATCTGACACAGAGCGTCTTGAATTTGTTTAGGGTTCAATGAAATCTAAAGACTATCAAGGCATTCTGGGGTGAAATGTGCTGCCCAGTATCAGAAAACTTGGTCTTAGTCACAGAATATGGGTCCTCCAACAGGGTAATGACCCAAATTAATTTCAACTCGACAAGAAATCTTGTGACATTTTAGTCCGTATGAGATCTCATTACACCCCTAGTGTGAATTTACAATTGATTAACTTTTGAAATGAACCCCATTCAAAGTGTGTTTGTAAAGTGAATGTTTTAGCCCTTTTGGCTTCAGTTTTTTTGTTTCACCAACGCATTGAGATTCTGACCTGTGTAAAGCTGCAGAGACTGTTCACTGTCTGCCGGCTGAAAGTACCGTAAATTTTCGACAGGCTTTGTCCTCACTGTGGGGGCGCGGGGAATAAATGACTCTAAATCTCACAAAGTCTGATAGGATCCTGTTGATATAAATGTGTAAAGTCTTGTTGACAGTGTGCTGTTTCTCACTGCTCCGTCTCTCGTTTGGATGCAGTAGCGGCTTTTTTATCGAGGTAGATAAAAGAAAAGTTATGAGCTTGTATCAGCACTTGGGATGTTATCGTGCATGTGTTTGTTTTATCAGGCATGTTAGTTAAATTTATGGTTGCTGCGTAGTCTCACGTAAACTGATGACCGAAAGAAAAGTAAACTTAAGCTCAGTGTGTGTTTTTCTTTCCTTTGTGTATTTAAATGGAATTAATTTATTTTTAAAGTTTTGCAAACCCATGTTTTGTCCCAGATTTGAAGTCACAGTTTCCACTGCAGTGTTTCCTCCACTTATTGGTAACAGCTTTGTCTATTTTCAGTATTTATTTGATTTGTTTAGTGTTCTAAACTACTTTATTCCTAATATCCAAACTTTTCATACATGCTTTATTTTCTTAAAGTTTATCATAAACAAATTGTGCATTGTTTTAATGGAAATGGTGTTAACTATTGTAGGAGAACGTTGTCCGGTAACATAACAGTGACACGAGGACTCTGCAGTTTCTTACTGTCATTGCCATTTCTCACCAAATCATCCTGTTTTCCTCATGTTTTCCATGTGTTTTTCTCCTGTTTGTCTTTCCTCGTGCTTGTCGTCCACCGGCGAAAGTGGAGCAATTATGTTTTTACCCGTGTTTATGTTTTAGTCTAAACATAAATAGCTATAACTCAGTAAATTTTACAGGTTAAAATTTGGTGTGATGGTGGCTGACAATCATAACTAATAATTCAAGCACAAAAAGGAGGTGGAAGATCATGTGAGATATCGCAATATTAAATGAGATTGCACATAATGACTACAACTCATTTCTCATGAAAAGATGATTTTAGTTTAAAACTGGCATGAATGCTGGCGGGTGACAGGCATTCCTTCATGGAGTCGTATGCCTTTAATTTCCTTAGCTTTGTATCCTGTTTTCTTCCTGATGTCCTCATATTTTTCTCATATTTCATCATGTTTTCATTACATTTTTTGTCCGTTTTCCTGATTATTTTTTTCAAATTTTCATTGCACCCACCCCCCGTTTTCCTCATGTTTTGGTCATGATTCCCTCCTGTTTTCTCTCATGTTTTCTTCATGTTGTCCTCCTGCTTCCCCAGGGCTCTGAAGTCTAGTCAGCACTCTCTGTGCTCGCTGCTGATTGTGGACACGCCAGGCTTCCAAAACCCCCGCCTGGCTCAGCAGCAACGGGGGGCTACGTTTGAGGAGCTGTGCCATAACTACACCCAGGAGAGGCTGCAGACACTGTTCCATGAACGCACCTTCGTCCGGGAGCTGGAAAGATACAAGGAGGTGCAGAACACACAAGCAAACATTTATATTTAATCATTTTAAGGCTGTTGGAAAACATTTTATGCAGTAATTTTAAAGCATAATCAGATATTTTCTTTAAGTCATAATTGAAGGACTCATGATTTAGAATAATATAGTTATTGGGTCATGAAGGCAAAAATGAACTGGATTCCTGCTGTTTTCACTAAAGTCTTTAGAGATTATCACAGTTTGGATGCAGTTGAGGAAACAGTTCCTCTCAAAGTCTGAGTATTATACCAGAGTCCATGTCCTTAAAGAGAATTATGATTTTCATAAACACAAGCAGATTGGTTGGTGCACATTACAATAAAAATTTTTTGCAATCAGAATCTGCTTCTGAAACACAGATAAAGTTTTCACATTCTATTTATTAATTTCTTTGTTTTTACTGAAAGTTGTTACAATAATCTAAAATGCATTAACACAATTCTCCGCTAAAACAAATAAATTCTGTTTTAGAAACTCTGTTCAGACTCACACAACCTAATCTGAGTGGAGCAAAGTCACCATAAATCTGACTTTTGACCTGATTTCTTGCTCAGCTCATCCTGTTGTAGCAAATGTCTCGTAGATTACTAACCTCAGCCTTTATCCGCTCCCCTCCTAGGAAAACATAGAGCTTGTTTTAGATGACATAGAGTCCAGTACGTCTCTGTCTGTAGCAGTTATTGATCAAGCCTCAGCCCAAGCTCTGGTAAGTAGATGTCGCCACTCTGCTGCTCTCATGTAAAACTTATCCTGTTGGCATATCTGCACTGTTTTAACTTTGGATGTTTTCCATTGTTACTCAAATGTCATACAAAACTATCTTATCTGTACCAGTTTTTGTGAAGGCAGAGGGGGCCTGAGGATGGACCCTCTGTAAAGCTGTTATTAATAATATTAATTTATATTCTAAAATATAGTAAAGATGACAAGGAAAACTGTAAAATATTCTATTAGTTTTGTGTGTAGTTAAATCATAATTAGAGTAAATTTATTAATATTTTTTGCTTTGTGTTATTTCCTGTCCCAACAATTTGTGATTAAAAAAACAATAATATGAAATGATGTTTTGTGATAATTGTCTACTCAGCACCAGTCTGCCATGACTTTAATAATGTTAACAATAAAATGAAGCTTCTTTCTTGTCTCTCAGAGATCAGTCAGTCAGGGTCATTGAGAAGTAATTATCAAACGTGTCTTCTCTGCTTGTGTCGGTCCCAGGTTCGTGCCCTGGCCCGCACAGAGGAGGCTCGAGGTCTTTTGTGGCTGATGGAGGAGGAGGCTGTTCAGCCTGGGGGCTCTGAGGAAACCATGCTAGAGAGACTCTTCAGCTACTACAGCTCCAGCCAAGGAGAAAACAAAGGTGAGCTTCAACCCATCAGCTTCTGATCAGGCAGTGAGCTGCACTGATGACACTGATAATACCCCAGATGCTTAATGAGGAGGGTGTGTTTCCTGTTTTTGTTTCTGCAGGAGCCAGTCTGCTGCTGCGGGGAGAGAAGCCTCACCTCTTCCTGCTGGGCCACAGCCATGGGGCGGACTGGGTGGAGTACAACGTTCAGGGCTGGCTGAGCCACGCTAAGAACAATCCTGCTGCCCAGAACGCTGCCGCGTTACTGCAGGACTCTCAGAAGTACGAGCTCCCTCATGTCCAACAGAGCTGTCATCATAACTGCTGACAAGGAAACCTAAAAATTTATCCAATTCATTTCAGCCCCACCTCAAAATATGAGGAGTTGGTTTCACATCAATTTGATAACTAAATTAATGAAAAACTTATAAATATTTACATAAACTAAACTGGTTTAATAACAAATCCAGCTTTCAATTCAGTGGGAGTTAACTCAGGGGTTTTCACTTTATTTTGGTTTATTTATTTCTGTTTCTTTTTATAGAACATCACTTCAACTTAATCTACTTTTATTTATACAGCACCTCTCAAATCGAAGTACATGCCACTCTAAATGTGTTGGACAATGAGGCCAGTTCTTTTCCTTCCTGCTGTCGGCTGAAAACCTTTGGGTTTGACATCAAAAGATGAATATGAGACAAGAGAGCAATATTTCAGCATTTATTTCCAATTGTTTACACCTAGATTGTATACACAACTGAGAAGATATCATTATTTTTAATTAAACACCAAATTCGTAGGTGAGCAAAAGTATTAGATCATGTGACTGACATGTGTTATTTGTTGCCCAGGTGTGTCTGATCACATTAGAAAGAAATAGGCGTCACTGTTCCAGTACTTCCAGAGGGAAGTGTAAAACACAAACCCAACATCCATCAACATTTGTTTCTAAAGCTCATTAATAATTTGCA
Source organism: Kryptolebias marmoratus (assembly GCF_001649575.2). Classification (NCBI taxonomy): domain Eukaryota; kingdom Metazoa; phylum Chordata; class Actinopteri; order Cyprinodontiformes; family Rivulidae; genus Kryptolebias; species Kryptolebias marmoratus. Next base: position 27,678,028 of record NC_051431.1, on the reverse strand, counting down.
ACTTCCTTTAGTAAAAATCTACTTTAACAAAATGCAGATGTTTTTGGGTATAAACTGTCACATATTTTTATGTTTCTACAGTCTTATGTAGGAGATATAACAGTTTAAAAAGACCTTTTCCCCATTGAGAAGAGTAAACTGAACTCAGACACAATGAAAGTCAGTGAGAGTTTTAGTGTGTTCACTCTGACCTCTGGAGGGATTTTAACATCAGTACTATAGCAGTAAGAGACCCTTTGGGTGAAATAAGACAAAATATCTACATTTTGATGAATAATCTGTATAAGAGCTTTAAAGCTTGTGGAAACAGGAAGAGTTTTTAAAACGGCTGTAAAGTTTAAATGGTTCAAAAGTTACAGAGTGACATCATCACTTTGAGTAGAAATGGTAGAGAAACGGGTGAATAGTAATGAGGGTGCTGCAGTTTTTATGCATATTTTATTTGTTTACTGTTTCTGATGTTCGCCACAGGAAGAACATCAGTGGTCTGTTTTTGGGCCGCTCCAGTGGGGCCACAGTGTTGTCGGGGTCTATTGCTGGTCTGGAAGGCAGCTCCCAGCTGGCCCTGCGGCGAGCCACCAGCATGAGGAAGACCTTCACCACAGGTGTGGCTGCTGTCAAGAAGAAGAGTCTGTGTATCCAGGTCAAACTCCAAGTGGTAAGTGAGAGGAGATACACAAATCAGCTGTTCTGTTTAACGTTTTCCTGCAGTTATTCACTGCAGACACTTTCTTTTGTAGATGCATTAATTTTAGTTTTGTGGGCTGTTGTAATTTCAGATTCTTGTTCAGCTGTAACCTACAGATATCAATTTCATCTCTCTCTCTCTCTCTATATATATATATATATATATATATTCACAGTAAAACCACCTTTTTTTGTATTTTAGAAAATCAGATTCATTAAGTTGGTTGTTAATTTATTGTAACTCTACACTAATTTACCAGCCTTCTTTTCTGACAAGAATGATCATTAATATTAGTAGAAGAGGAAACTTCTCACTGTAAATGTTACTTTGTTCCTAACCATGCTTTGTCTACAGAAGCTGAAAACTTTATTAATAAACAAAGTATAGGTCATGAGCTTCTTTTATCCTCTGTTAATGAAGGCCCCTGTTTTTATGACCTTGCTTTCTGTTTCCAGGATGCTTTGATTGACATGGTGCGCCGGTCCAAAGTCCACTTTGTCCACTGCCTGCTGCCTAAAGCAGAGGCAGTTGGAGGAGCTGATCTCCGTGTAACGCACGGCGAGAGTCCCGATGCAGGCCTGATGAATCTGGACCTGCACCTCCTGAGAGCTCAGCTTCGAGGATCAAAGCTGCTAGATGCTCTGCGCATCTACAGGCAAGGTGAGGAAGGAATCATTAAAACCTTGTTCATCATTCCTGATTGTAGCACTGTGCATTTTGGGAAACCATGTCCACATTGGTCCTGTGTTTCAAGCTGTAGAAAATACTTTATTTAGGACGTCTTATGGTTTGTTCAGTTCTCTTTCATAGCATTTGTTTCGTGTCTCACATTGGGAATGCCCTACGATATCCCTACGAGCAGGCAGGGGCCACAGATCCTCTCGGAGAAACTGTGTTATCTCCGCTAACCAGTGTTTTGACGGCCAGTGGGGTGCAATGAGAATCATTGTCAGGTTTTCTGCTCGTACCCTCGCTAGCATTGGTGAAATGAGAGCTATTGGAGGGCAGGCATAAAGCAGAACCCGAGGCTACCTGTGGGCTAGTGCGTCCACCCCCAGTGGTGCATTCTGATCATGCAGGGAGAAATACAGGGGACACTGGTTGTTCTCCCTCGAGGCAAATAGGTCCACGGATGGTTGTCCGTTCTGATCAGCACATGGTGACTTCTCAGGAGTGGAAGGGAGTGTTTCAGTGTCGAGAGGTTTTTGAATAAACTCTCAGTGCAGCGTCAGCCCTATTTATAAGGGGAGGGACTCTGCCCTCTCTGACGCTGACGAGCATATCTCCAGCCAATCCTGGCTGGTGTAATGTAATAGGAGCTTCTGATGAGGTCACGCCAGGGGCGTTCGCAATGTGAGACACTCACTCGTGCTACTCAGAGAACCGGGGTTACAAAAGTAACCTAAAGTTCTGTATGCTCCAGAACTATGCTCCTTCTCGTATGTACATCTTAAAATCACTTTTTGAAAACAGTGAGTCATAGGTTACTTGCTTGTGGATGTATTGCAGATGCCAGTTCCTCAACTTCAGCAAAACCTTCATGTTACATTGCTAGAAAAGAAGATAAAAGAAACAGCCCATCAGGAGAGCTTCCTTTATAGGGCAGTCCTGAGTCCTGATTGGTCCTTTCAAACTTTCCAACCAATCAGAGCTCAAACTCCAAATTGCACCAGCCTGCATTCTGAACCTGAGGAAAAACAAACAAGAGGGGGAAAATACACATGGTCCTCCAAACATGTAACACTTCATATGCTGTATTACCTCAGTAAGCAGAGAAGGCTGATGGACAATAGAGCAAACTCATTACACCAAATAATCTAATGCCAAAACGGTTTTAACATTTTATCCATTTCATCAAACTGTCAACAATACTAAAGCAAATGTTGCAAAGAACAAACTACAGTATAGATGAAGTATACTTTAAAAAAAACCATAAGAAATAGAAATAGTTGTAGTTAATAATAGAAAAAAACTGCCACTTGTGTATATAACCTTGATATGATTTGAACATAATGAGAAAAACTCTTTCCTCCAGCCGTCTCTCGCTGTGAACATCCAGAACACAGCTACATGTCCCGAATGAAACCTTGTTTTAGTTTCCCAGCACTGCACTCCAACCTTCGTTTATTTTTCCACTTTTTCTGCTGTCTCTGGCAACTGTTTGATGAATGTATCAGAAATATTTTCTAATTAAAAGCTATGTCTTTCTGCAACATAGAAACTTAGATAATCTCCCGCACTTCCTCCAGCACTACCACAAAGTTTTATAAACTTGTCAGAAAGATTGAGCTGTTTCACATCTATAGTTGGTCCGGAGTGCATCAGTTCAACTCTTGTCTCCTGTGACTTCAAAAATATTTTATTCACTGGTAAAAAATTTTAACGATATGATGTCTAAGAGCCTTACAATGAAATTTAAACCCTAATGTTAGGTTATACGCTCACATTTAGAAGCTAGGCTTAACCATTTAAGAAAGAAAAAACATTGTGAATTTTAATAATCTTTAATCAGCTGCTGTTGTCAGTGCTGTTTTCAATTGTTCTAGTCTGAAGCTGTTTTAATACGTTTATTTAAAAGCATAAACAGTAGTCTCCTACATTTTTTACATCTTTTTTTGCTGAAAACTAAAGTTGGTTTTACTTTAACCTCTGTGTTTGCTGTCTGACCCCCGACCCCCTCTCTGCCTCCAGGATACCCAGACCACATGGTGTTCTCAGAGTTCCGCCGGCGCTTCGATGTCCTGGCACCACATCTGACCAAGAAACACGGACGCAACTACATTGTCACGGATGAGAAAAGGGTGAGTCTTTAGCTATGTGGGCACATTGCTCTTTGCTAAACAACTATAGAACGGTCTGCAGGAAAACAACATGCTGCTGTTTCTTTTTCCATTTAATTTGAGCAAATTCTATAAAATTCTGGAAGCAAAGTTTGAGTTGGTTTGTGGCCTCAGTCTCAAACAGACAAACACTGGAGAAGCATCTGTAAACATCACATATGAACAAGCATGGGCTAATTACGAGTTTCAGGACGTACCATGGTGTTGATGCCAGACACAATGCTACAACAGTTAGCACATGAAAGATATTTAGCCTACTACAGGCTTTCTACGGAGGCTAAAAACTATCTAATTAATTACTAACATCAGCGTGTAAGACTCTCAACATTACTTAGCAAAGTGCAGAACAGCAGATAAGTATTTCAGGCAGAATTGCTTTAGAATTATAAATAATTCGGCGTGTGCCAGGACACTGGCAAGAGGGGATCCTGAATCCAAAGGGACAAAACGGGACAATATTTTCTCAATATTTTCAGAAAAAGACTTGCTACAAACTCAAATGACTGAACGGTGCTTTAACTATACATGACTTCTAAGGTCTCATTAAAGCTGTGTGACCATCTAACTCGGTGGTCAAGATCATTTTCACAGGGCCAAGTTCAAAAACCTGATCAATGGTTTTTTGAATGTGAGAGGACTTAAGGCACCAGCATACTCCATAAGAAGTAAAGAAGTTGGTTCACGTTCATGTGGTTTGCGAGACATTCGTTTTTGCACACACCTTTCATAGTCCACCAGACACTCGGCTCAGAATTTCAAGGAAGCTCCTCCCTCCTCCTACAATGTGAAAACAGGTTTCTTCACCGGCTACTTTACTCTCCTGTCCTTGTACAGAATTTTGCCTCCCTCACTGCGCCAGACGTGTTCATTAAACAGACTGAGACAGTACATGCTGTGTTACATTTGCAAATTTGACATTGCACATTAATGAGCGAACGAAGAAACGTGTCCCTACGCTGTCTGGCCGAGGAGCACTTCCTCCTGGCCACCACAGCCACGAAGAGCCGCCTGTGTCGCCTTGTGGTCTTTTTAAGTTCATAGGTTTATAAGTTTTACTGCAACAGTTGTAAAGACGGCTGTATTTTCTAACAGCCTCGGCCAGCTGCTTCTCAGAGGAGCAGTAGAAGCTGCTATGCGAACAAAAATTGCATCATTTTTGTTCGCATAGCAGCTTTGCCCACCATGGGAATTAGAGCTGACTTTGTGACTTCTCATTGAGTATTGAAAGGCCCGTAGTGACCATGCCTGACCCTGATGTGTGGGAGAAAATTACTGTGATCACAGACATCTGCCTTTGCATGCATCACTGCACAGTCCAGGCCATAGGGAAATCTATGGGGGTGATGGTGTTGTAGGAAAGAACAAGGGGGCTCAACCTGACCAACCAAAGAAAGAAGACATTCCGGTCATGCCTGAGGCAACCTGTGTCTCTGCTTTAGCCTCTATCCATTAGTTGTAAAAAAAAAAGGATGATAAGGCGCTCGGATTTTGCCTGCCCTGGAAAACAGAACCTCCCTCTCAGGCAGCCCTGTGGCATACATTTTCTCCCAGGTAGCATTGCAGCCTCTTCATTTCAAGATCCCCAAACAGCCAAAGCCCCAGTTCTCCCCAGTCGTCCCAACCTGGCAGGAGGCAAGACTGGATTGGCCTTGAAAGCAGCAGCCCCTCCAGGACAGCCTGCCCAGTCTCCTCCTCCTCCTTGGAAGAGGAAGAAGGCAACCTGATGCCCCTGCCCCTATCACCTGTGAGAAAGCTAGATGTTCACTGTTCACCAGTTCCACCCACCTGGCCGAAGAGTGTGTGTATTTCCAGCCAGAGGACGAAGCTTGACCTTTGGGACAACAAGCTCTGTTCCACCTACAAGTCACACAAGCACTCACTAAGGTTAAAAAAATATGTCATGTTCCACTGGTGCATCCAGACCAAAGGTTTGAGGGCACAGTTAAACACATTAAAAAAGAGAAAATTAAATGGGTCTGTTGCTTTCCCTCTCCTGGACGTTGCTGCTGCCCCTCACAGACAGCAGTTTGTTATCAACTATCATTGCACACCGGGCATGCACTGTATTGACTGCTTCTGATGACAATAGGGATTTGCCCTATCTGGATCCCTCCTGCGTCTATTGTATCAGGCTGATTCGTTCACGTCTGTTGAACTGAAAGACGCATATTTCCATAGTGTATCCACCACATAGGAAATATCTTAGATTCACTTTTCAGGGCATCTGTTACAAATACACAATGCTTCTCTTTGGATTGGATCTGAGCAAAAAAAAAACAAAAAACTCATAATTGAGCAAATACGACCTCCAGTGTGAATGTAGCCTTAGAAACAAACAAGACAAACAACCATTTGCACTCTCACTCACACCTAGTGCCAATTTAGAGTTATCAGCTAACCTAACATGCATATTTTTGGTCTGTTTGAGAAAACTGGAGTACCCAGAGAAAACCCACAGTGAGAACATGCAAACTCCATATAGAGGGGCTGCACCTGAATTTTGAACCTGCAACTTTTTTGCTGTGAGGGGACATCGCTCAGAAAATCGGAAAGTTTGAGTCAGGAATTTAAAGCTGGAGAATATCTGGGAACCCTGTCTTATTTAATCAAGGTTTTTAATAGGATCTTTGTTGACTGATTTGAAGATTGGTCTGATTTATTTTATGAGATTTAATATGAAAAACAGCAACTCAGTGTAAACCAACTTTCAAACTAGGTGAGTATCTTGCAAAAAAATGAAAAACAGCAACTCAGTGTAAACCAACTTTCAAACTAGGTGAGTATCTTGCAAAAAAATAATTTCTCAATTCTTTTTCATCTTCTTTACAAGACTAAAATGTAAAGTACCTCGTAAAAAAATCCCTGCTGTTTGTTTACAAAAAATAAATGAGAAAAGGTGCACACTTTAGATGCAGTCATTTTCTCCCAGCCCTCCACAGTCTAATCTCTGGTGTGAACAGAATCCTTTTATTCCTCCTGGTTCCTTCTGCCTGCCGTCCTCCTTATGCTCCAAGAGCGCTCTTGTGTGTAATTAATTATGATTGTGCAGGCTGACAGCATACGGCTACTGTACTGATTAATTACCAGCGGGGAAGAGCTTTCTCTTCCCTCTGCTCTCCTCTTCTCCCCTCCCATTTTCTCATCTCTTTCCACTTATTTTCTTGTCTCATTATCTCTCCATTTCTTTTATATAGGAGGCAGAACGGTTCAGGAACATTCTGCAGCAAACGATTAATGTTTTAGATTGTGTTCAGGCAGTAGATTGCAGCCGTGCACAAAGGCATGATTAACAGTTCTGAGTGAAAAGAAAACATTTCTACATTTGACTCCTCTGTGTGCAGATACAAATGTGTTAAGTGTTTGTGGTGGTAAATGTAGGAGATATAAACAACAAGCTACTGCTAATTATTGTTTATCTGAATGAATTAATCAGACAAGTCTCACTGTGCTCATCTCCACCTGGCAGAGAAGATACTGCTGAGCTCAGTAAAGATGGACCAGACACAGAGAACTGTTTGGACCCTGGTCTCTGTGGACTTTCATCCAGGAAGCATGGATGAAAGGAAACCACCTGAGAAACAAAAAAGCACATGAATTGGGAGGAAAAAGTGGTATTTAGAAAATTATTTTGTTAACGATATATCCAATTTTTCCGTTTCTGACAGCTTGGTTCTGTAGGTTCTTTCTAGAAAATATGCAGCCACTTGGTCTGAGGGTGTTGTTGGTCTTTAAGTTCACCAGGATTTTGTGTTTGGTGAAAATTATTTTATTTCGGAGCTGCTCACTACAGTTTTAAAACTTGGAACTCATCATTCTTCAGTTTAAAGCTTCACCAACCTTCAGCTCAGTGGTGTCCAAACCTTTTGACATGTGACCAAAATCATCAAATTGAAAGTCCTTTTATGCTATATATATATATAAAAAACAACAGTGTTGAGTTCTCTGCCCTTGCCCATAAATGTCCTGGTGGACGTAGCAGTCCCAAGCGACTGTAACATTTGGAAGAAAGAGCATGAGAACCTGGAGAAGTACAGAGGTAATACAGAAGTTGTGGAAAGTCAAGGCCTCAGTGGCGCCAGTGGTCATTGGAGCACTCGGTGCTGTGATAGATCCCAGGAACAACCTCAGAGATCTCTGTCCAGAAGTCCTATGAACCGCTGAAGAGAACCCTCAAGCTCCCAGGCCTCTGGTAGAGGACCCGAGTTTGAAGTGAAACTAGAACCACCAATGTGGAAAAAAAATCAGAGCAAGCTGAAAGCTCTTTGAGAATTACCTTGTTGTAGCTAAAATCCTGTTTTCTGCCAGACTTTTATCTTTGGTATTTTTCATGAATTCAGCTAAAGAATTGGGAGCAAATCATGTGTCTGTGACAGACTGCAGGCAACACGGAGCCAACGTAAACATCGTTGTCTGTAATGTGTTGACACAACTCTGGTTCATTTTTTTTAATTTAGGAGCCTTTTTCTTTTTATTTGACGCCAGATATCAGGGTTAAAAACATTCTTCTGAAAAATCCAAGAAGTTTTAAAAAAAATTAAACAACTGGACTTCTATTCTGTAGTTGAGGCCATTTCACTTTCCATCTGGAAAGTTTTCTCAGTTCAAAACTGGAGAGCACTGGAGTTTGAAACAAGACTTTATATAGGAGTGGTTTTAATGTTGCTGTGGGCTACATCTGAAAAACAAGTATTTCTGTGATTTCCTGTACAAGACTGAAGGACACCGGAAACTCTGTCAGGTTCTGAGGCTGCTTGTTCTTGTCCAAGGAGACATGTTTGCAGTTATCACAAGTTGAAGAACCACAGTTGAGCTCCTGGTAACAGATCTTCCAGGCCGAGATATTTCTCTGTCTGACATGTTTGATGCTCTCAGATCCCCTGAGACACTTCGGCTCAGGTGTGTGTTTGTGATAGCAGGTGCTGGTCAGTGTTTGCTTTAATGGACTGAAGCAAGCATCTTTTGGACCGTCAGATCCTGTATATCTGTGTATTAACGGTTTGTTCTGCTGGCTTTCAGGCAGTGGAGGAGCTGCTGGAGTCCCTGGAGCTGGAGAAGAGCAACTACCACATGGGGCTAAGCAGGGTGAGCACACTCTTGCACAGGCTTATGCACATTCCCTATTTTACTTATAAGAAATATGTTTTTATAAACCTTTGCTGCACAAACAGAACATGTGTGATGAATTTCTACATTTTCTGTTAAACTCCACTCAGTTTACATGGCAGCATGTGTTCAGAGATGTTGGAGAGCAGCTTTTTTTTAATAAACATCCACAACAAATTTAACTTTAATCTAATTGTGTAACAACAGTTTGCAAGTTTAACCTTTTTTATAACATATGAACTGTATTATTTATTAGTGTTTAGCAGTAAGAACATTTTAGACAAAAAAAGATCACGAACAGTTAAAATGTCCAATTAGAAACCCTGGAGTTGGTGACTCTCCTATGTGAAGCTCATTGGTTGATAAAGGTAGAGAGATGTTTTATCAGTCTTTAGACAAGATTAGTTTGTTTGTTTGAAATAGCTCTAAAACAACATACTAGTTTTAGACACATCATGTCATCCTGAAGCAGCATCAACCAAATATTTAAATCTAAATCTGTAAACATGCAACAAAATAAGACTAAGGATATGAATACAAAATCCTTTTTTTAGTACCCATTTTAGATTTTGTTTTTTTTGTTTAAAGCACTTTGAGTTGCCTCCTGATATGAAATTTGCTATACATTTGCCTTATAATATATTTGCCTTACATTTAATGCAAATCTTTCAGACTGTGCAGAATACCACACAGCAATAATTGTCTTTTATACATATTTTGTTCCCCAACAACACATAATTCTTTTTCATTAGGCTTTGGGTTGTGGACTGTGCATGTTGACCAGGCTGCCAAATGATCCAGCTGTCTTTGCCAAACTGTCTCTGTGGTTCACTGCCAGATTTTTTTTATGGCTCTGAGCCTCCTTTCATTAAACTGCTCCCACACTGACAAATATCTCTCTGAGGAGCACAGCAGATCTGTCTCCTCCCAGACTACAGTCACATTTCTACCCACAGCACCTTCATTCACTGTAATAATGTTCATCAGTTTCATCTGTGTTGTAGATAGAGTGTGTTTGTGGAGAGTGTGTTTGTTTCAGCTGTTTCCTACACAGAGTGTATTCCAGATGGTAGCTAAATGAACAGAAAGATTCAGACAGGAGCACAGGACATCTGCACCAGCAGCATTAAATCTAAGAGCCGAAACAGAGTTTTCCGGGGCAGGGGAAAATTTACCCTGTTGATTTATGATAGTGAATGAACACCATACCAGTTCAGCACCCAAAAGGACCAGTGGTCTGATTTGGATATACTCTAGTTCAGCGGTCACCAGCCTTTTTAGCTCCAAGGACCTGGTTCATTATCAGACAATATTTTCACGGACCGGCCTTTAAAGGTGTGGCGGATAACTACAAGCCTGTTTCTCAGTAACGAGACGGTCCCATCTAGGGCTTCCAGAGACATTTGGTTTTTAGTCATTTTGCTAGCTTGTGGATTTCTTTTTAGCATTAACGTATCACATGACCTAGATAAGCGTTTTGACACGCATCAAGAGGGAGTCATAGACAGATGTAGTGGAGAGAATCCGGTCAGTTTTCAAAATAAATGTCATTCAGACTCCGAAAATAAAAAAAAAAACGGAAATAATGTAAATTATTTATTCTTTCTGTGCCGCCCGGCACCAAATGATCCATGAACCGGTACCGGTCCACGGCCCCGGACCTCTGCTCTAGTTCTCATGCAGACCAGTGATGGGTCAGTAAATGATTGAATGTACAAAGAGCAGGAACATCAAAGAATAAGCAACAGAGGGGGAATAAGTGGTGGCGTCATGAGTAGAGCAACAGTGTTACCAGTGTAACAAATGGGAACTACATGGATTAATTAATAGTTGCTTATTAACAGGATACCAAAACACAAGAGTAATGGAAGAAATAGTCTTGGAAAATGTATTTACTCTTTATTACGACTCAAACGAACAAAAAGGAATTAGTTCTACTGAAAGAGAGTTCATACGTTGTATATATTACACCTTAATAATAACAAGAGTTCAAATTTTTTTATAATATATACATTTATTTACACTCAACAAAAATAAAATTAAACAGAAATAAGAAAAGTAACACAATTTTGAGATATGATAATGAATCATCAATGGGTATAAAACTCAAGACTTATAAAATTGATGGGAACAATTATAAAGGTTGAAACAACTGCAATATTTGCAATTATGGTAGATTATTTGAACATAAGCAGTGATGTAATAATTGTAACGTAGTCTTTGGTTGGAACTAAAAGGTTTTGGAATAGATTATATATGCATGAGTTTTTATAAATTGGGCTGAGTATGTTTTAGTCACTTTGGGATTTTTTTAGACTTAAAGAGAGGAATTAATTTACAATCAATGCAAACATTTGTTCAGATGAGAAGATACAGAAAGAAAGAAGGATAATTTAACAACTGTAATGATCAGCTCAACAAACCAGATTTTTCCTTTAACACTTATTTAATTTTAAACATTTTATCAACAACGAACAAACACCCCTCACACCGGCACATACCCATGACAAGCTAATAAAAGACAAACAGGAAAGAAAGAGAAAAAATGACTAGTAGAAAAAGTAAAAGACACATTTTGTGTAAGTAGATATACATGTCAAAACACATCACTTTGGTGCTTAGTTCAGAATGATCTGATATAAGTGCAAGAGAGGGATTACAGGTTATTTCAAATGATTTAGCCTTATAAGACAAAGTCAGCTGGATTTATTTTCTTCTTCCTCCGCTTAAAATAAAATTAAGGGCCTCTCTAATCCAGCTTGCATATGTAGAGGGAGCTGCAGATTTTCAATTTAGCACTGTTACCTCCTGGCCAGCAAAGTTGTAAAAGCTATTAAGTCTTTTTTTAGCACAAGAAAGTGAAGGAAGCCACACCTTAAACAAGGCAGATAAAACATTAGGAGCAATATACTCTCCGGTTATATTAAATAACGTAAGAAAAAACTTTCAGACCAGAACTTCTTCATGGGCTTGAGTTTAGGTTGCATTGTGCTCTAACAGCAACAATAAAAAAACAAAACAAAGAAAAACCTCTCTGTCTGCTCCTGCAGGTCTTCTTCAGAGCGGGGACTTTGTCCAGGTTGGAAGAGCAGCGGGATGTCCAGACCAGGAGGAATATCTCTCTGTTCCAGTCTGCCTGCAGAGGATATCTGGCCAGACAAGCTTTCAAGAAGAGGAAGGTATAAGTACTGCACACAGAAAGATATATGGATATAAAGATTTACATCTACACTACTTTGTCTACATTTCTTTATTTTCCTAAAATAACAGTGCCTTTTACATTTAGTGATTGTTATAAATATTTAGCTTTTTTTTTTTTTAGTCAACAGCTAACATTATGTGAACACCCCCCCACCCTGGCACTTACCCCTGTAAGAATAGTGTAAAGCAAGCGAAACACAAAGGAAACCAATGAATGTAGTAGACAATAAATTACAAAATAACTGTCATAATAGAGCAAGTAAATGAGAAAATAGAAGAACAAAAAAACAAAAAAAGCATTACTTACAGACCTTTAACATAAGATGGAAAGAAAATACAGATTATTTCAAATGAAACAGCCTAATTGGCCAAAGTCAGCCTGAATTGTTTTTTTCCCCCAGTTTAAGAAAATAAAGGACTTCTCTAATCCAACTTGTATATGTAGGTGGAGCTGCAGAGTTCCAGTTTAACAGCATTAATCTCCTAGCCTGGAGAGTTGTGAATACAATTAAGTCCTTTTTATCAAGAGATCAAGCTAAGGAGACGCCTGCATGAATGAAAAATATATAGAAGCGATCACCCTCTCTCACTGAGGTGAAAGGTTGCAGAAACCCTTCAAAATCAGAGGCGTTAAGAAGAGTGGGAAATTTGAGGGTTCAGCAATGAACAGCTTAAAGGTATCCGTAAAAATGTTCTTAAATAGAATCAACAGACAAATCTCTCCACATTGTTTTACCTAACCTATCTCATATAGAGAAAGTGTTATTCAGTAATGGTGGAGGAAAACCCTGCAAGTGGTGCTCCAATAGTGCGTGTTTGCAGCCATAAATGGCATCTAAATTGAAAAAAATAGATTTTAAGACAAATGACCACTATCACATTCCTAGTGTAACTAGAAGTAGAAGAGTGAAAAGGTGAGTCTAGTAAGAATTTCAATGCTACTAGATGAGCAAAATCTTCTTCTGTAACCACCCATGATGGGGGGAGTTTATTCTCCTCATACTGAACTTAATAATGTGGTTCTGTGCCAAATTATTGCTCACCACCCAATCTCTAACAACAAAGACCTGACAGGTTTTTAGGTGGTGTTGATAGACTGGGCTGGTGAGCACCGACTGTCTTAGATTAGGTTATTAGCCTACTTGTTTCTGTGTACCTCTGATTCACAGCTACATATATTTGACTTGATTGATCTCCCAACCTTTCTCTGTGACAACAAATAATCTGACTTTATTTTTCTGTGTACTTCACCACCTGTCAGATTCATCTTAGGGGTTATAAACATAGAGTTAAAAATATGTTTCTATGGACAAGTACCTTTTACATCTGACATACGGCAAACATTTTCTGTTTGGATTTGTGTTGGACAGATCCAGGATCTGGCTATCCGCTGCATCCAGAAGAACATAAAGAAGAATCGTGGAGTAAAAGACTGGCCATGGTGGAAGCTCTTTACCACCGTCAGACCTTTGATTGAGGTGCAGCTCACCGAGGAACAGATCCGCGGCAAGGATGTGAGTTTACACACAAGATTCACACAGTGAGGATGTTTCACCTTTTTATATATATATATATATATATATATATATATATATATATATATATAAGATAATATTATATTAATATTAAGAGAGCTGGATTTGTGGTTTAAGCTTCTCTACATTTGATAACAGTTATTTTAACTACATTGTAAACAGAGCCATTTTTGGACCTGCATAATATGAACTCTAAGACATCAGGCAGAATCGCGTGTGTGTGTTTGCTGTCAGGAGGAGATCCAGCAGCTGAAACAGAAACTGGAGAAGGTGGAGAAGGAGAGGAACGAGCTGAGGCTCAACAGCGACCGCCTCGAGAGCAGGGTAAACTCACAAACTTACTGTATCTTTGTTGAAACTTAAACTTGTTTTTTTTTTTAAATCTTGCAAAAAATGACCATTTCATAAAAAATTCAATTGGGAAAAGTACAGCATGTTTAACTAAAAATCTTATAAAAAAATAGATAAATAGAAATAGATAAAGCTAGAGATCCCAAAGAGTAAATTCTCTAAAGAATGTGTGTGTGTGCGTGTGTGTGTGTGTGGTCAGATCACAGAGCTGTCGTCAGAGCTGACTGATGAGAGGAACACCGGGGAGTCGGCCTCCCAGCTGCTGGAGGCTGAGACTGCAGAGAGACTTCGTTTGGAGAAAGACTTGAAGGAGCTGCAGGTAAAATACACAGAACACAACAATCCTCCCCCGGGTTCACAGACTGGGGTTTAGCTTTTGTTGAGCTGCGGAGACATCTCTGCAGCAGGTTTCTGTGTTTACTGTTTCATGTTTTAGAAAAATGAAAGAATTAATCTGAAATTGCAGGTAGGACATGTAGAATGACTGAGAATCCTGAGTGGTTGAATATACAGTATGTGATGTTTTTAACCATTTCTGGGATGAGTTCAGTATGACCATATTCTACCAGTCATAAAAATGATTGTTGTAGGGATTTTTTTTCTTTGGGTGGTGGGGGAATCAACATGACTTGGTTTTTAAGATAAACTGAGCATCAATTTATAATTTACAATGCTAACATTAATATACAATCTCAGGCAAAGAGCCCTGAGAAGTAGTACTAGAAAATGTTGTGGGTTTGATTTACTAATTCAGATAATTGGTTAGCTTTTGGAACCATACATCCAGAGAGCTCTGAATAGCATTAAATATTTGTTGCAGTTAAGAAGGGCTTTATTTGGTGTAAGTAAAAAGAAGTTGTTTCTTCATCAAAACTTTTAATTTTTCAGTAATTTTCTGTAAAGATCGTTAATATTTAGAATAAAGTAATGTGTTCCCAGAGCGGTTCCCTGAGGCTCATCAGTGAATACACTGATGAGTTTAGAAGCTGGATCTTCTGCTTGCATGGAGGGAGTTCTGTCCGACAGACTGGATTCAAACTAATCATTAGTTCTGAAAGTCTGAATAAAAGACCTTTAGGATGATAAATAACCAAACTGAGGATATCTCAACAACCTACTCATCTGTTTAACTCCCAACTGACCTCCAAGTTATCTCACTTTCTTTTTTACTTGTAGTGTCAAAATGTTTATTTGAACTTGATCTGAATTTATTTGCTTTGGTGGAATTTTGTTACTTGTTACACCATTTTTATTCAGAGGCCAAAGGTCAATCTTGTCATTTCCCGACAAAGCAGTAAGAGCCCTCCACCATCAGAAGTAGTTTAGGCTTCCGTGTTTGAGAAGTAAAATGAGTCTGTGTGATTATTTCTTTTTAAAGAGTCCCATCAGTTCTTTATGGACTCTGTTTTCGCTCTGAAGACTATGTTCCAGTTGTCATAGAAACCACTTGTTCTCCCTTTTTAATCAGAGTAAGTTTGACAGCATGAAGAAACAGACGGAGTCCATGGAGATGGAGGTGATGGAGGCTCGACTCATCAGGGCATCTGAGCTGAATGGAGAGATGGATGATGACGACACAGGTGAGACTCACTCCTACATTCAAATCTGCTGTGAGGAGGTGATACTTTTTTCAGAACAACACTAACTAGTTCTCAATCTGTTCAGAAACTCGTCTCATATTGCTTGAAGCTGAAAAGAGTTGTAATTGTCACGAGTCAGCTGATGCTTCGGTACTCCCACACAGCTGATCTGATATCTTCTCAGGGCTGAGTGGGTGTGCACAGATCAGACCTGACTGACAGCTTGTGATGTGCCTTATACTCTGCTGAGTAAACATTTAATCTGTGAAATAAAATAGTGTGGCTACACTCTGCTGTTCACAACTGCCTATATTCTACTGTTTACAGATAAAAGAGTTCATCTGTCTATCAGCCCAGGTGGTCCAAATAGTAAAGACATGTTAGCAGCTGGGATGGCCTTTAATAAAGACACTCTACTACACATAGGAGCTGCAGATCTCAGTGGGAAACAGGAGATTTTTTTAGGAAACAAACTCAGATCTGTAAAGTTAAATAACAGAGATTATAGGTTCAATCAGTAAACCAAACAGAAACTAATTTAATGGTCCAGTTCCAGATGACCTGCAGGAACTTACCAGCTTTATTTGTCACATAAAAGCTTTTTAGAACATGAAAACAGTTTTAATTTTCTTTTTACTGAAATATTTCTGTTTATCAATTACTATTAAGAAACTTAAATGCATCAACAATGATGACTAACTGTTATTGAAAATAATAATCCAAATAATACATATTTTGATTGGTTGTTTGTCTCCTTGTAGCGTTTCTTTGCTCTGGCACAGCAAAGAGTTGGTGCTGAGTTAGCACCAGTTTTTCAGTTCTCGAGCAGCTTTACACTGGTGGAAACAGAAAGAGCTGGTGCTCAGCAAGCTCTGGCTCCAAGTTAGCACTGGCTCCCTTTTGGTACGACAACCCCCGTTGTGGTGGTCGATAGACTACAGAATAAAGCAGTGGTGATAGATGTAGCAGTCCCACACGACTGTAACAGCAGGAAGAAGGAGCACAAAAAGCTAGAGAAATAACAAGAGCTTAAAGAGGAAATAGAGAAGCTGTGGAGAGTCAAAGCTTCAGTGGTTCCAGTGGTCATTGGAGCACTCAGGGCTGTGAGCCCCAAACTGGATGCGTGGCTCCAACAGATCCCAGGAACAACCTCATAGATCTCTGTCCAGAAGAGTGCAGTCCTAGGAACAGCTGAGATACTGAAGAGAACCATGAAGCTTCCAGGCCTCTGGTTAAGGACCTGAGCTTGAAGTGGAATGCGGAAAAAGGGTTGGGCAAGCTGGGTGTTTTTTTTTTTTTTTAAATATACTGTACACACACACACTCATGTTATGTCTCTCTATCTTTGCAGGGACTTTCCATTGACTTCCATTTATTTCTACACCCTAACTACAGCCTAACCCTGACCCTTACCCTAACCTTAACCATTACCAGTACATAGCTAACCCTAAACCAAACCTAAACTCAATTCACACCTTAGTCCTAAACCTAACCCCTAACCCAAAAACATCATTTCTCCTCATGGGGACCAGGTTTTGGTCCCCACGAGGAGCAGTCGATCCTCACAAGGTAGTATATGTTAGGAAAATTGTCCCCACAATGTATCAAATACATGGCCATACACACACACACACACACACACAAACCTGTTAAATGCCAGGTTTATGTGATTCAAAAAAATGAAACCATGATAAATTATTTCAAAACGTTTCCCACATTTACTGTGACATCCTGTACAACTCAACTGGAACAAAGAAAAATCTCTCACATGGAAAATATAAAAATAAAAAGATGCAATAAGCTGGTTGTATTAGTTTGCACACCTTGAAAGTAATTAATTTGTTGAATCACCACCAGGTTTAACTCCAGGTTTCAGTCTTCTTGTTTACACACCTGACATCAATAAAGAGGCTCTGATCAACCTGACGTTTCTTCAGTTCCATCCTACAGTAAAAATCACAGAAAGCTCACAAAGCATCTAAAGGATCTCATTGTTAAAAGGAATCAGTTAGGAGAAGGTTACAGAATATTTCCCAGCATTAGATATCCCGTGGAACATAGTGACATTACTAAGAACTGGACGTTCCTCCGCAGATGATGAAAAGATGAGACAGAAACTGGTCAGGAAGGCTGCAGAGGGGCCTGGACATTATGAACTTATCTCAGCTGGGAGTATGATGAGGATGATGTGCAGATTAAATTAGGGTTGTGAATTACATTGAAGATGAACTATATGACTGAAGTGTTATTTTTGAATGCACTAAATCTGTAATGTCAGCAGTAATTATTGAGGAAATGTTGGGTGTATATAAATGTGTATTTATTCAGGCCTTTAGTTTTCTTTGTGCACATTTTCTACATAAAGGCTAAGACCGTTCACTGCACAGAAACGTTTGAATTCTTGGCTTTAAAACTGTTTTGTGTTGTGTAGAGAGTATTGTGAAGGTATAATGATCTGAAGCAGAGTTGTGTTTATGGAGCAGGAGGCGAGTGGAGGCTGAAGTATGAACGAGCCATCAGAGAGATCGAGTTCACCAAGAAGAGACTGCAGCAGGAGTTTGATGACAAACTGGAGGTGGAACAGCAGAACAAACGGCAGCTGGAGAGACGGGTGAGAGGACATGCACTGACCTCGACACAACATGTGCACCTTTTATCAACCCAAACATTCATAATTAAAGGTCTAGCATTACTAAGAGGAATGCATATCGCATAACGCCTTTCATGCCAGAGTTTGAAATCACCATATGCTGAGAAGGGATGGAGTTGTAGCTGTTTTGATTAAACCCTGTAAATTATCTTATGCATGATCTCATGCCATATTGTGAGATTTCACAAGATGCATTAACACTCAGAGAATACCAAGGGAATAAAAACCAACCACTACCAAGCAAGATTTAGCTCAGGATTTGTAAAACTGATGAGGTATAGCAATTTTTGTGGTGGCTAATGTCAATTATCTGTGGCAGTCATCTTACATTGGGTTGATTCCAAAAGTTAATCAGTTGTAAATGTTCCTTTATTGATTGCTTTCTGAAAGTTCACAATCTATCTAGTATTTCATGACATTTTTGGATAACTGAGTTGACTCCAGTTATTAATGGCAAGTTTTAAAACACTGTGGTAGTAGCTGAGAGTCATCCCAGTGATATATTCTGAGCGCTAACTCACATCAAGA
The DNA here is from genome assembly GCF_001649575.2 of Kryptolebias marmoratus. Classification (NCBI taxonomy): domain Eukaryota; kingdom Metazoa; phylum Chordata; class Actinopteri; order Cyprinodontiformes; family Rivulidae; genus Kryptolebias; species Kryptolebias marmoratus. Next base: position 27,659,552 of record NC_051431.1, on the reverse strand, counting down.
GATCTCACTATATTGAATGAGTTCAAGCATAAGGTCTTTTACAAGGTTTATTCAAAGTTGCTGTAACTCGATCCCTCTCGGCATACAACAATTTCAGCTGAATACTCTGCTAGGCCTTTAATTTTATAATCATACAGATTTACTGGTTAAATTTTGAACAAGTTGTCACTGCAAATCTTCACATTTCTGCAGGCTCATTGTATGAACCTTCAGTTGTGTCAGCATGATTCTGAAAGTGACTTTTCCCTGACTTCTACCATGACGATGTCCTTTTGGTTTTAGTTATAGATCTGCATAGCATGATTGAAATATATGCTGGATTTAGGCTGGTGTAGATTCTCAGTCATCCAGGCCATGGTAAATTCAAAAAAGGTTAAAAAACAAAAAAACAACTGGACTTCTATTCTGTAGCTGAAGACATTTCGCTTCTCATTCGAGGAGCTTTCTCAATTCAGAAATAGAGAGTGTGGAGTTGAGCTTTTAAAGCTGAGATGTGATGTAAGCTGGATTGCGTGCAAATTGTTCTCGTTCTCACTCTCCTAACAATAGAGGCTCTTTAGGGTCCTTGTTTGTTGTCAGTGAGTCAGACAAACAAGGACCCTAACGAGCCTCTATTGTTAGGAGTGTAAGAACAATTTGCAAGCAATCCAGCTTACATCACATCTCAGCTTTAAAAGCTCAACTCCACACTCTCTATTTCTGAACTGAGAAAGCTCCTCGGATGAGAAGCGAAACGTCTTCAGCTACAGAATAGAAGTCCAGTTGTTTTTTTTGAATATGCTGGATTCTTGCTCTAATCTGTAACTGAATGCTGTTTCCTCATAATCCTACTGATGTTGACAGAAAACTCTTCTAGGTTTGTTGATAGGGTACTATCAGATCAGTGGGCAGTGATTAGAAGTGCTTGTGTGTGTCTTGGTGCAGATCAGCGACCTGCAGGCAGATAACGAAGAGTCCCAGAGGAACATTCAGCAGCTGAAGAAGAAAACCCAACGACTGACGTCTGAATTACAGGATACCAAACTTCACCTGGAGGGCCAACAGAGCCGCAACCATGACCTGGAAAAGAAGCAGAGGAAGTCAGTACACACACACACACAGAGCCATGTTTTCCTGTTCAGACGTACAGCACACATGGGACAGGTTAGAACAGTTCAAAGTCCTGTGGTGTTGCTGTAGGTACATTAGTAAATGTAATAACTTGAGAAGGTGCATCTTTCTGCTAAAGTGCAGTGTGAATGCTGAGTTCTGAAGAACTTTGTTGAAATTTGCTGAAGAATCAATTTTTAACATAACTGTTTAGGTTAAAACAAACAGAACAAAGTAAAACCAACAAGACTAGCTAAATGCTAAAATTAGCAAAACCTTAGCTAAATTGAGGAATACTGTAGGTGAAAGGTAAAATTAACAGATAAAAGATAAAGATAAAAGAAGTAGAACAGTGGCAAAAAGTTGCAAAACAAAAGCTAAAAGCAGCAGAGTAATAGCTAAAAGTAGAGGAATTGTAGCTAAACTTGATGGAATAGTAGCAAAAAGTAGCAAAATGAGTTAAAAGTGGCAGAATAACAGATAAAAGCTAAAAGAGAAAACTAGAGCAAGCACGCTGAAAGAGATTTAAAAAAAACAGAATGTTTTTAAAGAAATTGAAGAGATCTCAAAGTGGGAAAATATTTGTAAATAAAGTTAAATAATTTTGAAAAGTATAAAAGTTACAAAAACCAAAAGTCATCACACCCATCTGAATGTTTTGGTATAACAATAATTAAAATAGCACAAAGTATGCAGTAGTTAAGCATGGAAAAACAAACAAACACGTGAATGCTAACTCAGCATTGCCACAATTTAAACTCATTCTCAGCATTTTCCCTGACCTTAAAACAGAAATAACGTGGGTGGTCTCCTTTGTGCTCATCAGCACTGAAAAGATTTGCCGTTTGTATCTGACTGAAGCCTGCCAGGTGTGATGTGAGCAGCGTCAGGGCGCTGTAATCCTACTAACTGTGGATGTTTGTAGGTTTGACGGTGAGCTGAGTGGAGCTCAGGACGAGGTGCAGAGGGAGAGGAGTCTGAGGGAGAAACTGGCTCGAGAGAAGGACATGCTGAGTGCAGAGGTCTTCAGCGTCCGCCAGCAGCTGGAGGTAATGTGGTAACCACATTGGAGAGGATTTTAAAAATATATATTTTATTTCATTATGCAAACCACATCAGTTAGAATTGGCTCTTTTTTTGTGGTGTCTGTTTGATTGCAGACATTTATTTTTCCAGAGTGCGTATCAAAAAAATAGATTCTCTTTTTGCTGATGTCTTAATTTGGATATTGTAACCAGCTTTAGTGTGAGGGGGGTTTTAATCTCAAACTCTTTGTATAAGAAAACATAAATGTTGTTTTAACATCTTAGCATACACTGACATATACAGTTCGACCATGATGGTTAAAAACTCAGACAGCTTCCAGCTGTAGATTCTTAGTAATCTAGGACATAGCAAATACAAAAGCTTCAAAAAAAAAAAAAGATAAAACAACTGGACTTCTACTCTGTGGCTGAAGATGTGTGAAGTTCCACACTTTAATTTGCATGACATTGGTATCAATAATACCAAGATTTGGATCGATCCGCATACACTTACTTCAATGACGTGAAAATTGAATGAAATGTGACGTGACTGTTCAGACTGAGGTTGCTTTGAAAAACATTGTATATATATTTAATTTAGTACAACATATGAAAGTGACCTAGGTCAGATTAAAAAAAAATCTGTTTTTTCACATTCAGACGGTCATAAAAAAAAATCAGATATGGATCACATATGGGCAAAAAATTTGGGTCACTTTTTTCTGCAGTGTGAACAAAGCCTTAGATTACATTTCAGATTGTGTAGATATTTTATAGACATGCACGTGTAGATTTGCTCATGGATTTTTGTATATATTTATTATTCCTCACTTCATAACAACTCAGTGTCTTACTGCAGTGAGGCATCTTCCCTTTTATTATATATATATATATATATATATATATATATATGTATATACCGTGTTTTCCTGACTACAAGGTGCACCTGAATATTTGCCGCACAAGCTAAAATTAGGGGAAAATCCTGTTTTGTTCATACATTAGCCGCACCGGACTAAAAGCCGCAGGTGTTTTAATGTTTAATTACCATATGTAGGAGAATATGCACAAAGGGAATTGTCAGAAAAGAGATGGCTGTTTAGGAACATATCCCTTTTATTATCATTTATCACATGCCCTTCCGCCCTTCCGCCAGGCAAAGTAGTGCTGTACAACAGCGGAACAAACCAAAACAAATCCTCTTACGATATCACAAAAATCATGAAAAATCCGCACCGGACAATAAGCCGCAGGGTTCAAAGCTTGTGCAAAAAGTAGCGGCTAATAGTACGGAAATTACGGGGTGTATATATATATGTATATATATATATATATATATATATATCCGATTGGACGTATTGGTCATGACTGTGATCACACAATTTGAGATGGCTCTGTAAATTTTAAGCTTATCCGAAGAGGTGCTTTGCTCAAAACTTAAAAACACCTGTTGCCAATAAATGAACTAGAAGTGAAGTCCTGCAGTGTGAAAGCCCTGTTTCTCATTTAACCTGTTAAAGAATAGACAAAATTCCTGGTGACAACATGTGTTTACTTTAAAAATCTTTATTTTTTGGGTCAGCTTGAGCACAGTGAGTCAGGGACTTGGACATTGGATTGCTTAACATTCTTCTTGTTGCCTTTCAGTTCCCTACTGTTCCTTACTATGTTCTCACTGGAACTGTTTGTGTTGTAGGACAAAGACATCGAACTGTGTGCTGTTAACCTGAAGCTTGAGCAGCTTGAAGCAGAACTGCAGGATCTCAACTCCCAGGAATCCAAGGACGAGGCATCGCTGGCTAAGGTCTGTCATTCTGTCTTTCATTGAACTTTCCTGCTTTTTCAGATGAATAGCCTCTTGTTTGATATGTCTGCACTTGTGTGGATTCAGATGAAGAAGCAGCTTCGTGATATGGAAGCCAAGGTCAAGGACCAGGAGGAGGAACTGGATGAGCAGGCTGGCACCATCCAGATGTTGGAGCAGGTAATAACACTGTTCCTAATGAAACTGTTCTTTCTTATTTAATAACAGGTGACGGAAGATGTCTGAAAGACTGGTCAACTGAGAAATATGAGTTAACACACATTTACTGAGTCCTTCATTTATTCTATTATGTGTCTATGGGAGCCCACTGCATTTTTAAGATGCTCCAGAATACCTCACCAAGACCCTGCAAATACCACGCATGTTCTGGATTAATTTTTTACATTATAGAAAGGTTATTATCCAGTGAGAAGGGGGTCTTAGTCCATGGTTGTTGTTCCACTGTAAACAGATATCACTGTTGTAGTATCAGAGTATTACAGCTGGGATTGTGTTATATATTTGTGCTTATCTACAGATAGAAAATTGTCAGTTTTAGGTTGAAAATCAGCACAATGTTTTAAGGTGATCAGAGTGCAAAATGTTTGATGTGTGTGTTTCAGGCTAAGCTGCGTCTGGAGATGGAGATGGAACGCCTGCGTCAGAGCCATTCAAAGGAGATTGAGAGCAAAGACGATGAGGTGGAGGAGATCAGACAGTCCTGCAGTAAGAAGGTCAGGTGGATCACTGCACCTCTCCTGTTCCTATTTATTACACCTTTTGGTCATTAAATGCTTCACTTAGAACTAATGTTTAGACATTGTTGCAACTCAAACGTGTTTTTGTGTTACACAAAGACATTTCCACAGTGATTAGATGACCTGTGCAGTGGTCAATCAGCACATGACCAGAATAGGAGTAATGACAAGCGGAGAGGTCTTTTTCATGCAGGAAATATTTTTTTTTGGCAGAAGGAGGTGTCACCTTAAATGAGGGAACAGAACAATAATGGTTGAAGTGTTCAAATGACACTTTCACAGTCAGATCTGAGTAGTGGGCTGATATGCTGCTTGAAAGTGTTCAGACTGCTACAGACACATAAAAATTAGTTTGTACCCTTCCACAATAATCAAAACTTCATAACTGATGTGACTGGAGCTAAAAAGTTCCAGTTTTGTATCACCAGTCCCAGAAACTTTGGGTCTTGTCAGCATGCATTTTGGTGAATTTCAGTCTGGGTTTTTATGGTTTCTGCTAATAGTGGAGCCCTGATGTTGACTGATTAAGAACTCTTATCTGTCCCTAAATCAAAGCTGAAAATTAAAGGGGACAGAGCCTTTGTGCTTGGCGCCCTGACAGTTCCTGAAGGAGTGCATATCACCCGCCACCTTTTATGCAGGAGCTTTAAATTAGGATCATCTCATCTTGAGAAGTGTCACGGTTTTAGCTGTTTTAGTCAAAATTTGAAAATAACATTGTTCACAATCTCATGTGATATTGTGATATCTCACGAGATCTTTTAGTTTGGAGTATGTGTTGTGAATGACTTTTAGCTACTACCGCACCCAATTTTGGCTCAATACCTGTAAAATAGGCTGAGATAGGGACATTGCTGTGTAGGCTAAGGTTGATTAGCTGTGACTTGTGCTGTAGATGTACATCCAAGGAGTTTCACTGAAATCCCTCCAATGGTTTATGAGCTATTTTGCTAACAGACAAACATCAAACTGACTGATTTTTGTGTGTATGTGTTTTGTGCAGCTGAAGCAGATGGAAGTCCAGCTTGAAGAAGACTACGATGAGAAGCAGAAGGTGCTGAAAGAGAAGCGAGAGTTGGAGTCAAAGCTCCTGTCAGCACAGACTCAGGTGAGGACATAAAAACCCTGAGAGCTCACAAACACCAATCTGCATCAGAAGGTCCAATTCAAACTCTGTAGAAACGACAATTTTGTTTCATCTGCTTAATCTTGACTTTTGAACGCATGCATTTTTTTTCTTCCCAGCTTCTGAAGTCATTGTTATTTGCTTATTGGAAAGGACCAGATAGCTTGTAATATCTGGTCATCTTTTGGTCAATATCTTCTGTCAGTTTTTGTTCTGAAACAGTGGTTTCTTTTTTTCTCTTGACTTAATCAAAGAGCTCTAACATCTGGAGGTCTTAATAATTATCTTTCTCAACAATGACACAATAAGACCTAAATTTCTTTTAAAGCTGCTCAGTCTGGTCTATCTGCAGTGAACAGTGTTGTGGCTCTTTACTTCACTCGTTTCCAGCTCTGTGCTTCAGCGTGAAAGACTTCTCTGTATCGCAGGGCGTCTGTTTCAGGATCATGCTCTGACATGTAGTGACTGTAGTTAATACTACACTAAATATGTTCAGCAGCTTGGAGCTGCTTGTTGAGGAAAATCACCCCAGAATTAAACAAATTTAAAAAAGTGGTTTGATATAAATAAATCATCATTAAATTTGGACAAAACTAAGTTTATTTTGTTTGGAAATCGTAAAGGGAATAATGATTTAAAAGTACGAATAGAGGGCGCATATGTAGACAGAGTTAATGAAATTAAGTTTCTGGGTGTGATGATTGACCATAAGATCTGCTGGAAACCTCACTTTCAATATGTTCAAGCTAAAGTATTGAGAAGTATCTCAGTCCGTAGTAAAGCTAGATATTTATTGAATATTAAAGGATTACATAATGTATGTTGCTCACTTATCTTGCCATATTTGAATTATTGTGTGGAAGTTTGGGGAAACACCTACAAATCCTCACTCCGACCATTGTGCACACTCCAGAAAACAGCCATCAGATTGGTTCATAGGGCAAGTTTCCAGGACCACACTAATGAGTTTTTTATAAACTCCTGTTGATTAAAACTACCAGATCTGGTAGAATTTTATACAGCTCAGTTAAAAATAAACAACTACCAGATAATATACAGAAACTCTTCACTGATAGAAATGGGGGTTATGATTACAGGGGAAACCTTAACTTCAGAACCAGGAGTGTTCGAACAACCATGAAAAGAATGTGCACTTTAATCTGTGGTGTATGGCTCTGGAATAAACTCAGCCAAGAACTGAAGCAATGTCCAACCGTGAGTGTGTTCAAGAAAAGGCTCAGATTGATGATCTGGGGTGAACCTGAATGGGTGTCTCTAACGTTGTAAATAGGATGATTGTATGATTGATATGATTGTATATTCTGTGTGGGTGTATGTACATGGATAAGTCAGGTTGTATTGGGGAGGTGGTTGGATCTCCTTTGCTTTTCCTGGTCCCTCTGTGTTGTCGTCTGGTTTCCGTGGTTGTTTGGGTTTGGATTCCCTCAGTGGTCCGCAATTGGTGCCCCTTGGTGGCGGGGCGGGGACCCCAAATGATATTGCTTTTGCGCTGTCATTTTGAGGTGCTGGGTGGGGGCAGGTGAGGGACACTAGACTTGGGTGGTTTTGGTGTCGGAGGGCAGCATGGTGGGACTGGGGGGTGCATTGTGTATGTGTGTGTGAATGTGTATATGAGTATTAGTGTATAGTTGGAAGTGTATGTCTCTGGATGTGAATTTAAAAATTTACCATTAGAAAAACATTAGATTCCTTTCTGCATTATTTCATATGTGTATACATGTTTGTTTGTTATTTTCTTTTTCTTTTTCTTCCTCTCATTAACTCATAAGACTTAGGAAACTGGATGAATGTTAAGTGTAACTACGGAGTATTGGAGAAGGGGTAGGATTAAATAAGTTTTACTTCTTCCTATCCCTTTTCAGACATGGTAAATGGGATTTATGTGTGTGCATGTATATGGGTAAGTACATAGATAGGTGTATGCACACTGGGTATGTACTTATTTTACAGATGTGTTATTTTGGGTGCTTTCAATCAAAAAAGATGCATTTACTGAAATTTATTTTACAAGGGGTTCTATATGTTCAAATGTGTGTATGTACGTGTGTATATGTGTAGATGTTTGGATGTATGTATGTATGGATGGATGGACAGATGGATGGATGGATAATGGATGGATGATGGATGGATGGATGGATGATGAATGTATGTATGTATGTATGTATGGATGGATGGACGGATACAGAGATACACACATTCATATTAGTGTTAATGTTGATATGCTCTGTACAATGGTTTTGACATGTCTGGAATGAATCAGCTTAATGTAATAAGAATCTTGTGCATTAGTGATTAGAAGGGTTTCAGTGAGCAAGTGACAGAGAAAATTGCACTCAAATTGTGTAATAGTTATTGCACAGAAAAACAGTAGCATTGCACTTGTAAGCATTTGAAATGAAACAGGCTCTGCTTTCATTCAGTGTAGAATATACTACAATTTTTTTCACCCTTTAATAAGCTCTGCCTTTTTCCTTGTTGGAAGAACTCCCTTTTTCAGACAACCATAGCCTTTTCAACAAAGTCGTTGTGGACAAAGTGTCAGCCACAAACAGAAATGAACAACAGAACATTTTGAATTATTCCTTTTCTTCTCATTTTTTTTGCCTGGATTTACATCTTAGTCCTGTTCTAACTGAAAGCAAGTGGAAATAAAGATGAATGTTTTAGTTTAGAACACAAACACTGTGATACAAAGAAAAGCATGATTTCTTTTATTGTGACTTTTCAGCAGTTCAAATATCCCAGAGCTGTAATCTGCATAAGTTTCACTAGTTGTTGTTTGGGGAACTATAGGGAGGAGTTTGGCTATGCTCAAAGAAAAAAAAAAAAAACAAAGAAAAAAATAAAATAAAAATTTAAACTGAATGAGCATATTTTTTTTTCTTTCTTTCAAGATGAACGGTTGTGTTCTGATTTATTATATCTGATCTTGGTCTTTATTTTTTTGTTTAAGGATGATTCAGATTTTTTTTTTTACCCCAACTGAGTTTGATTCAAGCAAATTGGAGGGAATCAAACTACCTTTCTCTAGTATTTTTCCCATTACAGGTATATCTCAGTAAGTTACGCTATCATCAAAATTAGTTTATTTCAGTAATTCAGTTAAAAAAGGGAAACTCATATTATATGGATTCATATAACACAGAGTGATATATTTAAAGTGTTTTTTTCTGTTAATTTTGATGATTATGGGTTAAAGATGATGAAAACCCAAAAATAAGTTCCTCAGAAAATTAGACTTTTACATCAGACCAAAAGATTGACAAGGTGTGGACTGCAGCTGGAGTCAGAACCACTACCCACACACAGATCAATAGAGAGATTTTGGGGACGGAGAGAAGAAAAAAGTATCTGCCTTCGCCGAGAGCAGGGAACAAAAAAAAGCCACGCAGCTCTTTTCTCCGCAGCCGACAACAGAATATTTTCCTTTTCCAGTAGACATTGTTCAGCAATAAAACCAGCACAACTAACATGATGGTCTTCTTGTGATGAAGTGGGTGGAGCTCCACTTGGGTTGCTAGGTGAGGAGCTGGGCTCAGCTTGGGGTTGCTAGGTAACAAGAATTGTGATGCAGTAATCCTGAGGTTTTTGAAACTGGTTGTTTTGCAGACACCAGAAAACATTTAGTTATTGTCAAAAAATGGCTCGGTGGATTTGTTTTGCGCTTGGACTATTTTTAGAAGCAGTAGATACACAAATGGAAGTACAAAAACATGCTAAAAGTGAATTTTACATAAAAGGTCCCCTTTAATGGCCATAGTATCCCAGGGCCTGATTGGCAACAAAGTGGTCTAATGTAAACCACACTGAGAATCTTTGGGGTTTAGTCAAGAAGAAGATGAAACATGAGACCCAACTATGTAAACAAGCTGAAGGCAACTATCAAAGCAGCCTGGGGTTCCAGAAGCCTTCAGCAGGTCCACAGGCTGATGGCCTCCATACTGCACTGATGCAGCAATTCATGCAAAAGGAGCTCCAACCAAGTACTGACAGCATATACTCTACAATACATGGACATAGTTTTCAGTAGGCCAACATGTCTGGATGAAAAGTCCTTTTTATTGGTCTTATTTAATATTCTAATTTTCTGAGAAACTGAATTTTGGATTTTCATTAGCTGCAAGCCATAATCATCAAAATTACCAGAAATAAGCACTTGAAACACTTTTAGAATTGTTAACAAAATTAACCTTTCCATGATGTTTTACATTATTGAGATGCTTCTTTATTCTGTTTTTATCCTCTGTCACATAATGAGTGAATATTAGCTAAAACACAAACATTTTCTGTGAATATCTCTGAACCTAACTGTGTGTGAAATGCTAACTCTGAGCAGAAAAAGACTACCGTATTCTTCATATGAAAGTAAGGAGCCTTTAAGCCGTAAAAGTTCCAGAGTTCCAGCTGACTCACCTGACTGGTGTGTGCCTGTCCTCCAGGAGAGAAGCGCTGACATAGAGACTGAGAAACGCTTGAGGAAGGACCTGAAAAGGACCAAGGCTCTGCTGACTGATGCTCAGATCATGTTGGACCACATCAAGAACAATGCGCCCAGCAAGAGGGAGATCGCCCAGCTCAAAAACCAGGTCCAGCACCTTCTAAACACCATCCTTCACTGCTAACACAACAGTCAGAGACGTTAGAGACAAGTTCAACCTCTGTGGTAGATGATGCTATTACAGAGGTTGAGAAGCATTTTATGAATTATGGGCTAGCATTCCCTGAAAGTAAGCATATCGCCTGTAGCCTTTTATGACAGTTTTTAAAAGCTGGCCATCACAGCCACTTCTTTCGAGATGTGTTAATGCCTAAAGCGTGTATTGAGTTTCTAACACCTCAATTTTGTCTCATTATCTGCAATTCTAAGTAAGTTATAGCAATTTTTGTATTGTCAGAGGTTGTTTAGCTGTGGCAACTATCCTGAATTTGGTTGTCAGTCAGTTGTAGATGTACATCTAATGAATACCTCTGAAAGTTTCAACAAAATCTGTCCAGTGATTCATGACATTAACAGATGGAGTTGATTCCAAAAGTTAATGATGAAGTTTTAAGCAAAGATGTGGCGCAATAGATAGTGATGTTGACGATGACTTTTAGCTGCTATCACATCAGATTTTAGCTCAGTATTTGTAAAATCCAGTGAGTTCTAGACATTATTGTGTTGGTTATTGTTGAATAACTGTGCCAGTCATCTTGGGTTGGGGTGACTCCAAAAGTTAGTCAGTTGTAAATGTACATCCAGTCATTCTAACTGTTTGTGAGAAATTTTATAACTGTACAAAACAACACACACACACACACACACACACACACACACACACACACATAAACAGAGGCAAAAGTATTATCTCCCTTCTTCGCCTTCTGCAGTAGGTGAGAATTAAAAAATGATGTTTTTCAAGATCAGGTCATATGTTTACAAGCCTTGCTTAACCTGTTCACAAAAACACTTTTCACTTGCTTTATCCACAATCTGAACCGAATTCTGTGAGAAAATCTCTTTAAAAAAAAACAAAAAAAAACCTGTAAAAACACCTTATATGTATTTGAACAGTATTATGCTGACTCTGTAAGCTTAGCAGTACAAATTTTTCAGGTTTTAATCATATTCTGCTACCTAAATTGAAATTTTTGAAAGTCCTTCTTTATTCCAATGAAAATGCTTGGTCTAAAATGTGTTTTCTGTAAATGAAAAGAATCACTAAACATTTCTTATGAAGGACTTGGACACAAATAGTATGAAGAGCCTAAATGACCTTGTTAAAGTCCACTTTGGTTGAAGTGGCTCATGCCTGATAAATGATTCCTGTGTGTCTGTTGCAGCTGGAGGAGTCTGAATTCACATGTGCGGCTGCAGTTAAAGCTCGGAAAGCTATGGAGGTGGAGATTGATGACCTGCATGTTCAGATGGAGGACACCTCCAAAACAAAACAGGCGGTATGTGCACGTGTCTTCATCTTTGTCTGCTTTTCAGCAAGTTCTTTGGAGTAACAGGGCCACGTGGTCAATTCAGTTTACAGTCATGAAAAAAAGGGTTTTGGTTCTTGGGTTTTATGTATTAAAACATAATAAAGCTGATCTGGTCTTTAGCAGGTTGTAAAATTATTCAAATTTAACATCCATTGAAGAAAAACAAACAGATTCCACCATGTTGTCATTGATTAAACAGAAACTACATCTATCCTTGCTGCTGCTACAGGATGTAGGAGTTTAGTATCTGCCAATAGCTGCTGATAAAATGTATTGATTAACTGATCATCATCAGTGATCACCTCTAGAAAAGCAGGAGTTTTGTCAGTTTGCTGCTCTGTTGGTTAACATAATGTCAAGATGGAAAGACATCAGCAATGACCTTAGAGACGCAACTGTTTTTGCACATTAATTAGGGAAGGGTCAAAAGTAATTTCTAAACTATTTGGAGTTCATCGTCCTACAGAGAGAACGATTATTTACAGGTGGAAAACATTTAAGACAGCCGACAATCTTCCCAGGAGTGGATGTACGTGCAAACTCACTCCGAAGATCAGACCGGTCAGTGCTCAGTTAAATGAGCTTCATCTCAGACTCTACAGGCCCCTGTAGAGGTTAAAGGTCATGACAGAACAATTAGAAAAAGACTGAACAAGTATGGCTTGTTTGGAAGCAGGAGAAAAGCTCTTCTTTCTATAAACAACATGGCAGCAGGAGTGAGGTTTGTAAGGTTTCATCTGAATGAACCACAAGACTTCTGAAACAAAACCAGAACAAAGTAGAGATGTTTACCCATAATGCACAACAGTGGTGGGACCTTCAGAGAACTGTGCCAATGAGAAAACAATGTCTGCAAACTTTAATGGATTGAAGCAACATTGGAAAGAGGAGTGGGACAAAATTTCTCCACAACAATGTGAGATACTGATAAAGTCCTACAGAAAACCACTACTGACAGCTGATAAAGGAGATTCTACAGGCTGCCTAAATGCGATCAGAGATCAGGAATGAACGTTCAAAAACACTCTTTGAAACAATGTATATAAAATAAATTGGTGATATTACAACATCTGTGTGCAAGAATAATGACACCAACTCTCTGATCTGTGAAGATAAAGTGTCTTTCTACACTTTGATCCTCTACAGAAACAAACAGATCCTCTGCATCAAGGGTAGGCAACCCTGGTCCTGGAGTGCCACTATCTTGCATGTTTTACTTGTTTCTCTGCTCCAACACCTTGGCTGCGCCTAGAAATTCTGTCCATAAACGTTATGAACAGAATCGGTGACAAAGGGCAACCTTGGCGGAGTCCAACTCTCACTGGAAAGGAATCCAACTTACTGCCAGCAATGCAGACCAAGCTCTGACACCAGTCATATAGGGACCTAACAGCCCGTATCAAAGGGCCTGGTACCCCATACTCCCGGAGCACCCCCCACAAGATTCTCCGAGGGACACGGTCGAACGCCTTCTCCAAGTCCACAAAACACATGTAGACTGGTTGGGCGAACTCCCATGTACCCTCAAGGACCCTGCTGAGGGTGTAGATCTGGTCCAGTGTTCCACAACCAGGACAAAAACCACACTGCTCTTCCTGAATCCGAGATTCAACTATCCGACGGACCCTCTTCTCCAGAACCCCCGAATAGACCTTACCAGGGAGGCTTAAGAGTGTGATCCCTCTGTAGTTGGAACACACCCTCCTTTTTGAATAAGGGGACCACCACCCCGGTCTGCCAATCCAGGGGAACTGCCCCCGATGTCCACGCAATATTGCAGAGTCGTGTTAAACCAACTACCTTGCGACCACAGCTCCGATAAGCCGCCTCAACAATGGAGGCACGGAACATGGCCCCACTCGGGCTCAATGTCCCCCGCCTCCCCCGGAACATGTTCAAAGTTCTGCCGGAGGTGGGAGTTAAAGCTCCGCCTAACAGGAGACTCCACCAGACGTTCCCAACAGACCCTCACAATACGTTTGGGCCTGCCATGTCTGACCGGCATCCTCCCACCACCATCGGAGCAAACTCACCACCAGGTAGTGGTCAGTTGACAGCTCCGCCCCTCTCTTCACCCGAGTGTCCAAGACATGCGGCCGCAGATCAGATGAAACGACAACAAAGTCGATGATTGAAGTGCGACCTAGGGTGTCCTGGTGCCAAGAGCACATATGGACACCCTTATGTTTGAACATGGTGTTCGTTATGGACAATCCATGACGAGCACAGAAGTCCAACAACAGAACACCGCTCTGGTTCAGATCAGGGGGGCCGNTCCTCCCAACCACACCCCTCCAGGTCTCACTGTCATTGCCCACGTGAGCNTTGAAGTCCCCCAGCAGAACAAGGGAGTCCCCAGGAGGGGCACCCTCCAGTAACCCCTCCAAGGACTCCAAAAAGGGTGGGTAATCTGAACTGCTGTTCGGCGCATAAGTGCAAACAACAGTCAGAACCCGTCCCCCCACACGTAGGTGGAGGGAGGCTACCCTCTCGTTCACTGGGGTAAATCCCAACGTACAGGCACCAAGATGGGGGGCAACAAGTATGCCCACTCCTGCTCGGCACCTCTCACTGGGGACAACTCCAGAGTGGAAGAGTGTCCAACCCGTCTCAAGGACACTGGTTCCAGAGCCAGAGCTGTGCGTTGAGGTGAGCCCGACTATTTCTAGCCGGAACCTCTCAACCTCACACACCAGCTCAGGCTCCTCACATCCCTCTGAATAGAAATCAGATGATCAAATTGAATCAAATTTAGAGCTGCCTAAATATTCCCACTCCTGATCAGTAGCAGTAGATATGACAAACCATAACCCGGGTTACATTATGCACCTGCAGAGCTCATGCTACATCCATCTGCTTTTTCATTATCACTTACATTCACATTAGTTGAAAGATAATCTTTTGTTTTTTGTTCTTTTGCAAATCCAAATTTCTCTCCGGCTAATCCCTTTTCTATATTTGACCTTTTTCCCCTCTGTCATGATTTGAGTTGGGTTTTTTATGCCCAGTTTCCTTGGTAATCTGTTTTCCACAGATTGGTCAAAGTGCCTTTTGTCCCTTTCCACTGCCACATTTGTCTTTCTGTCCTTTATCCCTCAGTCTAAAAGTTTTTTTTTCTTCTCCTGCCTACCAAAAGAAACTTTCTGCTTTGAACATTTTGTTATAGCTTATAAAACAATGAAATGGCACCTTGAAAAGTTTGGCTCGGTACTGTGTGCACTGTGAAGTCAAGGGTAAAGATAATTAATTATCCAAGCAGTAAGTCCAGAGCAGAATGATGAAGGAAAGGACAGAGAGGGATATCTCTGCATGACCTGACATTCCCTCACCTTTCCTTGCTTTTAGGTTATGTATATATTTATGTTAAAAGTAGATTTTTTTTGTAACAGTGCAATCCCTTTGGAGGTTGATAAAGTAGTTAGTAACTAATATTTTAGCTATTTAAAGAAATCTGTTGCAAAGACAAACTGATGATCACTGCTGGGGTTTTTTTCTCTGTAACTATCCTGCTTGGAGATAACTATTCTGTATGTATTTTTAAGATTTGTACTCCTCCACAGATGGACACGATGGTATGCCTCGTAATTAGTTTGAGTTTTGACTGACAGGACAAGTTGTTGTTAAAATAACTGTTCTTTGCAGGAAATTGGCTCTTCAGTTTTGCTTTTCTCTGAGTATTTTCAGCTTGCTGCACCCGGAGCTTTTATCAGCACTCAGTGATGGATTTAAAAAAGGAAAGTGTGATATGTAAATGAATTTGCCCCAGATTTCACGCAGATATTTTTGGTGCCTGAAGTGCACCTTGGCACGTCTCAGAGGAGCTGGTTTTAGTAGAAATACAGAAATAAATAAAAATAATAAGCTTGTGAAAATTATAATTATTTTATTTTTATTAACATAATGGACAGCACTGCACTCTGTCTACCCTACAAACAGACAAAACAGCAACAGAGTGTGTTCAGCTCTGCAGTAACTTACAGCCAGTCGTTCCTTAAATACCTGGTCTTCACGACTATTTGTTTAATTTTAACTAGATCTTCACTCCGGTCTTATTTTTCCTTTAGGAGTAAAAAAAAAAGTAATTTATTTTGATGCAGTATTTTACCTTCCGATATATTTCTGTGTAAATATTTTATTTTACAGTTAAAGTTTTTTCTTACTTTTGATCCTTTACAGACAATAAAATGAATGTTGTTGTATTAGTCGGCCCTGTTGCCAACTCTTTTCATCCATCCTGGGTACTCAGAGATTAGACCTGTTCAAAAAATAACTTTTTCATAAAACTTATTCAAACTGATTATATTCCCATTCTCCAAGGTCTAAATTAACTAAATATACCAGTTACTTTGATCTTGGACCTTGGCTATGCCTGCCTCAAGAACCATGTAGTTTTATTGTTGACGTTTTTCAAAAACACTACAAAATTCGGGATATTATGTCCTTGTTTTTATTGTAGCTTCCCAAAGATTGATGCTATAGCATTGAAAGTGGTACCAAACGATAGCTAATAAAATTTTCTTGCATAGGCTATAAAACACATAAACACCTGTGTAAACAGGTTGCTATTACTCCTGCTGACACATGGGAAGACAATGACAGCTACAGGAATGCACAGAAGTTTGTGAGGTCGGTGAAAGTGACCAGTGATGTGGCTGAGAGAGGCGTGAAAATGATGACTGACTTCGCGACTCAGATCACAACTGACCCAGAGCAGAGAAGCTGCTTACTGCAAGTTGTGGAGTACCACAGGAACAAATTTGACAGTTTCAAGAAAGCCACATTAAACAAGTGACAATACATGTATTAGTGACATCCTATCTGACAGTTTCTTACACAATATTTGTATCATATGATGTCATCCTTTCCAAGCATCAAAAATATGTATGTTTGTGCATTAAAATTAAAATTTACACAGGTGTTTATGTGTTTTATACCCTATGCAAGAAAATTTTATTAGCTATCATTTGGTACCACTTTCAATGCTATAGCATCAATCTCTGGGAAGCTAAAATGAAAACAAGGACATAATATCCTGAATTTTGCAGTGTTTTTGAAAAAAACTACATGTTTCTTGAGGCAGGCATAGCCAAGGTCCAAGATCAAAGTAACTGGTACATTTAGGTAATTTAGACATTGGAGAATGGGAATAATATCAGTTTAAATAAGTTTAATTAAAAAGTTTTTTCTTGAACAGGTCTCCTCAGAGATGCATTACCTTCGTCCATTTTTGTCTTCAGTCTTTTATCAGTTCATAAAACAAGAAAAACAACCTGTTTTATCCCAGCCTTAACTTTAGCTCGTTGCCTCCTTGTTTCTGGCTTTTAACCAGAACCATGTATATTTTATATTTTACTTTTGTTCTGTTGTTCTAACACCTTTGGCCGTATTTAATATAAAATTTGTTAGTATTCATTAATTTTGGGTAATTTCACATTTAAGTAAATGAATATTATTGCACCATATGATAAAATATTTTAGGTAAATGTTCAAAAAGTAAAAAAAAAAAAAATTTAGGAGAAAAACAAATTTTAAAAAGCCCTACAATATAATGACAATGCACTATTTTGCTGATTGTATTAGTGTTGATTATTTATGCATGAGCCTACATTTGAATACTTTTTTTTATGCTGCAGTGTAAAGTAAATATTGAGTTGTGGTATTTTTTTTTTTTTTTTTTTTTTTATTTGTGAGATTTTATGCTCAGATTTTGTTTGATGCAAGATTATGGAAACATTGAGACGATTGTCTTATAATTGCACCACAGCCCTCTGAATCATANTTTAGGAGAAAAACAAATTTTAAAAAGCCCTACAATATAATGACAATGCACTATTTTGCTGATTGTATTAGTGTTGATTATTTATGCATGAGCCTGTGACAGCTGTTAATTTTCCCGGCTGCGGACCGCTGTTAGAACTCCCAGGGGAAATTTTTTTTTTTTTTTTTTTTTTTTTAGATTTGTGAGATTTTATGCTCAGATTTTGTTTGATGCAAGATTATGGAAACATTGAGACGATTGTCTTATAATTGCACCACAGCCCTCTGAATCATAATCAAATTGCAAGGTGCCTACAGATTCCCACCCGTACTAAAACCATCTTGTCCTTCTACAGGTCCAGGTTCTGACCACATTTAACTGCAGAATAAAATCTGATGTTTTAGTCAGTATCAGCCTCCCAGGTTTTCTGTCATCATTTTGATTCTGGAGCATGTTGTAGATTTTCTTGTACAGAGTTTATAGTTTGGGTTCCTACTAATTCTTTTATCACTTCTTACATCACTGTAACACAAGTTCCAGACATCTGACCAAGACTGATGTCTTGATTTTAAAACCACAAAGAATTTTTTATTATCATATTTTTATTTTGTGTTTTTCTGTTTGAAGATGCAGCTCCAGACTTAACGCGATGTCTCCTTTTCTGATCTTTGCGTTGCTTTCTGTCTTTCAGCTGGAGGAACAGTTGAGTCGTCTGCAGAGAGAGAAGAATGATCTCCAGTCAAGGATGGAGGAGGACCAAGAGGACCTCAACGAGCTGATGAAGAAGCACAAAGCTGCTGTGGCCCAGGTCTGGAGAACCTCTGATCCAGTAAAAGAGGGTGGGAGTGGGAGATGGGTGGGTGGGGACATTAATGTATCATGAGAACATGGCATACAAGGAAAACAAAAGGTTAATCTTTTTTTTTTTTGTTAGGTTTCTCTTTTTTTCTCAGCGTATTTTATTGAGAAAAAAAAATATTCTTAATTAAAATAAAACATTCCAATGTTCATTTGATAAGTAAATGTTACAGTAATGTACATTTTACTGCTTCAACTTGGGTTTTATTGGTTGAAAGACTGATTTGATTTTGAATTTTTGTAAAATCATTTCACAAAATAATTGTCTGAGTATTTATAAACTAATGAAATAATTATTCCTTTTCATGTAAAATAAATCAGTGTTTATTGTGTGCTGGCCCACGTGTCCTCGCTGACTGTCCTCTCCTGTTTGTGCCTTCAGTCAGCTCAGAACTTGGCCCAGATCAGTGACCTACAGTCCCAGCTGGAGGAGGCCCTCAAGGACAAGCAGGAGGTTCAGGAAAAGGTTAGTCATGACAAACCCAAGGAGGGAGGTAACAGCTTTTACAGACATCACTCCTGGGTTTTTTTTCACCTGTTTGTACAGAAAAAGGAGTACCTATATTTATTTCAGAAATAACCTTCAGACTGCTGTACTCTTTGTTTCTCTTCATCCTGGTAATACAGACACACCTTAATGCTCTACATTGGAACAAATGACTCTCTAAGCTCAGTTTCTCTGGAACAAGGACCTATTTATTATTTAGTTTTGTATTTATTAATTAATCTATTTGTTTCTCAAACAGCAGTGTGACAATGTTTTTGCCTGTCTGTTTGTTTATCTGTACTGTTAGTAAAATATCTTATTGAACTGAACAAAATTTAATAAATCTTTCAGAAAATAATCATCTGATGTACATCTACAACTTTTTAACTTTTGGACTCGACCCAATTCAAGAAGATCCCCACAGCCAACGGAAATTAAGTCACACAGAAAAATGACTATAACTCAGTGGTTTTTACAGATATTGAGCCTAAACGTGGTGTGACTGTAGATGAGCATCATCCCCAATACACACTTTAGCTCAACACATTGTGTAAGAATTTTACTTAAAACATTGTCAACAGCTGTTTGTGTGAACCCTTATGGACTGTTAGCAAAATATCTAATAAACCAGTGGATGGAGATTAATGAAGTAATCATAGTAATCATTGAATGTACATCTTTACTTTTAGATTCAACCCAATATACAATGGGCACTGCAGCTAACTGACAATAGCCAGAACAAAAATGGCTATAACTTGGTCGGTTTTACAGATATTGAGCTGAATTTTTTGTGGTTGTAGCCTCACTCCCACACTATACTCTGAGTGCTAACTCATCTCACAAGATTTCACCGTATTGCATGATTTAGCACTTAAGGTAATTTATGAGATTTGACCAAAATGCTACAACTTAGTTCCTTCTCAGCACAAGATGATTTTAGTTTAAAATTCTGACATGAAAGGTGGCAGACAATATGCAGGTTTTTTTTTCAAGGAAGGCTCTTATTCTTTGATGTATTTTCAGGCTAGTACTACTCGTCAGTTTGTAGTTTCTTAAACCTTTTCTTGACTTTCTGTTGTTTGTGTTCAGTATGTCTTGGGTAATGGAAAACTTTATAAATCAGTGTTATTTTTGAATATTGATCAGTTTGTTCTGTTATTGTTGACTTGAGATTAGATCCTGTTCTCTATAAGTTTTAGTGACTCATTCTCATCTTTTCTCTCAAATTGTGATGTTTCTTTGTTTCTGGTGCTGCACTGTGCTGCAGACTTCTTAACAAACTTGAATTTGCAGCACTACATTGGCTCATTTCCTCTGCAGCGGTCTCTTGACAAATACAACCCATAATATAATTGATGTGTCATTTAGGGAACATTGCTGAGCCGATATGTGACACAGATGGCCAACTTGGTTATACAATTCAGACAAGCATGTCATTACATGCTCTTAATAACTGCTTGTAATAACTTTCTGTAATATATATATATATATATATATATATATATATATATATATATATATATATTATTTTTTTTTCTTCATCAGGCAGTAAATGTTACCCATGAATGACTACGGTGTAACAGTTTCCTGGAGATAATTAACATGATCAGGTCCATCTGTACACACGGAGAAAAAAGTTGTTTCATGATTTTTAAGTTTAAAATAATTTGGTGAACATCCACATCTTGTAAGCTGCACTGAAGCAAATGGTGATCTTACCTAAGGTCACTGCCCTTTACCACCATGCAGTATCACCCAAACAGCCCAACAACATGCAGGGCCTCGAGAAACTCAGTGAATTTGAGCTCTACCATCACAAAGTTGTATACGTTACTCAGCAACCTCACTAATGGGTAAGCTCTCAAGTATTTTCCATCAGGTTCAAGGAATATCTTCACTACAGACACCAACTACTTCACATGTTAGTTCATTTAAATTGTTACAGTTCTGGAGGAAAGATCTGCTGAAATTCCTCTTCCTATACATCCTGGACCAGTTGAATACAAAAAAAAAAAAGTGTTTGCCCTGAATTTTACTGATCAGTCTTTTCACAAACTGTTGTTTAGCATGTATGTTTCTATTCTGTTTGCTTTATTCTGGCTTTACTGATTTAAAGTAAGAAAAGAAGGCTGTAAAAACCTAAATTAAATGTAGTAGTACCAATTTGTCAGAAAAATATTTAACCTGTTTAAGCCAATTGGTATTTCTTCCAAGTATATCAACATAGATTTGTGTATCTTCGTGTCCTAGATACAAGTGCTCCAGAGCCAGCTGGATTTCCAGGAGCAGTCCATGGTTGAGAAATCCCTCGTCAGTCGTCAAGAGGCTAAAATCCGCGAGCTGGAAACCAAACTGGAGTTTGAAAAGACGCAGGTCAAACGGCTGGAGGTGAGACTAAACACGAGAGCTACTGCTTGCAGGCATCATGAGGATGTTTCTAAGAGAACACACCGTCTTTGTAGGTTGAATGAATCACTGCAGAAATGGAAAAAGGTCAGGACAGTTCAAAAGGTCAGAATTATCACCATGTAAATAAGTAATGATATGGCAGTGACCTGCAGCTCACATTACTCTCACTAATAACACTGTACTGTTGTTTATATGTCATATTAAAACTCGTTTTAGATTAGTGCTAAAAAATAAACTCCAGTGAATGAATACAAATGGTCTGTAGCTCACTCTCAGACAGAAACTGATGAAACCATGCTGCACTTGGTTCTATCATTTCCAAAGTTGAGCTGTCTGGTACCCTCAGTCTCCTCTCTCCAGACAAGTTATATGTTTGTATAAAAGTTGAATTCTTTTCAGCTAGGTTTTTCAAACTTCTCACCAGCGGTAAAAAGTGAGTAAATATTGTCAGGGAGAAAAAAAGTCCACCCTTCCTCAGTTCTAGGTCTTTATATAGCAGGACATAAAAAACTGATCTGGGGTCTCATTTATAAAACTGGCGTACGCACAAAATGGGGCCTGAAACTTGGGCACATCACGCAAAGTTTGTGATCTTTAAAACAAACTTGACAGGAGAATATGCTGTCCTTCATGCACACTCTGAGCCATGCGTACTATATACGCTTGTTTTGAAAACGGGAAACTGGGGACACAGGTGGTGATGTGGGGAATTGAAGCCACACTGCATCATGATTCCTCTTTCCTTTTTGTTGGTCACTTTGTAAAGAGTAATATTGCCAAATAAATTTGTTTTTATCAAATATGCATTAGTGAAAGTGGCATGCAAAGGTATTTTATTGTATGGATACTGAGTCATCATTCACACAATTGTTTTCCGTTTTTTTATTTTTTCCTTTTTTGAACGTTTTTTGCATTCTAACTACTTCTGCATAGTTTGTTGTTTTAGCCATTCTTATATCAAAACATTCAGCTCATTAAGGGGATAGATGCTCTGACTTTTCTTTTTTGTACGTTTTATACTTTTCTGAATATTTAACTTTATTTACAAATATTTCCCCATAAAAAATACAGTGAGATCTCTTCAACTCTTTCCGAAACATTGTTCTCTTTTAAATCTGCTTCAGCATTTTTCTGCTTTTTTTTTTTTTTTTTTTTTTAGCATTAGTCAGTTTTGGCTTTTTCAGCAAAATTCAGCATTTTTTCAGCACTTAGCATTCACACTGCATTTTAGCAGAAAATGCAGTATGTCTAGTTTATTTTTGTATTTTATAAACTTACAGTGACTTGTAACAAGCAGCTTTGTGAGTAACAGCAGTGTTTGATGCAAATAAACTTCCACCCAGACTTAAAATAATTATTTTAATGTGGTATTATTTTGTACATGTGCAAAAGATTAAAGTCCCCCCACCCCCACACCCCACCCCACAAGCTTTCTGGTGCTCCCAGGTTGGGAACCACTGTTCTTGATATTAGTGGCTTGCATCTCCTCCTTTGGTTTGAGTTTCATGACTTGTGGGTACCTACTTACTCATCTCAGATGGACAGAAAAACAGCAGACACATGTAATGTGTTTTGGCTGTTTTGAGGAGGGAAAAAAGCAAACAAACATCAGGTTTACGTGCCACAGATGAGACGGACTATCTTACCATGAACAACATGTCTCTGTTTGTTTTTGAGTGTTGTAGTTTCAAACTCTTTTTTTTATCGCCCGCTACCAAATGTGGATCAATAATGTTTCTGCCTGTATGCGTGTGTGTGTTTGTTTGGGTGTCTGTATTGAAATATTTTATGAATCACTGATTTTATAAAGTAATCACTGGATTGACATTAACTGATTAACATTTAGAGTCAACCAAATTCAAGATGGCTGCACCAGCTAATCAACCTTAGCCTACACAAAAATGGCGGTGAAAGGTGGTGGGCGATATGCATTCCTTTAAGAAACACTTGTCTTTTAATTTTTTCTCAATTTAATGTAGTTGATTAGTAAAAACACTGAAAGTCATTTCATTTGTATTTGTGTATGTAAATAACAATTTTAAAAGATTTACTGAAGAACAGATTAAAGTTTTTCATTGTGCTTTAGAAAACGTCTAATCTTGTGGAAAACATGTTTTTTTTGTAGAACCTGGTAGCTCGTCTGAAGGAGAATCTGGAGAAGCTGACAGAAGAACGAGATCAGCGGTTTAGCAGCGAGAACCGTGAGAAAGAGCAAAACAAACGTCTGCAGAGACAGATCCGAGATGTCAAAGAAGAGATGGCTGAACTGGCCAAAAAGGAAGCTGAAGCAAGCCGCAAAAAGCACGAGCTGGTAAGGAAGAACCCGAGAGGAAGAAAGCAACTTGCTACCAATTATCTTTGAGCCGGAGGAGATCTGGTCCCAACCAGCTGCAGAGTTGATTGTGTTTCTTGTATCATAAATAGGAAATGGACATTGAGAGCTTAGAAGCAGCCAATCAGAGTCTACAGGCCGACCTCAAGCTGGCCTTCAAACGGATCGGTGACCTGCAGGCCGCCATCGAAGATGAGATGGAAAGCGATGACAACGAAGACCTCATCAACAGGTACTGAACAAGAATCATTTTGTTCAGCAGAGGCTGCAGGGCTTTGGGATGAGTTATTTGGACCAGAATCTTTAATATTTTGAATTAACCAAAGAAAAAGAAATCCTGGACGGAATGTTTTAACCTTTAGATTCACAGTCAGTTCAGTTCAGTCAGATATCTGAAAACCATGAGATGCAGATGAAGTTTAACAATAATAAATACGATTAAGATGATCTGACACTTACTGTTTCAGTCAGCAATGATCAGAAGATTTAACCTTTGCCTTAATGTAAATGAAATATCATTCAGTATGTTTATAGGTGATTTGCACATTCTGCCACCCAGCCTCCCCCTGCTGAGTTCTTTAGGATATTTCATATCACTTAAATCCCCAAAACAGGACACGCCATGTTTTGTGAAGAGCATTTCTAAATGTATTTCCATGAACAAACAGACATGCATATGAAATTAATACAAATCAGAACAGGAAAAATGATACAGATCTTATCACACTGTGCTATTAGCATACATATCTCTTAATCTTACAATGGTTAACCAGAGGCTGTTAGTGTGTCCATTACGTAAACTCAGGAAATTACCCCCATTGATTCAATGGTCTTATAAACACATATTTATGAAACATTAACTTCATATTCTGAAGTAATCAGTGGGGCTGTAGTCTTTACATTTTTTCAATCAGGGTCCTGTGGAAAATGATAAAATGACTAATCTTTTTGTCTTAATGGTTAGAATATTGTACAGCAACACACTGAGCTATTGTGTCTTAGTTAACTTTATAGTTGATCTCAGAATAGGTTATCTGGTAAACACACCAAGTTTGATGTCTATAGCTGGTGATGTCAGTCGCGTACCATCGCTGACATTATTGAAGTAATGTTATTGCAGATCCTCTGTATTAAATAGTTTGGTCCAGCGTTGCTCAGTACAATTCAGTTTCAGACAACTGAATATTTTCTTTATTTTTGCATACCTTACACACAACCCAAAGAGCGTAAATGACAGGAAGCTCTAGAGTTCATAAAAAAATGAATAAATCAAACGGTTGATAGTGACACAAATAGAGAAACTATTTTTTTTGTTTGTTTTTTTGAAAAAATTCAAAGGTAATTCTTTTTGTTCTCACCCAATTAAAGGTCCAGTTCTGTCTCTAGGACTTTGTTTGCTCTCTCTGAGCTCCTGCTGAGCTTCACAAGTAATAAACAGTACTGTGAGTCAGTAGGAGCCTCAGATCAGAGTTAAGTTGAATGCTCGGTGTCCCTAAAAACATGATATATTTAGTACAACTCATTTGCCAAAGGGAGGAACAAATCTGGGTTATCACAGCATCTCCCACAATTACTCCGATGTTTTCAGCATCATTCACTATTTATGTGTTGTGTTTGACACAATTCTTATTTTATGTTCTTTTCCGTTGTTTGTGATTTATTTTTCTCTTTTCTTGTTTATCCTTTCTTTCATCCTCCACACATCCAGTTTGCAAGACATGGTGACAAAGTATCAGAAAAGAAAGAACAGAACGTGAGAAACATCATCTCTTGTTTTTGTTTTTAACTCCACTGGAAATGATGCAATGCTCTTTAAACATTTAGACACAAACTTAGAGGAATTAAATTTTCATCACTCCTGACTGTTTTGCCTTAAAAACAGATGATGATGAAAGTAACTCCTTTGCTTCTTCTGTTTCTTCATGGAAGAGGCAGTGAAAGGAATTGATGCATCATGAACAGTGCTAAAGATTACCTCCTAACTCTTCTTTTTTCCCGTTTGTTGCATGTTTTCACACTGAGCTGCATGAACCTCACAGCTAAAAAAGACTGGAAGTTTGAAACAACTTGACTAACTCAGAAATCTGCCGGCGTTTCAATAAAGTTTTTTTTATTTGTTTTGTTTTTTTAGACTTAAAGTTTTAATCAACTATTTATCAAAATCCTTCTCAATGTAAATTTCTGTTTTGTTAGGATTTCATTAATCAAAGTGAATTGCAAGATGTTGTATGGATGAGTTTCTCTTTGGCTTAATGTTTGTTCTGGTTGGTTTTGGACTCACTGTGGTCCTTGTAAGTTATAATGTGCTGTCGATCAGAAGACAACAGTCTGAGCAATGAAGCTGCATTATATTTACTTAATTAAGCAGAGCTGATGTTAAATTCACAGTAGAGCTGTGTAAAACACCTGACGGCTGTCGGCTCATGTTTTACTATGGTCGATTTTTACAAGTTTAAATCTTTGGTCTCAGCTCTGACACAGAGCTTTCTGAAGTCACTAATCACTGTATATGTGTCTTTATTTCTTTTATTCTGCATTGGTTGGGTAAATAATCTGATCAAGAGATGACCCTACAAAAATGTCTGAATTGGCTCTGAACCATGTGTAACGCTTACTCGGCCAGGCGTTTGATTGCGACCAAAATTTCAATAAGGCAGTCAGAAGAAGGTTCGACTACGGAGCCAGTGTGTGTGAATAAATCACTCATAGACAGAAAGATACCTTTAAGTGATTGTATTAAAATGATCAGGATCCAAATGCCATTTGTATATGTGCTAGAAGGATATGTAATAATAACAGTTAGATATAAATACAAACAACAAATAATCATAACAGAAGAAAAACCCCGACAAAAATTAGTAGACAAGATTAATTAATAGTTCATCAATCAATAATCCAAGGCAACAAAGTCAATAATCCAAAGACAATAAATCCATTGGTTCAAAGGCAGTAGGTCCATAGAAGAAACCGGGTATTTGATAGTTCCTACCGCACTGTTGCGGTGATCCGGTAGCTCGCCATCCTGGGTGGGTCGAACTTGGCATGCAAGTTGAGAAAAACAAGAGGAGGAAAAAAAACCTGACCGAAGCAAGGTAAAAAAAAAAAAGACAATTAGCATTATCATTTAAACAGTTTTACTGCTATCAAACAACTAATCATGGTTATGTTTCATGATTTTCAACGAAAAATTTGTCACCATGATAATCGGTTTCAATTTATTCCAATAAGACTATCAAAAGTAGCAGAATTAATCCAGTTAATAAAGTTAAGTGCACTTTCAAGTTTTTTAATTGATATGCATTTAGTGACTGTAAGGTCAGTGAATGCATATCAAACAAAATGCTCAATAAACAATCAAATCTATTTTGTTTTTGTTTTTTTTGTTGCGCAACATGAATGAGTTTCAAACAAATCTCCAAAACTAACAGGGCTAATTAGCATGCAGTCACTGGAATTTTGCATGGCGTTCAATACGATAACTCTATTTACAAACAAATTTAGCAGATAACTCATCGCCAAGGTGTTGTCAGAAAAAGTACCGCCGAAACATCCTGGATGAACATCCGGCTGAGTTATTTCAGGATGATTCTTGCATATAAAAGGCGGTGATTTAAGAAAACGCCAGCGCTTGTCACAGAGACAACAGTGACAGAAATAGCTGTGAAACAGATAATGAGCTCGCCTCCGACCCGGAACTTAAGGGGAACTTAAGGGTGAATATCCGCAAAATGACCCGCCACAATAAAACGCAACAGGTTATTTACAATGGGTTACACATGTCAATGTAACAATAATAATCAGCCTGCCCCAGGGCAGCTGTAGCTACAATGTAGCTTACCACCATCAGTGTGTGACTGTCTGGATGAATGGGTGAATGAGTGATTGTAGTGTGAAGCACTTTGGGGTCCTTGGATTAGATAAAGTGCTATACAAGTGCAGGCCATTTACTTTTTTTTCTTTACCAATAATAGAGATTAGACGTCTGAATGTTTCAATAGCCCTGACTTCCCTCTGTGTGACGTGGCTGCAGGGCATGTAATGCACAACTGTTTTGGGTACACGGTTTATCACCAGGTGTCAGAGCTGACCACGTGTAGTCAAATCACACAAAACAGATTCATAATAGGTAGAAATGTAATGATACCGCTTTTTATTAAAACCAAGTACAAGTACTTGCATTTGAGTATTTGCCAATACTTTTCTCAAGATTTTTTAGATGAATAGGAGAGTAGATATAGGTTTATAATTGGCCAGAACTCCTGAATCAAGATCAGGTTTCTCAAATAAATGTTTAAAATACAACAACCTTAAAGCTCTGCGGTACATAACCAGTCATTAGAATATCCTAAATGGGGATATTAATTAGGTGAAATACCTCTTTAAACAGTCTGGTTGGGATGGGATCTAGCAGATATTGATGGTTTGGATGAATCTATTATTTTTGACAATTCGGAAAGCTCAACAGGACAAGAACAGTCCAAACACAAATCAGGTTCAAGTAACACTTCTAAAGCTGCCTCATCTGACAGGGAATTAGAGGCAACCACAGAAAGGATGGTGTGAATTTTCTCTCTAATTGAAATAATTTTATTTATAAAGAATTTCGTGAAATTATTGCTGCTTAGAGTTACAAGGATACATGATTCAACAGAGATAGGACATTTCATGATAGGCAGTATTTCCAGATAAGTAAAAGTCTAGTGGTTAGTGGAGCACCATTTTATTTCCAACTTGCCTGTTTAAAAGTCTAAAGCTCTGAATTATACCAAGGAGCCAGCTTCCTCTGACTGATTACTTTCTTTTTCAGAGGAACAATTTTATCAATTCATTTTTGTATTGAAGTTATAATATTAATAGATCATCTAACGAGATCATCTAAGTTGCTGCTCTTTGTTTCATTACTCTGCAAGACAGAGGAGCATAATAATAGAGGAGATTCTTTAAATTTGGTTACAGTGTTCTCTGATAAACATCTATTATAATGAGCTTTACTCTCAGTGGCAGTGGAGTCGATGTAAACTCAAAGGTTATAAAAATGGTCAGACAGAACAGGATTGAAAGGATATATTAAGTCCTTACTCTCTGCCATATACCAAATCAAGAGTATGATGAAGAGAATGAGTAGGTTTGCGGACATTTTGGGTAAAACTAATTGACTCTGTTAAATTATTCAAGGCTATGTTTAAGATATTACTTTTAACATCTACATGAATATTGAAATCCACCACTATTATGACTTTATAAGTTTTAAATAACAAGTCAGAGAAAAACAGAAATAGGGCCTGGTACACAATAATTAAGAAGTAAAAGTGTTGTTGTTTTTGTTTGTTAGTTTTTTTTATTTCCATACTGAATTAAAAAAGACCAAGTTTCAAATACTTAAAGGATATATAAGTAATAATTAGTCCTCCACCTCAACCTGTTGTTCTAGGAAAATGGAAATTTAGATCATTTATATTAACAAAATCCTTCTGTTGTAGCCAGGTTTCTGTCAGACAAAATAAATAAATTTGATGATCAGTTATCAGATCATTAACTAACTATAGACTTAAAGGAGAGATCTTATTTTCAATAATCTGTATTTAATAGTTTTATTTTTTTCTGTTCTGGTAAAATAATTAATTGTTTATTTTTAAAGCATTTTATGATTTTTTTTATTTTTTGGTTTATTTAATTTGGGCCGTGGTTGAGCTGACACTGTTTCAATGGGAGTTTGGGTGGGTAACAGAGGAAAAGCAGCAGAGAGACGTGTAAAAGTACAACTCTGCTTCCTGGACTGGATCCTGGGTTGTCAATCATTTGAATGACTAACAAAATCGGCCAAATTCCTTAAAAGAAGTGTGGCTCCACCCAAAGTGGAATGAATGCCATCTCTTTGCATATGAAGTGTTTGTTTGCTCCTGTTTTTTGCTTTTTGAATAGGGAAGTCAAATTTGATGACTTTTACTTTGAATAGTAACTGGAATTATATGTAGGCTGCTGTCTTCCTTTAGCAACTTACCTCCCACAGGATGTCTACTGAGGTCATTCAGCAGCACTTCAGTAAATATCCTGACAACCTGAGCCTGTCAGTTCCTGCTTGGTTGTAATGCAGCTCTTTAAGCTGCTAGTCCTTGTGTTCTGTTCTTATCAGACCTCTGAAATGCAAAGATTGGTTCAGCTACAGAATTGAATTACTGGGATAGAAACAGGCAACTTCACCTTCGGTTTTTCTGTTTTGTTAAGAGTTTGAAAATTTTTGAAATAGAAAGCCCACTTTCCAGATCCCTTCAAGCCAAAGAGCTTTCCTTAGAGTTATCCTTTAACCTGGGGTCATTCAGCTTAGTTCATCTGATGCATTTTGGTGCCCATGTTGCACACTGTAGTGTTGTTTTTACCCCCCCCCCCCACCCCACCCCCTGTCCTGAATATTTCAGAGCTCTTTCCTAAGCCTGGATGTGACTTTACCTTGGCACTGACTGTCCTCCTGACAGGAGAAAAGAGATACTATGTGTCTCATTAATCTTTGACTTGCACTTGCTCAATAATGCAAAACCCTCATATGTCTTACAAACAGCTCTGTTGCTAAGCAGGTATCTGGGACAGATTCAGTGTTACATTTCCACAGCTCTGTCAGTAACCTCTTAACACTGAGGAACAAAGGGTTTGGATTTAGAAGAAACTCTGATGCACAAAGGAGTTTATGGAAAGACAAAAGATGTCCTTCTGTTCTCATAAAATGTGTCACAGAATTGAGCCAGTTCACTCTTAAAGCTTCTTCAATTTTACTTGATATTAATGTAATTATTTTTTAACTAAAAAATGGTTAAAAATGTTTATTCCATATGTATCCACAGATTGTTGCTGCATTGTAATGTAGCTAACAGTGAAGCATAATCTTTTAATACAAAATCTCTCTGAAATGTCTGGTTTGCTTGCAAACAATCTTGATAAGAGATTAATAAAAAAATCAAATCCTTACCTTGGAGCTCCCATGAGTCTACAAGCTACAATAGCCAACTACAGTGATGTTTGGAAGTGGGGGTCCTACTTTAAAAAAGAAAGAAAGAAAGAAAGAAAGAAAGAAACAGTTAAACATTTGACTAAGGCTGCTAATGTACTGTAAAAGCATTGAAGCACCCTTGTTACTTTCCGCTCGTTATTCTATTGTTTCTGTCACAATTCAATTCTCGTCTCCTCTCGCAGCTTTGGAAAAACTCAAACAAATACATCAAAACGTGTCTCCTTTAGGAATAGTGTGCTATGAGTTTTGGAAGCAGTACATTGAATGGCGTAGATGAAAGTCACAAAAAACTAAAAGTTTGTCATACTCAACAATGGAATTTAGTTGAGCTGAGTGAGAAGAACTAACCTTTGCAGCTCTACACACCTCAGACAGACTTCACTGTAGAAACATTTTTCCACGATTAAATTGGTCACAGAAAGTTGGACTTAACCCGTGTCTGTGTAAAAAACTTTTAACAATGTCAAAATGACCACTTCCATTATGTAAAGTTTGAAGCTTTTTTGAGATTTTATTATAGAATGCACAATTTAGAGTGTGATGATGGCACACTCTAATTTTGAGCCCTTAATGTCAGTTTCTTCAAGTTAGGGTTAGAATATTGTGATATTCTGTTAGCACTTGGAGTATGTGTTGTGAATGACTGTCATGAAATTGTAGCTCAGTAACTGTAATATTTACTGAAATATAGCCATTTTTGTGTAGGCTAAATGTAATTAGCTACGGCAGACATCTTGAATTGAGTTTACTCCACAGATGCACCAATTCTGGTTGGGGGCAACGACCCCAAAATTTCAAGTTTGATTTGCTTTTAATAACGCCAATTTGCAATTGCAGCTGCTACCAGTTTTATCTCTGTGTGTGCGTGTGTGCATGTGTGTGTTTGTGCATGTGAGGTTTTGTCGGGTAGAGAAGGCCCAGTTGTGATCGCCATGCTTCTCCAATCCAAGTACAATCCAAGACAGCTCTTAATGTTAAAAAAATATATTTTTTTAAAAATTGGAGTTAAATTTTCATTTATACAGCTTCACTTTATTACTTTACTTTTTAGTGCATTTTTTTCGTTGACACAGTATTTAAACAAAAAATTAAGTCTTATAAACAAAATTTAGTTTTATTTATTTACAAAATAAGTGAACAGTTCACAGTAATTTGTACACTTTAATCTTTCTTCTTCCACATTGACCAACACATTCTGACTCACTTCACGAATGAATAACTGAATTAATGATTTATTTCAAACTGCAAATAAAACAACAAAAACGCAGTTATGTAAAAACAAACAATTAAAGAAAGAGAACAAAACAAAAAAATTATATATACAAACAAAATAACAAACATACTGAATTCCAAAGTGTAAGATAAATAAGTAAGACGCGCAGTCTGAAAAAGGCTGAAGCCACAGCCTATAAATACCCACCCCTCTCACATGTCATTGTTTCACATCAATGAAAAAAAAATCTTGACAATCAAAATAGAATAATTCAAATGTCCATATTAAAAAATAGCACAACAATAGCAAACAAGCAAAGTACACACTATACAGAAGTGCAATTTTTTTTCTGGTTTTAACTAAAAAAACTCAGGAAATGATTTGCTTGTTTTTATGTACATCATAATCTTCATAACAAAAATCACTCAGCATTATAATCCATAACTAACTTTAATTAATTTATTTTTTTCATCTAAATACTGATTTCTTAGTTTTGAAGTCATCACTAAAACCATTCCTTAATTTGACTCCCAGAACTAAAACATTAGTTCTGATTGGATGAAACCAACATAAATTTATTTTTACTTTTATCAGAAGACAACTTGACATCAAACCATTTTTATCCAAAATTAGTTCACTTTCTACTAGTTTTAACAGTTCTTAATATCTACTCCTAAGCATTATTAACTTCATTCAGTCGCTTAAATGACGTTCTCCCGAGTGTGCAACCTGAGAACTCCCTGCTGTTGGTTCGTCTGCCCACCATTTATAACTGTGTCTGCTGGTCCTCACAAACATTTGCATTGAAAATAATGTTACCAGTCCACTAAATAAAACATGATTCAGGTCTCTGTGGCATTTCTGCTTGAACATGTTCTGCAGTTTTGCTTCTGGTAGAGGGTAGATGCTCTACGAGCTGTAAAGTATTTCTCCACTCCCACCTGTGGGAGGCAGAGAAGTCAGCACCATCACTAAGGTTACACATTGATGAAAGACATAATTGCTGACCATTTCCATTTTCCCACTTTTCTCAAAAGACCTTTCATTTAAATAACTGCAGCATGTGAAGATAACATTTAATAAAAGAAGACTGAAACTTATTACACAGCCTTACAAATCTTTAAAAGTAACAACAGAATCGTCGTTTTCTGTAAAAATGCATAGTGAATGCTGACGGTTGAATGCAGCTTAATCTGAGTTATTAAAGCTAAAAGAAGCTGAACACTAGGTAAAAACTAAAAGAAACAAATTGCAAGCTAAATGTAGTAAAACACTAGACTAAAAACTAAAAGTAAAAAGGCTAGCTAAAAGGTAATTGTAGCAAAAGGCTAGTAAACTTAAAGTGGCAAAATGGTATTTAGAAGCTTAAAGTAGCTGAATGGTAGATAAAAGTATCAAAATGGTAGCTAAAATCTACAAGTAACAGTATGGTAGCTAAAAGCTAAAATTGTAGCGTATATTAGATGCAATAACTGAATGTCTTAGCATCATTTCCTAAATGAACTGAACATTTTGATGGATAAATGGTTAAAATAGCACAAAGTGTACAGATGCAAAAAAAAAAAACATCCAGAAAAATAAAAACAGGAAAACAACTGTGTATATGCTGACTTGGCATTTATACTTTTTGTGATTTTGGAGTCAGTTGTGTCTTTGTTTAGTCAGTCTTTTGCAGTATTACCTCACTGACCAAAATAAAAGCATGTAGTAGCTGTTGTGTGATAATCAGATGGTTGTCTGCAGAGCCAGTTAAAGTCTGTTTTCCTGCTCTTTCCTTCCCTCCTTTGTTATCTTTGCACGAGTTTAGCCTCAGTATTACCGTTTAATGTTAGTGTGTTCCAATAAAATAGCTCAGTTTTACTTTCACATCTCACAAATCAAGCTATTGTATGAACTGTCCCAGAAATCCTAAGTCTTTTGTCTTTGACTGCTAATAATTGTAATTATAGCTAGTTCTGGCTCTTTCTGAGCTCCAGCAGAATGTAATACTTCCCTCTCCATCTCTCTCTAAGGGAACAGGATGGGAGGTTGTCTAATACAGAAGCAGTGATGTTAAACCACCCTCTGATGTCTTTGTAGGTCTATTAAGCTGTAACAACTTAATTTCACAGCACCATACAGGCACTGGGCTCTGACGGCACCTAATGAGTGTTGCACTTGTTCCATCTGTGTCAAATTTTATGACAAGCCCTCTTTTTGACTCAGTGGCAGGCAGAGGTTTAATAACTTCCAGCTGTGCACCAAATCGTTCTGTCAAGAACACAAATGATGAGTTGATTTATTTTACTGCAAGACTGTTAATGACACAAATAAAAAACACTGATTAGGAAGACCTGTTATTTTATTTTACTCCATAAAAAATATATAGTTGAGTATATTAGCACTTACTTGGCTTAATAGATTATTTAAAATGTTCTTTTCTTGGCTACACTTATGCACTTCAAAAGTGGGATGTTAATTAAAAAAAAACTAACGCAACCAAAGTCAATCCTAAACATCAAAATACATACAGTAAAACTTAAAAATTTTATTATTGGGCAAAAAAGCTTTTTTTTTAAATCTAATTTTATGACTGAATATTTCTGCTTTATTATCGCCTGCCTTTCATGGAGGTAGGCATGTAATTGCGTGTGCGTGTGAAAGAGTGTCTGTGTGTGTGTGTGTGTGTGTGTGTCTGCGTCTGTCTGTGAGCAAAATATCTTGTGAACCACTGGCTGGATATTAATGAAACTTTTAAAAAGTAATCATTTGATGTAATTCTACAACAGATTACTTTAGAGTCAATTCAGTTCACGATGGCCACCTCAGCTAATCGACCTCATTTAGACACAAAAATGTCTATTCCTCTGTCAGTTTTTACAGAAACCTAGCTAAAACTTAGTGAAGGAGCAGCCCCATGACATACTCTAACGCTAACTGATTATGTGGGACCTTTGTTTAAAAGGTTTTCTTGCATTCCTTGAGGAAAACCATAATTATCAATAATCTTTCATGTTAAATGAGTTGATATAATTCATAATTTAGGTTTGTAAAAGTTACTTGGCCAGTAACTTATCACTACATTTCTGTCACAGTTTTGGAAGTGTAGAGGTTGACTGGTTGTTGAAACACCACCTGAGAAGGCATTGTTCTTTTTTGCCGCTATACAATCTAAAACTCAGAATGCCTCACCTATGCCTTGTTTTACACTAACACTAAAACCTGCTGTTCCTCCTTTGACTCTAAGTCCAAAGATACCTAACAGTTTGACCTGTGTTGAACACTTACACCTGATCCTGTTCTTCCTCTCTGAATGGCACGCAGCCATCTCACTTAATGACCTGCGGGACCATATCGTCTCTCCTTTGCTGCATCTGATCTGTATTTATTTTTTCCGACTTGTCAGCAGTCAGGGACTTTCAGACTCAGACTCTGAAGTGGAGGACCGTGTAGATGGAGTAAAGTCCTGGTTGTCCAAAAGCAAATGCTCCATGAAGAACCTCTCAGATGATGGCAGCCTCAAGAGTTCAAGGTCAGTCAGTAATGCTTTTATGTGTCTGTGATGCTTAATGAAAAAATCATTTGACTCCTAGTTTGGTCCTGTCTTCTGTATTTCACTGACTTTCCCACTTTTTCACGCCAGTCTCATTTTATTGCATTCTTGTTTTAATGGTTTTAAACATTTTTTTTCTTTTTCAGAAATTTTTTTTTTTACAAATATTTTGTTACAAATGGGTTTTTTTTCAAGCCAACAACAAGAATATCCACCACCCCAGCCCCTAGAACTAACAAGCAAATGAAAATTAAACAACAAAAGACAAAGAAACCCATCAAGTGCATTAATTGATAATTTACAAAGTAACTGTCATGATAAAACAATGAAATGAGTAGATAGTAAAAAAACCCAAAACAAATAAAAATCAAAAGATCATATAAGCACAGGCATTCGGTTTCTTATACATACATACATGCACATGCACATTTGTTTTTGTTGGTTTTCTCCCAGTGATTTTAGAGCAGCTGCTACTTCCTTCTTAACAAGCTCTGGTATCATCTCTTAAGTTTGGTGATAATTTGAGCTCCTTGGTCATCGATCTTTACCTTTATTTGCCATAGCATCTCATTATTAGCATCAGGCTCTGATGTCTGATGGCACAGCCTCTCTCGACCAGTTCTGGCAGATTCCATTTTCATTGAAAGACCTCAACATTGATCCAGATATGACTCTGAGAATGTAGAGGTTCTGATAACTCCTTGAACACACAGCCATTGCAAGCAAATGACAAACTAAGTGTAAGAAAGCCCCCACTTATTCATATTTGTATCCAACCTATTAGATATATTAGGCTGGCTTAGTTTGTAAAACCTCCTTTATTATGAAAGCCGTTATGATGCAGCTACGATGCTGTACTCACCAAACAGGTTTTTGCATCCCTTAAATAATGCCCTGTGCTCTCACCACACTGTGTACACTCCCCCTGACACACCTTCTCAGGCCATGTCAGGATGCAGTTATGGGTGCCACTCTACTCTCTGTTGTTTCCATGACCTTGGTATAAACACAGCGGTAGTGTAGGCATGAGGCCAGTCCTGCTTCAAATCCTCAATAATCCAGCCACACTGGTACACATTGGCCCCATATCATGGATACACCATGCTTCCCTACACTCAAACCATGATTCAGTGATGCTGCCACAACAATGAAAAAACACCACAACCACTCTACAAAAGTTTTGTGCATGCTTAAAACCCTCCACTTTTGATCATTCATTCTCTATTACTTGTAAGAAATTCCCCTGAAAATCTCTCTAAGACTCTGAAAGACCACCATGTGCTGGATTAATTTTGTTGTAGTTCTTGTAGATGGATTAAAATGTTGTAGCAGGGTCATTCAGTGAGAAGGGGGCCCAACTATGAATGGAAGCACAGTTTTACATCATGTTGAACCTAACTATTAAGACAATAAGCTAATTAGAAAAACTGGAACTTGTTTTCTGCTCAGTTTTTTTTATGATTTTTAAAGCATACAAATAATAAAACCACATTACATTCAAACATTTACTGTAAATTCACAAATCTCCAAAGTTTAAAAATGGCTCAAAAATCTACAGAAAAAATGTGTTGGAGCTCTCAAGTTCTCTTTTTTTGTTGTTGGCTTGATCTTTATCTTTGTCATTTTCTCTTTCTGTCGTCTTTCCTTTTTTTTTCACTATCATTTCTTTTTTTTTTTAGATATGCTGTAAATTTAGACGCAAAGGAAGGGAAAGAGTGGAAAGATTGGAAGGAGGCGAATAAAGAGGACAAGGAGGTAGAAACTAACAGGCCAGTGTCAGTAATGAGCTCCTTAAGTTACAGAAAACGATCCAACCTAGATTCCGTTGGAAGCAAAGATGTTCTCCTCAGTGCCCTCAAGGAGAACGCAGACTCAGAGGACGTCCTAACCTTCCAGAAGGCTAAATCCAAAACCTCTGATCCTCATGATGATGCTTACTCTGTAAGCTGCAGGAAGACCTCCCAGTTACAGGAAGTCATCAATGGCAGAGAATCAGTTATCTCCCAGGCATATTCAGAGGCAAACAGCAGAGCTAGGAGAGGTATAGACAGCCGATGGAGTCAAGTTGACAAAGAATCATCCTTCAGTCGACCCTCAAGAAATCTCAGCTTAATCTCAGAGAATAAGCCTGGAACCAGCTTTTGTCTGTCGAGCCCACCAGGATTCCATCGAAGTATCTCACATTTAGAAGAGGGCAGAGGTGACCGCTTACGGTACGGCAGTAGTCCTAGCAGCCCGTGTTTTAGTCGACGGTCAAGGAGTCGCAGTCCTGGAAATGTTAGCCAGGCTGATTCCCACATGTTGCTGGCCCGCAGCAGCCGCTTGAGTGAGTTTGACATTGATATGGATGACAGTCGGAGTGTGGCCTTTACTGAGAGGTCGGCGTACAGTCCTCACTCATCCACAGGTCGCAGTGTCTCTATGCCTCCACCACAAGCTAGGTCGACTTTTGATAATTACTCAGTGGATGACTCTGATATCAAGCCTGTCAGTCACCGTAGCTACCTTGACCCTGACCTAGAGAAAGCTATCAACGAAGTGCTAAGTTTTAAACCTATCACATTCAAGCGCAGGAGCTTGGAAGACTCTGAAGACGAAATATCTAAAAACAATAAAGACGAGGGTAAAAGTCTGAAGAATGGAGACGGTACTCGCCCCACTAGCAGTGTCAGACACTCTGAATCTGCAGTGGACTGCAGGAGCCAGTCTCGCAGCACCAGCAGCTGCAGCAAGAGGAGCAGCAAGAGCAAGAAAAAGAAGAGAAGTCACAGCTCCGAGTCTCACAACTCTCGTGGCAAAACACGACACAGAAGCAGCTCTAAAAGAAGGTCCAAAAGGTCCAAGAAAAAGAATCAGACATCTTCATCTTCTTCTTCTTCATCATCTTCAGATTCTGAGTCAGACTCAGGGTCAAGCTCTGATGCATCTACTATCTCATATCGAAGTTCAAGCAGTGTGAAGAAGGCTCCAGCTAAAACCGTTTCTGACCCAGACAGCGAGGAAGGAACTACTGAAGGCCCACCCTTAAACAAGATGGACGAGAAGAAGAGAAAGAAGAAGGTGGACAGTTTGGTGATGAAGTACTTGTACCGGCCTGACAGTGACTGAGGCAAGACAGTAGGTTGGCTTGCAGAGTGAAGCATGGTGTGATCTAACTACAACCTTTTCACTCCAATCAGTCCTAATGATGGAGCCGCAGACCCAAAGTCTGAGTTTCTACATATTACAAAAAAAATAAACAAATACTAACAACTGTTTTCAGATTTTACTTTTTTTTTCTCTTTTTTTATTTTCTTTTTGGTTTTATGTGTTTTTTTCCTTCCGAGTGTTTCATCCTTTTCTTTGGGAGCAGAACAGTGTCAGCTGTTCAACGTGGCTGTGAACTAACTTTGTCAATATTTACTCCAGAAATGTCACTAAACTTTGAATTACAGAAACGATGTCCAGCTGAGAGTACTTAACCCTCAGTTTGTCAATTCGATCCAGTCTTATTGTGAAGTCCTATTGAAATTCTTTTCCTTTGTCAGGGTTCATAACATATAAAATCTAAAAATCTCACTTGTTTATTTTAATTAAGATTTATTTATTTATTACTAATTTATTTATTTACTTATTGAACCAAGGAAATATCTAAACCAATGACATCTAACGTTTGGAAAATGGACCACTTGTTATGCTTTCCATTTAACCAAGATTTGGTCATTTGAAGTGAGGTTCTGTGGAAAACAGATTAATAACTATATTCCTACCTGTTGTAAATAGCTCTCTGAATGACCTCAGTTTGGAGAATAAGAGTTTAATCCTGACGGAACTGATGAGCTAATGGCTGGTCTGAACTGGGCCTAGATCACTGGATCACTTCTGTCTTAAAACAACTTGAATCACTAAAGTTTCACAGTGTTTTCTGTGAACTCTTCCATAAACCTTTACAGTGCCATCAGTTTCAGATTACACAGTTATCGCTCGCCCTGAAGGCAAAGGCGGAGCGATAATGTTTTTGCCCATATCTGTGGGTTTGTTTGTCTGTACTGTTAGTAAAATATCTCATGAATGAAATTCTCAGAAAGTAATCATTGGATGTACATCTTCAACTGATTAACTTTAGGAGTCAATCACATTCAAGATGTCTGCCACATCTAAGCAACTAGCACACACAAAAATGGCTATAACCCAGCCAATTTAACAGATAATGGGCTAAAACCTGGTGTGGTAGTAGCTGAGCATCATCCTCAGCACATACTCTTAGCTCTACACATTGTGTATTTGTTTTACTTAAAACACTGGCAGTAAGTTTCTCTAGGGTTTTTTTCAAAATATGTTATGAACTAATGGACAGATTTTTAGTAAACTCTCAGAATGTAATCCTATAAATTACATCTACAACTTAATAATTTTTGAAGACTCCCCAGTTTAAGATTACCACCACAGCTATTCAACATTAGCCAACACAAAAATAGCTCCAACTCAGTCAGTTTTACAGACATTGAGCTAAAGTTTGGTGTGGTAGTAGCTGAAAGTTTTGTCCAATAAATAGTTCAAGGGCTGCAAATTGCTCAACATCTTTCCAACACCAACACAGTTTGTATGGAGCAAGCAACAATTTTTTTGGTCTTGTCTGCATTAAAACTAGTCTTTACCTCATCAGTCCTCTCAGAATTGAACTCTATTTTTCCAAACTGAGGCTGTTAAAAAAGCTATTTACAACAGGTAAGATGTGAACTTTTAATAAGTGTGCACAAACCCACATTTGAAAATGGCTGAAAAATCCCTATAAGGCTCAGGTGTCAAACTATATTCCTTGGGGGCTGCTCGTCTGCATGTTTTAGATGTGTTCTTGCTTTAAAACACCTGGTTTAAATGGACGACTTGTTGCCGTGCTCCTGGAGAACCTGATGATTTGGTGAGGAGGTAATTAAACCATTTGAATCAGGTGTGTTGGAGCAGAAAAACCTAAAACCTCCAGGACAGCGGCCCTCAAGGCCTGGAGTTTGACACCCCTGCTATAAGGCGATGACCATTATAACATGGAACATGTTGCATGGTACGCTGCATGTGGTCACACAGTGTTTGTGCACTGCTGAGAATAAATATATGTTGAAGTGTTACACCATACTAACCTGAAAGCCTACTTTGGTCAAGTTTTGTTCCTTCTGGCTGAAATGTTTGTCACTGAACTGTCAGTGAGAATAAAGTGAGTCCTGTAAAGAGATCAAGCGTATCTGCTCTTTATTTGATGATAACGTTGATCTCTTCTAATTTTTCCTGTTGCAGTCCACCAAGCCGTAGGCGCTACTGCTTTGATAGATCTGATGATGAGGGGGAGGAAGAAGAAAAAGGGGAAGGTGCAGCAACTCTGAGCTCCTACTACTCTCGATCCAAGTATGGCAGTTATATGAAAGACGACGATGGTGAGGACAGGTCTTATGAGACCACATCCTAGTCCCCCCTTCAGTCCACTGGGTTAAGTTGTCTTGTCTGCAGAGCTGGACACACATGGATCCTCCTAGCTGTGCACGGAGCACAGACAGGTTCTGACCTAGCTGCCTGCTTTAGTGTCCATTCTGGTTGGAGCTGAACTGAAGAACATGAGTTGATCATGATAACTCTCTTCATCTCTTATTTACACACGAAACACCAAAATAATCTGTATGTTCATACCACAAGCAGTATGTTTTTAAACTATACATTAACTTTATTTTATTGCTTTATTATTCAATGTTAAATTCTTCAAGAAGCACCAGCTTGTTTTTCCTCCTTTCCTTTTTTTGGGACATATGGGCTCCTGTACAGCTGTGCTGCTGCACGATTAATTCTTTACGCTCTGATTATCACCTGCTTTCTTTCTTCACCTAAAGTTTTTATCAGTCAGCTGCTGCAGTGTGAAACCAAACTATTCAACATGAGTTTGTTCTCCTTCAAACAACTTGTCTTATTTTATTCTAACTTGATTTAAATAAGTTTTTCCAGAACTTTTTTGCCGATTAAATAACAATGGTTTTATCTGTGTGCATGTTCTTCACATGTTGTCTTTTTGTGTTTTATGATCTGTCTTTTTCCTTAAAGAAATGTACTTTCAACAGTTTTTGATTTTGTTTCTTACAGAACCAGTAAACAAATGTTTCCCTAATCCATGTAAAAGGGAAAAACAATTGGTATGAAAAAGTCTGACTTAATATTACATGTTTTAGTTTTTCTTAACAACCAGGGACATTTTGGCTGTGTTCATGAAGTATTTTGTTGTGACAAAAAAAATGCTTTATTAGGATGCAACAACATATGCTCTTTTCTTATAGAAAGAAACAGAGAAAAAGCTAACAACCTAGAAGTGGGGTAAGAGGAATTCACAATGTGGACAAAAAAAACCTAGGTTTCAAACTATAACTCCAAATCTGCAAAAGCTGGAATTGTAAAATGTAAATTAAAAAAAAATGCAATGATGTGGAAAACTGGTCTCTGGTCAAACAAACCCAAATGTGAAATTTTGTTTGGAAACCATAAATGACACGTCCTCTGTACTAACGAGGAGAGAGACCATCAGCCAGTTTTTTCCATTTTACATGTCCCACCTTTTTTTAGAATTGGGGTTGTAGAGTAATGTTGCCAGTGAATTTTTAGTCCAGTTATGAATACATTAATTTATAAGTCCATCTGATTCCATCTCTACTGTTAAATTCAGGTTCATATTCATGTTAGTGAATCTCATATTTGGTTCTGTAGAAGGTGGAAGCTGGACACCACATCTCTGCTTCCTCCTCACTATTATTCACTGAATAGACTGTCAGTGTCCATCACATGTGAAACCTGATTTTACCACATTCTGCTTTTGTAATTTTACAGTGGAACCAACTTGCTTTTGTCTGTGAAAGTGTTGACATGGCTTCTGAACCCCAGCCTGTAGGTTCTTGTGCAAGGCGGAAATATTTTAAAAATTATGTCTGTTACAAAAAAAAGATGAATTTTTTAATAATCTGCTTAACTAAAGGCTTGGCTTCAGCAGAAGAAGAATAAATAAATAAAATTAAAATTAAAGCATAAAGAGAAAAAAAGTTTAAATCAAACTAAGAAAAAAGACAAAAACACAAGGTTTTTGCATCTTCCAGCAGTTTGTAACTAAATCAGGAACTTCACAGCTGAAGGACCAACTTCCAAAATAAAGGCGGGCTGATCAGTTTTACAGCTTTTATGTGCAAACAGATGAACGTTTCAACAAAGACTTTGTCTTGATCAGAGTCGGGGTGAACACAGAACTAAGACATGACAAACCTGAAACAGGTGTACCTGAGTCATGTCACTCTCCTCAGGGATGTGTACTCAGTCCTCTGCTTTTTACTCCGCTGATACATGACTGTTCTGCTAAATTCAGCACAAACCAGCACATTAAATTTACTGATGACCCAACAGTGGTGGCACTCATTAGAAGTGATATTGAAACATCTTCCAGAGCTGAGGTGGAACAGTTACTGATTTGCTGTGGAGACGGCAATCTGTTTGCCAAAGGTTAACAAAAGATCTGCACTTCCTCAGGAGACTGAAGCATGCAAGAATTCCCCCTATCATCCTCACCACCCTTTACTAAGGCACTGTTGAGAGCGTCTTGACAAGCTGCATCACATCTTGGTGTGACAACAGCAGTGTGACTGACAGGGAGACTCTGCATCGTGTGCTGAGAATAGCTGAGAGAGTCATTGTGGTCTAACTCTGCTCCTTGTAATCCATTTTTAAGAAGAGCTGCAAGGAAAAAAAATCCTTAGTATTGTTAAAGAATCCCTCACCCCACAAGGTGTTTAACCTCCTGCCATCTGTAAAATGATCCTATTCCATCCAATCAAAAATGACCTGGAATCAGTGTCAATAACTGGCTTGCTCTTTAAACCCACCCACTCATCGTTGGTCAACATTTAGATAATACATTGGTTTATTCTAAAAATCAGTCTGGAAAAAAAAAAAAACCTGTTCTTTTGATTCAGATTGGATAATTGTTATGAGGTTAAATCAGACATTTTTCCATCAATCACAAAGGGCCCTTTTAAATGAAGAAGCAGCCTGGCTTTATGATAGATCTGGGTTAGTTGTCTGATCTCTGAGAAATGTTTGTTCCTTTGCATCTGAAGGTGTGGGGGTGGGTTTGGACACCATGGTGAGCTCCATCCATGTACACATCCATCTCAATAAATTAGAATATCATTAAAAGGTGAAGATATGTCAGTAATTCAGTTCATAAATTGAAACTCCTATAGATTCATATAACAAAGAGTGATATATTTCAAGTGTTTATTTCTGTTATTTTGGATGATTATGGCTTAAAGCTGAAGAAAACCCCAAAATCAGTTTCTTAGAAAATTATACTTTTACATCGGACCAACAGATTGACACGGTGTGGACTGCAGCTGGAGTCAGAACCACTACCCACACACAGATCCAGGACCTGAGCTACAACTGGCCCATTCCTTGTGTCAAACCACTCTGGAAGCAGAGGCAACGTAAGTGGCGTACCTGGGCTGAGAACAGAAAGGCCTGGACTGTTGCTCAGTGGTCCAACATCTTCTTAGATTAAAGGAAAGTTTTCAGAGATCAAGCTCCCAGAGTCTGGAGGAAGAGTGGACAGGCACAGAATCT
The DNA here is from genome assembly GCF_001649575.2 of Kryptolebias marmoratus. Lineage (NCBI taxonomy): Eukaryota > Metazoa > Chordata > Actinopteri > Cyprinodontiformes > Rivulidae > Kryptolebias > Kryptolebias marmoratus. Next base: position 27,615,551 of record NC_051431.1, on the reverse strand, counting down.
AAGCTGCTTAAGGTCCAGAGGGATGTTTCTGGAGTCATGTCACCTGCTGGTGTTGGTCCACTGGGTTTTATCAAGTCCAAAGTCAGCGCAGTCGTCTACCAGGACGTTTTCGAGCTCCTCCTGCTGCTCTCTGCTGCTCTCTGTGTTTGGTGATTCTGACTCCAGCTGCAGTCCATACCGTGTAGATGGGTTGGTTTGATATACCATAATATTCTTATTTTCTGAATACTGAAGTTTGGGTTCTCATGAGCTGTAATCCACAGTCATCAAAATGACCAGAAATGAACCTTTTGAAATATGTTGCTCTGTTTGGAATGAACTTGAGATGTAACTGTGTTTGTTGCATTCCTGATCTGTGCAGTGACTCCTGTCCTCCTGTTTTAGGTTGTTTTAACTGAACTCTGTCCACATTAACTCTGAAGTCCACTCATTTGTCTTAATGTGAAGAAAATGGAAACATTCATCTAACTTTGCAGACAATGTGTAACCTGGTAAAATGGCAGAATGGCATGTAAGGAATATAAAAAGCACAGACACTGGTGAGAAAAGAAAAGAGGTAGAAGTAAGAGCATCTCATCTGAGTGTAAGAATATATTCGTGAGAAACTCAGGTTCTGTCCTACTTGAGAACTGATCTGATGGTTTCAGAGCCGAGCGTCAGAGGTCACCAGAGCTGGACTTGAATCCTTCGAGCAGATCCATTGGTCCTGTTTAACCTGATCAATTTTTGTCTTTTGATGTTGAGCAACTTGAATGTCTTCAACATTAACCTTCTTGAACTGGACTCACCTCAGCATGTTTGAGTAAAACCAGATTCTGTTTGTCTTGTAGTCAAGTCATGTTGTGTTTGTGATTGTGGGAAGTTTTGTTTTTTTGTTTGAAGCCCTCTTCACACTGGATTAGGACTCTGCAAAGCTCTCCATGATCTGCACGACATATTAAAACCTGTCGTGGAATTTGGAAAACCTCTTTCTTTTTTTGTTCCACAGATGATTTTCCAAAATACAAATTACCTTTTGGAATGGATTTATTTTCAAAGGGTTGATTGTCTTCAGTAAGCAAATATCAAAAATGTCAAATTCTCCACAACCCAGCCACACCACATCATACATCTGCTGTCACCACAGTCCCTTCCACTCCACCAGAAGCCTGAAACACGACCACCAGGAAAATAAACCACCTCGACCTTATTTTGTGCTGCTCAAAACCATCCAGGATCCATCACTGTGTTCCTAGTGCTCACCTAAAGACCTCACTGAAACCATGAGAAGATCATCCACGTTCTGGTTGATATTTTAGCTTGTAGCTCAGGTGTTATCTGGTGTGAAGGGGGGTTTTTGAACAAGCGAAGCTGCACTTCTCTGTTAGCTCAAAAGTTACATGGCACACACATGGCAGGAGTCATTGGAGACATTTGAAAGACCTGGTGATAAAAGGACTGTGTGGTTTTGTCACAAATGTCACTCTCCTTTATTCTCTAACTTCCTTTTTGCAGTATTTATTCATCAATATGTTTGACCCATGCTAGCTGTGAAAAGGGTTCCTGTTTTTTTTTCTTCTTATATTGCACAAACTGACCACTTGTTATAAATTTTGCATTACAGTTTAATATATTGTAAATAAAGGATGATGGTTGTTTCAGAGTGTGTGTTTGTTATCCATCAGTTGCATTTGGGCTCTTTGACACCATGCAGTAAGGATCAGGAGAAGTTAGTGCCTCAACTAAACTAACTAATGGTTAGTAGAGATCACTGCTGGTCAGAGAGGAGCAGCTCAGCTGGAGCTCATTACAAAATGTGACACTCAGCAGAGTAAAAGTATTTAGATTTTATTGTTTGTAACAAATAACTTGCTTGTGAAGTATTTACTTGTGCTTTAACCTTGAGGACACAGACTAGACACTGTGGATGAAACACTGAGATCCTTCAAGTTGTTAACAGAATGAAGCCCAAGATTAACAATGTATCAAAAAGAAGTTTATCACATTTCAGGAGTTTCAGCACGGCACATTCAGGTCTTTTAAAAACTGCTGCAGTCACTCTGTTGACATAAACATTAAGAGCTAATGACAGCATCTCCGCTGCGTCTCATAACACAGACTCTGAAACACTGAACACTGCTCTTTTATTGTAACAAACACCTTCAGTGCATAAATAAAATCACTTTTTATTTCATAACAATGCGCTCTGTGAGGTTACCATTAGCTGAAGTTTATTTAGCCTTAGCTCAAGTTTATGGAATCTGGGTTCACACAAGAATTAAAGACAGTAATTAAATCTTATGTAGTTTTATTACAAAAAAGGAGGTATTTACAAATCAAAAAATGAGTTTTGAATAAAATGGTTCTAGTCATTTTAGGGTAAAAATATTAAATGAGGCAATCAAGGAATGAGTCCTGAAATACTGTTAGGTGTAAAATACAAGTTTATATTTTAGATTACAGTGGATGGAGAGGAGTGAAACCCTGCAGCTGAATCCCTGCTTAAAGAAAATCAGAATAAAAAGATTTACTTCAACTAATAAAGACAAATAAAAGCACCTTTAAATATTAACTTTAACTGTTAATAACCCAGAATAGATGGTAAATAATTGTGACACCAAACCAGAGCCAGCGAGCAAAGATCTGGAGATCCGACTGTTAGGAGGTTCTTCCCACTAACAGGCAGGAGGAGCTGAAGATGGATCCTCGAGGACAAGAAAGAGACCTTGGAACAGTTTTTGGAGGCATTGCTGCTTTCAGGAACAGGTGGTTGGATCTTTTTTGTGACCCAAAAAAGCAATCAGTAAGGGGGCAAATATTTTTTACCAGCATTGTAGTAACTGCTGTCATGATTTAAGGTAAGACTTTGTAACCCTTGTTAGTTTCTCTTTAGCTCTTACTTTACTGCTGCTAGACAAACATATGCTTTAAACTTAGGTTAACAAAAAGGAACGATGAGACGGAAGGAGAGGGGAGACCATCACACGAGACGAACAAACAACAAACACAGCCAGACAGCACAAAGTCCTTCGGCTGCTATCAGCAGTGATAAAACTCACATTAAAGGTGGCGGGTGATATGCATTCCTTCAAGAATTTCCAGGCCTTTAATTTCAACATGAATCCACTGTGACTGATGCTAACCGAGGAGTCCTCCCCTCTGACAGTTCCTATTTGGGGAAACGTTAGTCAGGAGGACCACGTGCAGATTTCTCTTCACGGGTCAGAACCGTTCTGCTCTGTACGCCGGCAGCGGTCCGGCTCACAAGCAGGAGGCACCACTAAGCAACCAGGGGCGAGGTCACATCATTCTCCCTCACTGTGGAAAAACATCCCACACCAGCAGGAAGCTTCACCTCTCAAAAGGCATCGGCTCAGCATGTCAGTAGTTCCCATGATGCCCCAGCACGTTCTGCACAGGAAAGTGGCAGTTTTAGGCACTTCATATATGTGAGATTATATTTTTTCACTTGTGACAACAAGTATAAACTGTACTCTGTTAAACAACCTCAGCCTTTGTGTCTTTGAATTTATTTAAAAACTAATGGCCTAGCCCTTGAAAGGCATGCATACCACCCACCACCTTTCATACCAGAGTTTAAACTGTTACAGCTCTCTGGTCAAACTTGAAAATGGCCTAATGTGTGATCCCCTGTGTTTTAGCGCTGAGTATTTCATGGGATGACGCTTAGCTACTACCACACAGCTCAGCTCAGCATTTGTAAAATTGATTGAGCTTGAGCCATGTTTGTGTTTACTAAGATTGCCTTGCTGTGGCAGCCATTTTAAATTAGACAATCAGTTGTAGACATAGATCCAGTGATTACTTTCTGAGAGGTTCATTCAAATCCTTCCTTTGGTTCATGAGATATTTTGCTAACGGTACAGACAAACGAACACGCACACGGATAAAAACATTATCACCACTTCGCCTCTGGGTGATAATGATTCCAGTCTGTCTCCATCTTTCTGTTAGTCAGAGCAACCTGTTTCCAATTGGGTGGAAGATTGTAAATTACCATCCACAACCTTTGTAACCTTGGAATCCAAACGGCTGACAGCCATCCAGTATTCATGAGCTGAATGATGGAAATTGCTCTTTGAGCCACTGCAGCACATCTGCTGGAGGGGAGTGGGAGCTGAGGATGGGCAGATTGAGGTGATGGGGGAGAAAAAAGAGTAATACTGAGGAGGCAGGGATCCCTCCTCCCCAGAGAGCGCCGGTGACAGAAGATTCTGTAAAACCATGAGATGCTCTCAGTGTTTTCTCCTGCCTGCCTCCACTCTGAGCTCATTACCCTTCCAAATGTGGCTGCTGTTCCCGTCTTCCCCTTCGGCTTTTTGCTGACAGTCAGGCTTGTTTTCTGGCTGACTCGCAGTCGTTGCCTCTGGCCTCGTGTCAGGCGAGTGGCTGTTCGTCCCCCTGAACTGTCATCGTGTTTGGAGGGTGAGCTGCTCACTGGCATTTCTGTTTGAACAAAGGGGAAGAACTCCCTGACCTGGAGCCTGAATTAGAGCTGTAGGCAAATATATGTGTGTGTGTGTGTATACGGTATATATTAAACTGTACAGTCTACAGTTCAAGCTGTAAACGCAAGCAAAAGAATAAGATAAAAACACAAATACAAAAGCAAGAATTGAAATGTTTTTGTGGACTAATGATGAAGTGGAACTACCACTTTGTGTCACATTAAACTCCAAAACCACAAGTGCAGGACAGTGTTGACTGGGAGTCATGTTGGTGCAAATACGCAGACATAATGGATGTTTTTCAGGCTCAATGTCTAGTGAGAGACGGCTGGAGGGAAGGGTAAATCAGGCTAAATTATTTACACACAAGTGTTGATCTTTAAAACTATTCCTATGTCTCATGTTTTTAAAATGTATTCTCAATGTATATTATAGTTTGCTTTTTTTTTGCAACAATTTTTTTAATATTGCTCTCAGTTCAATAAAGTAATTAAAAACCTTTTGAGCCTTAGATTATTTGGTGGTAAAAGGTGTTTTTTGTTCTGCTTTTTTAGACAGTGTTATTGTTCATCAGCCTTGTCTGTTTATCCTGTTAATACAGGTTAGGAAGGTTTTAATGTAGTTGAGAAACTAACGTCTGCAGCGCAAACACAAGCATGTAATCTGTCATTGTTGTTACGCCTGCCATGCTTGTGGTCGTAGGTTGAGTTACAGGTGAGTTTATGACATCATAGTTTTCTAATTGTTGCATTTAGGCTGATTTTTTTTCACTCAAGAACGCAGTTTCAAAAATATCCTGCTCTTCCTATCAGCTCCTGCTTGGATGAAAGGCTGAACCAATTAAAACAGCCTTTTTAAAAAAAGCCTTCATGAGCTTATTTAGCTGTCTCTTTTTCTCTCTCCCAGTGATTAGGACCTCACAAAAATACTTTTTTTCTACAATTTAAATAAAACTAATTAATTAAAAATATCACAGATAAACTTTGATTGATGTAAGAACTTTATTGACACACAGCAGAAATGCCAACCAGCAAAGCACAATTAAAGTTACTACATTTTGAATTAAAATGACTGAAAAGCTGATAAATTTTTTTTTGCAGCAGCTCGTTTCACACTGCCCATCCTGTTGTTGCTCTGCTCAGTTCAGATTTAATGTTCTGTTTCACATTAGCAGAAAACTGGCAGAGCCTCAGATGTGGGAGTAATTCTTGTCCAAGTCGAAGCAGAAAAACAGCAGACAGCTAAACTGATTTTACAAGCCCAACATTGCTCCACAGGGGTGTTTTAGTTGCCCCAGCTTGATGATTATTGGTGGTTGAATATTTCCATTTGCATGTTTAATGTACTTCTAATTCTGTCAATTTGCATAATGGCCCTTTGCAATCCATCTGAAGTCACTTAGAGGCAATGAAGCAATTGGCTCAGTCGTTTCGCTGCATAATTTTCCCATTTCCACTGATGGCCTTGGTTGGCATCCATTGTAATAGGACATCTGATTAGTGATTAAAATGTTTACCGGTACATGGGGGTACAGATCCAGGCAACAGGCCGCCTCCTAAACCTTATTCATTCTTCACACAGCCAAATGGCCTGATGGCTGATGAGTTTTTAACCATATACTTAGTTAGCAACAGGGGGAATTCTGGGAAATCACAGAGTTTGTTGATGCATGAAACCATTAAGGTTTTTCTAATACACCCCATCACAGTTGGGTTTACAATTTTACAAAAATATTGGCACATGTGACAATATCAACAGCTAGATTTTACAGTCCTAATTCTGAAAAAGTTAGGACATTGTTTAAAATGTAAATATAAACAGAATGCAATGATTTGCAAATCTCATAAATCCATTATGTATTCATGGAACATAGTAAATATACCAAACACTGAAAGTTGGAAATTGTAACATAAAAAATTCATTTTAAAATTGATGGCAGCAACACATCTCAAAAAGATGAGGCAGGGGCAATAAGTTAAATGTAGTGATGGGCTGGTTGAAGCTGAAGCTTTGGCTCATATATATATATATATATATATATATATAAATAAAAGAGGTTTTTCATAAGCACTGTATCGAAGCTTGATTCGTTCGGCCTGAGTCACGTGATTGATGAAGTCTGAAGCTTTGAAAGCATCAAAACTGCTTTGGTCCCTGAAAGTTTGGAAGGAAGTAATTCAATGAAGGGATTTGTGATGTGTTTTGGTGGTAAGTTTGGGTGAAATATAGCAAAATATAAGTGTAGAAATTGAATATCTGGTTGAATAATTCTCAAACAGAATTATTCAACTAATTATTTATCCAGCAGCTGCTGTCCTCAGGTCCTAGATGTTTACAGACTGTTGTTAAAAGAAGAGGGAATGTTTCACAGAGGTAAACAAGGACCTGGAACAACTTTTTTGAGATGAGTTGCCTTCATGAAATTTAAAATTATTTTATCCTAAAAGCGGTGTAATTTTGGTAGCACGGCATGACAGTGGTTAGAGCTGATGCTTCCTGCATGGGGCCTTTCTGTGTGGAGTTTAGAGGTTTAGTTTACAGACCAAAAACATACATGTTAGGTTAACTAGTAACTCTTAATCGTCCCTAGGTGTGATTGAAAGTGTGAATGGTTGTTTGTCTTGTCTGTCTCCATGTGTTCCTACGATGGACTGGAGACCGGTCCGGGATGTCCCCCGTCTCTTGACAGGGACTGCTGGAGATAGACACCAGCTCCCCGTGACCCAGAAAGGAGAAGTGGGTAAAGAAAATGGATGCATGGATTGTTTTGAAGTGGTGTTCTGTGGAGTTGTTTTTAGTAATCAATATTTTACTTACACTAAAAATCAGAACATTATAAGTTTGGAATATCAGACAGTTCTCTCAGTGGAGATGATTTAACAATTATTCAGAGCTGGGTTAGTCCCAAAACAAAGCAACTTGATTCACAAACATTTCATGGTGGTTCAAGCTTTAATTGTTTAAAATCATGACTGCTGAAGGCTAACTGAATGTGTTCGATGCTGAGTCAAAGCGAAATTTAACCCGGGATTTATCCAGTTCTGTTCCTACAAAGCTGATTTGGTATTTGCCTGAAAACGTCTGATTCTGAAAGGTGAAAGGTCAAAGGAGGGTACTTCTCCCAGGCTGAGTTCACACAGAAGCTTGCCAATGATTGGTCCAAACTTGAAGCCATGACCTAGAGAAAAAGAATTAAAGAGAGAAAAGTTCTTACACATCGTTGTGTCAGTCAGCGAAGGATTAGGATACAGGTATGAGTTAGAACAGCTGATCTGAAAGACAATAAAGATTTGCCACATTAAAAGATTTTTGTTCAATAAAGTTTTGAATCATACGCCTTCAAAACCTTTGTCTCTTTTTTTCTCTCTTTGAAAGACATTTTTAAACCATACATAACAAAAGCACTAACTAATCTAAAGAAGAAATTCAAAAGGATAGGTTTTTCAATTAACACAGACATTGTGGAAAAAAACAATTCGAGTTGTTGAGTTCTGATCTTGCTTGGTTTGCTGTGTGTGCTGTGAACTGTCAGAACGGGTAATGTAAGTTGTCACAACATGCTTCAGTTGTTACTGAAACTCATTTGCATTGTTGCCGACTCCTCAGTTAGGAAAGTAGCAATCAGCTTACCTCAAACTTCACTAAACGGCGTCATCACATAATCTGCATAATTGGCCACAGAAGAATAACGTTATAGGAAAGACAAAAAGGGAGTAAAAAAAACACCCTAGGCATGTCTAGAACTACAAATGAGTTTTCTTCTGTCGATTCTGTCCTGTTCCAACCACTCTCTTTCATCCAGGCTTGGGACAAAGGAGGAGGGTGACCCATCAGGCAAAGGAGGCTCAAAAGAGACACTCAGAGTTAGTTTACTGCAGTCCAAGAAAGATTTACATTTACATCCGCCCTGGCTTACAGTCGGGGTGGGATCAGCTGATGGAGGCTTCATCCACTATTCATTTGCAGTCTGGACATGGAGAAGAGAAAATGTCCTCCTTTGACTGCAGCTAGGAGGGACACTGAGTGAGGACTGAGGCCCTCTGCTTTGGGACAGGGAGGGGCCTGCAGCAGCACCAGCTGCTCGCTAATAAGGGTAATACATGCTTTCCCATCAAAGTCTCCAAAAGTCTCCAGAAGGGGTCTGAATATTCGCTAAATAAGTTGCTAAGTTAGTAACACTGGCCATTTGGGTTTGAATTAGTAATGGAATAATTTATGAACAAAACAAAACAAACAAACAAAAACAAAAACCAAACGTTCAGTTCACATGTCTCAGGTTGGGATGTGTGTTTCCTATTCTGTGCAACAAAGTTTTGTGGCAAAAATTAGGACTCTATTTCCATTAAGAAAAAAAACATTGAAGAAGTTGCAAAACTGGACATGAAAAGTAAAATATAATGTAAAACGTAAAATACTGCTAATTTTTTCTTTAAAACAATCCATGTTTTGCTTTCTTTTCTTTTTTTTTTTTACATTTTACAATGAGATCCTCAAAGAAGGAGAGACCACCTGCAGTCTGTCACTCCTTGGGGGAAGAGGCAGCAGACAGCTGAGCAGCCACAGTATACTAATTTAACACTACTGCAATGTTTAAAGCAAAACTACAGGCTATGATTTGGGAGAACAATTATTCAGTAAGTTCAGTCTGTAATATTGACTGGAATCAGAGAAAAAGTGAAATCTGATTAAAATATAGAGGAAACGATGAGCTAATGTTAGTCTCACTTCAGCAAGTTGTCCCTCATGAAGACTGCTGCTTTCTGAGTGGAATAAGACAAAAAGTAATAAAACTTCAGCTGTTTAGGTGAAGTGTTGCCATGACAACCTCAGTGTAAGCAGGTTAATTCTGTGTTAAAGCAGAATCAACAACTGATGGAAAAAATAAAAGTTGTTGTATTGTTAGCATCATTATAATCTTTCAATAGTCAAATAGCATTTACAATAAATTTCATAATATTTAATGTAATAATTATGAATTATAGTAAAAGGACTTCTATTTTACCAAAGGAAAGACTCAATGACAAGAACGCGGGGAAATTTGTCCAGCGAGCGAGACCAAAACCAGACACAGAGACAACAGCTGAAGGTAGGTGTGTTTATTTACAGGTGAATATTATCTATAGTGCGTTCTTCGTGGAGAAGGTCTGGAAAACAAGAAGAACAGGGTGAGTCTCGGGTACCAATCCTGCTATCAGCTGAGCACTGCAAGATGGCTTAATAATTGTTCTTTTGGTCTTACAGGTCCAGGAGGTGTCCAGCGGCAAGGAGGAGATGAAGGAGGTGTTCAGGTGATCCAGGAGTCGACAAGCCAGTAATCCTGTCCAGGTGAGTATCCAAGTGCCCGAGGTAAGTATCCGTAGCTTCGTGACGTGGCAAAGAATCTATAAACAAGATGCATAAAGAACGTGGTCACTTAGTTACCAAGCTTGGTTAGAAAACGGTGGCTGCGAATCTAATCCAGGAGGTTCGATGCTCCAGCGAAGGTCTTGTCTCAACTGGAGGTTTAAGTACTGGCAGTCTTCATTATCCTGATCTGGATCACCTGTGAAAATAGGAACTAGAGGAGCCGCCCCAAGGCGGGGCTAAAACTCCAGATCCCTACACTCAACTTCCTCTCATATAGAAATATGTGATGGGTTAGAGCCTTAGGAGACATCTTCCCTTTTTTATCCTTCCTCTGATTCACCGCAAAGTTAAAACATTGATAAATATTTCCTCCAAATTTCAGTCAGTTTAGACTTTATGTGCTGAACATTTACAGAAGGCCTTAAAGAAATTCCGTATTTTAGTCAAAAACATGTATTTTGTTTAAACTTGACAGAGAATAACTTTGTTCTGAACAAAAATGTAAGGCAGTTTAAATATCTTTTACCAATTAAAAAAAAGCATTTTGAAATATGCAGGGTTTCACTTATTTACCGTACAAAAATCCCAAGATGTTCCTAATGCTGAAAAGCTTCATCCTTCAGGTTTTACATGACAAGTCCTGTGAAGAACTGAGATTTTCAACAGTCTAAATGGTGGATTCACTAGCAGAAAAAAAAGAAAGAACTAAACTGAAAATCACGACCCAGAGAACCAAACTGAATTGTGGATTTTGAGAACAAAGAGTTTTGTCTTAGGATAATTTATTTACGCTATATAGCTGAGAATCACTGAGCTGAGGTGAGTCAGCAGAGTGAGTCTGAAGCATTAAAGATGGCTCCCCCTTCTTATACCACCTGTAGGATGAGGAGGGGTCAAGGGGGAACAGAGGGGTCACACCCAAACACTCACACTGTCTCCCATTGTAGGCAAGCTCAAAACCAAAAGTGGGGGGTCTTTTTAACTTGTTATATTTCCTACATAATGCACTGCAGAAACAAAAAATATACATGTACAGCCACCAGAAACTTCTGCTGCTCACAGTGATGTAGAGTTTTTGTACAATGACAGTTTGAGGCTCAATTTCCAGTTTGTGTTTCTGTCTGGCTGTTCGAGGAGGATCGGCTATGTGCTGCCCCCTCCCCCTCTGCTCCCCCAGAAAAAGCAGGAATCACCATAGCAACCAGTGACTCCGATTCTGGGTCTCTTGATCTTATATTATTCCATCATGGACATTTTATCCCAATTACAACCTTTGAGTGCATCATTTAACACTTATGTAAAGTCTAAAACACAGCGTTCAAACAGGAAGACATTTACACCTGGAGTTTTAAAATAAAGCTCATAGATACTCTTCAAAATAAGAGTCTGCTCTGTCCTTGCTTCGATTATTACAAAGGGAAGTCCCAAACTCCTGTTGGCTTTAGGGAAGAAAGATGGTGGATGCTGGACTTTCAGACAAGAACAGCTTTAGCAGTTTCAACATTTCTGCAGACATTTTTTAGTTTTGTCATCTCATCTATGCCACCTTGTTGCCTGATGAATGAAGTTATTTAGGCAGTTATTGATTTAGTAGGAAGAGTTAGGTGGTTCTGTATCCCATTACAGACATTTTGTTAAGACCTCAGGAAAATGTTTAAACTTGGGGGGGGAAAACAATCAGTAGATGTCTCCTGTAACATCTATCCAAAAGCAAACAACTTAAACACAGGTCTGTTTCACAGTAAATGATGGTCTGGGTCATGTCAGACAAATCCCTGTCCTTTAAGCAAACCCTGCACTAAAAATATCCTCTCTGAGTCACCAACAGGTTCAAGTCCAACAATGAGTGCAGAAGACGAGTGAAGCAGCTGTAATGTGGTTCACAAAGCAGCCATTCAGTCCAGAGAAGTGAACCCCAAATTCTAAATTAGGGAGTTTTGTCTTTTCTCGCTGTAATAGCTTCATGTGCTTGAATTCAAGAGTGAGATGGGAGAATGTCTATTTTCCAATTGCAGCGGGCTGGTTCTTTGTTGCAAAGGTCTGCGAGGCAAATTGTGAATGTCAGCAGGACTGGAGAAATGGAGCACACTGCCATCTGACAAAGGTCTCCAAGCTTCCGCAGATTCTGGACGCCTTTGAAGTTATAAAAGCTGGGCTCTGACAGTTTGGCCATGTGCATTTCCTCTCACTAGAGGCCTCAGTGGATAGCAAGCCTACAGGGTGATGATGTAGCCATGGCAACCCTTCAATCCAAGCTTTTATAGCACTTCTTTTGATACAGTGAAGGAGGAGAGGAAAACAACCTCTTTTTGTTTCTTATCATGGATATGACTGGCCCTGTGATGAACTGGGGACCAGTCCAGGGAGTAGCCCTCTCGTCTACTGACTGCTGGAGATAAGCTCCACCCTCTGCAACTCAGAACAGGAATAAATGAGTAGAGAAAATGGATGGATAGGACTAGGGAATATTTAAAGTGCTCCAAGCTTGATTACTCAAACAACAAACAGCTTCATAAGGGGTGCACTCTGAAAATCCAATGATCAACCCTCCTGTTGTGCTCACACCTTCTTAACCAACTCTGAGTTCCTGGTCAATCATGACAACTCCAGTATATCTGATAATAATTCCATGATTACACATATAATATCACAACTTGTTTTCTTATAAACAGTACAGCTTTTCAGATTTGTTTGGGTTTAACAGCCTGTAGGCCTCACCAATCTGAGCTCATGAGACTCCTTTTGGAGTTAAAAAAAAAAGACAATACATAAATTATTTTGACTTTAACAAATTTACAGATAAAACTCTTCCTCTTCTGAAGCATCTTCCATGTTAGGTTTCTGGACCTCAGAGTGTGAAATAAAAAAGGTGATAATAAAAGGAAGGCATAAGAAAAGAATAAAAGTCTTTTAATTAAAAAAATCCAGTAAACTGTTTGTTCTGACTGAAGATATATTGAGAAAAGTTCCTTTTGCATTTGTGTATAAATATTTTGATGTAAAAAAATCATTTTGTTTTTTACAGTTTCTTTTTTGTAAAGTAAACATTGAAAAACAAATTTATCCTTTATCCTTTATCAGGTTTTTAATTTTGGCCCCTTGTGAAAATGAGTTGGACACCCTCTTAGGGGTCAACACTCAGGAGAAATCAGACAGGAAAGAGGCCAGGCAGTTGAGTTTGCTGCAAAAAGCTTTTTCTTTTTCTTATTGTTAAAACTTCCCTGTTCTCTTTCCCATGGAGCCAGGATCCTGTCTCATGTCATCTCATCCCATCTCGTGGACTAAGTGTACCATTGCACCCCCATTAGCTTGTGATTGTACAATAAAGCAGCTGTTTGATGCAAAGAAACACTCACATGCTGTTCAATCAACTTCGAAAAGCTGGAAAATCTAGTCCTTTAAATCAGCTCCTGTTGTGTTAAACTCATGATCTGGTATCTGTGATCCTTACATCATGAGAGCAGGTCAGAGCATTAGTGGAATTGATACAAAGTACATACAGGGCCAGTATGACCAACACCAAACCTTTTAACTAATAAAGCCAGTCTATACACTTTCATGTAAGGGAGAGCTTGAATTATTATTAGTATTATTATCAATGCCAAATCTGAATAATATAGAATGACTATTAAATGACAGATTTTTGTTTTCCAGTGTTATTTAGCTCATCATGTGGGTTATAAAAGCCAGGACAAATTTGAGGTAAAGTTCCTGGGAAAAAAATAAACAGGTAAAACAAGATTTTTTTTCCCAGCATTTCCTGCTTTTTAATTTGTGCTTTTTTTGGTGCCTCCCCACCCATACATCTGTGGGATGCACAGCTCAGTAAGTGGCAGCTGCTGGCCGGTAGTGGACCCAGGACACACATCAGAACAGGCTGTCAGGGATCCTCCAGTCTGTTTGTGAATTCAATCTGCATTTATAAACAGCCCAGCCTCCCCTGTTTTAATCATTGATAAATATTAAAATAAATTAACAGTAGTTTAACACCGGCCCTCACGATCCATAAACCCAACCGGCCCACCTGGAATTCTCCCCCTGCTCCCAATTGGCCACTCCAGGCCTGATTCGACTCCTTGGTTTGTTTTTTGCTCTAATTGTGAGCAGGCCTTCTGATAAGCTGTGAGCATTTCCAAATCAGGTCCAACAGTTTATTTTACTGCAGGTGGACTCCAATCAAGGTGTAGAAACATCTCAGAGATCAGGAGAATTGGGAGGGGCCTGAGCTAAACTTCAAGTGTTGTTGTGAAAGGTCTAAAACAGCGGTAGGCAACCCTCGTCCTGGAAAGCCACCATCCTGCATGTTTTACTTGTTTCTCTGCTCCAACACACCTGATTTGAATCAATGGGTGATTAACAGACTTCTGTAGAACATGAAGAGGTGATTTAACCACTGAATCAGGTGTGTTGGAGCAGGGAAACAAGTAAAACATGCAGGATAGTGGCACTACAGGACCAGGGTTGCCTACCCCTGACCTAAATACTTATGACAATGTCATATTTCTGCTTTTTATTTTGAATAAATATACAAAATTACTTTAAATTCTAGTTTCATTTTGTCATTATGGGGTACTGAGTGGAGATTAAGAGAAATAAAAAACTCAAATGATCAGATCATCTGTCGGCAACATGAAACTGGAACAGGTGACTGATGTCTGAATACTTTCTGAAGTAAAAATCTTTCTTTTCAAATCTTTGCTCTTCCACTACAATACTGGCATGTAATAACTAACCAGGTGCTTCAGTTTTTTTACTAGTTCTGTTTAAACACCAGCGTCTCTGTTAAGGTCAGGAAATGATGAAGATCTACTTTAATACAGAAAAACTCCACAGTGACTGGGAACACATTGGGGTTTTTTGACATTTAAGGCGAACATGTTCTGCTTTGGGGTTTTTTGCCTTTTTCCCTTTTTTTTGTGCATGTAAAACTGCTGTGCAGCTATAGATTTCTAGTGTTTGATTTTTATTTGTTGTCATCCAAAATCACCATCTTTATTTAAACTTGACCAGTTTTAGTTGGTAAACTACAGATTAAAGGTGCGAGCCATGCTCTCTGCTGAGTAATCCATCTTTAACCAACTTTCACATGGAGCTCAGGACTAGTTGGTGAAGTCTGAATTATATTTTTGTTTACAAGAACTACAGAATTACATTCTGTGCTGCAAGTTACAGTTCAAATGATGCTGATTTACAATGCTTGGTAGCTGCAGGGCTTTTTTTCTGACTTTGATCAGAACACTTCGGATCTCTGGTCCCAGAAATAACTAATTACAAACAGTTTACTATGAATTTGTGTAGGCTGCAAGCTCTCAATTATGTTCTGTCAATGCATCGGTGGACAATTCCTAATGTCCACATAACGATGCATCAAAGAACTGAGAAATTTCTACCGTTTTACTGCGAACAGGTGGAGAAGTGAGAGTAATGGATCTAAACTGAAGTTACAATGATGCTTTATACAGATTTTCTCCAAACTGGCTCAGGTTTTTGTGTGCTACATTATGCCGTACCTGAGAATCCAGCCCCAATGATGATGTTGTTGTAGGTGGGGTGGCAGTCCAGCACAAAATCATGGTCAGGAGTTAGCTGCAAAAAAGTAAAAAAAATAAAAAATAAAAAAAAAAAAAAAAAAAAAAAAAAAAAAAAANAAACACTTGAACTTCTGATTATATGTATTCAACAATTCATATTACAAAATAAAAAAATAAAAAAATATATATATATATATATATATACTGTATATATAGATTATATGCAATGATAGCTGCAGTCAACCTGAGTAAATATAAATGCAGTTTTGAACCCTCCTGTGGCCTTCCGGTCAAACTGACCAAAGTTACAAGCCTTTCCACCTCTCTCTTTTGAAGGCTTTAGGAAGGTTAAATGATAATTTAATTCAATAAGGGAAAAAAGCTATCCAAACTGACGTGGCCCTATGTGAAAAAGTAATTGCCCCTCTTAGTAAATATGGAATTTGCCACATTTTTTTGAAAAGCTGAGTGGAATTTGACTAGCCACACCCAGGTCTGAAAACTGCCAGACCTGAAGAATCAAGAAATAACTAAAATGGAGAAAACAGTGGTGAACCTTCCCAGGAGAGGCCGGCTAATCATAATCAGCCCATCAACAACTCAACCAGGAGGTCCCAAAAGAGCCCAGGACAACATCTAAAGCCCTACAGGCCTCATTTGCCTCAGCTAAGGTCAGAGTTCATGATTCAACAATAAGAAAGAGACGAAGGGCAGAAATGGCCTCCATGAGGGACTTCTGAGACAAAAACCACTGCTGAGCAAAAAAACTCAAAGACAAATCTCACATTTGCTAATAAAACCCCTTGATAATCCCCAAGACTTATGGGAAAATATTCTGTGGACTGACAAGAAGTTTTTTAAACGTGTGTGTCTCATGAAATCTGCTGTAAAAATTACACTACATTTCAGAAAAAGAACATCACACTAATAGTCAAACACGGGGGTGGTAGTGTGATGGTCTGTAGCTGCTTTGCTGTTTCAGGACCAGGATGACTTGCTGTGACTGATGGAACCATAAATTCTGCTCCCTACCAGGAAATCCTGAAACAGTTCAGGACTTTAAGCTGAAGCTCACTTGGGTTCTGCAGCAGGACAATGATCCGGAGCACAGCAGCAACAGTCCTCCACAGCCAAGTGAAAGACTCGTTGCCAGTTATCACAAACGCTTGATTGCAGTTGTTGCTGCCAATGGTGGTGTTTTTTTCTCTTAATAAACAAAACTTGATTTTATATTTACTCAAGTTATCTTTGTCTGATATTTATTATTTATTATATTTGATATTATTATTTATTATATTTATTATTCATTTATTTGATCTAAAATGTGTGAGTGTAACAATAAAGCACCAACAGAAGAAATCTGTAGGCATTGTATTGTATTACATTTAAACAAAAATGAATTTTCTCTAATATAAGTGGAAACATTTTCAATTTCTTTTGTTGTCATGCACATCTGCACCCACAGCAACTCTGAAACCACAGAACCCCACAACCAGCCCCACTGCACGAGCATGAAACCTCCCTGTCCAGAGTGAGTGTACCGTGTACATGCAGCTCTCCACTACAGCAGGTTCAGGGATCAGGCCAGGGATAGATCGAGCAATGTAACGCTGGAGGATATCAATATCAGACCGGTCTCTCTGTTGGTCTCTCTGATCTGGGTCCGTCTTGCCGCCCGTATGGTAACATATCTGCAACCAGAAGGCATTTGTGATTTTAGTCATGTATAGAAAACTGTAACATATTCAAACCCTCCCAGTGTTTTATCAAACAGTTTCAATTTTGCACGTCTAATTCTTTAAAAACAAAATGGCATCTGAATGTTTTATCTATATTTAGTTATCGGGTTCTTTGAGCTTTCTACTTTCATGTCATGAGAAGAACTGCTCTCCTTAATCTTTATGTCCACTTCAAACCTACACAAGCACTTCACTGCTGTCTGTGAAGGAGAAGAGAACAGATCAGCTCCCGGTTCTGGTTTTGCAGGGCTGATTTAAATGATTTAGAAACAAAGCCGTCATGTGTCTGCGTGACTTAATTCAGTTCCAACTGCTGCTTCTGTCAGGCAGATCGGTCTCACCTAGCAATTAGGCTCACAGTGAGGAGTCCAACCATTTATTATCTGAGCCTGCTCCATCCTGTTCAGACAGCTGGATCGGATCTCACTGAGACCGGGTCCAATCATGGACAGGTCATTGTCCATCACAAGGCTGACACACAGGGACGGCTTCATGTTGAGAGCCCAACATGCCCACAAAATAAAAACTGCTGACATTTTGAATTTAATGACTTTTTCGTGCATCACTGATGTGTGTTTGTTAGAGACTAGGGTTGACGAGTCCCAGAGTGCATAATAAATTGTGACATAACCATCTGTCCTTCATTTCCATTTTGCATGTGGTCTAATATTAAAGTGGCAGCTCCTGCTAGCCTGTCGTTACAGCCAAAAACAGATGACACCAACAGCAGCACAAGTACCACTAATGATCTATTGCTGATGAGAAAAGTTTAACGTCTTCCAACACGTCGCCGCAGGGAAGAATGTTCAAACCACGACGCAACTGTTTTACGGCACCATTCATGTTTAGCTAATAAAAGGCATCAAAAACTTCCTAAAATGTTATCATTTGACAACAATACAACACCAGTTCCCAAAAAGTTGGGACATTATGTAAAATGTAAATGAAATTAGAATGCAATGATTTGCAAATCTAAGAAACTCATTTTACTCACAAAGGAACAGTAAATATATCAAGTGTTTAAACTAAGAGATTGCACTTTTCTTTTGAAAGTATGAGATTATTTTGCATTTTATGGCAGAAACACATCTCAAGAAAGTTGGAACAGTGGCAACAAAAGGCTGTAAAAGTAAGTGGTACAAATAAGAAACAGCTGGAGGAGCATTTTAAAACTAATTAGGTTAATTGGCAACAGTAAGAGGACTTAGGAGATGGTAAATATTTCACGCCATCTGCGTGTTGTAAACCGTGCTGAGCTTTGAGAATCAGGAGCTTTTAGTCCTGACAATAATTTACATAAACATGGGTGTGTTTTCCTCTAAATGCAGCACAAGTCCTCATTTAAATGTGGTCAGAGTACACTAGTACAGAAACACTGGTTGGTTGGCAGCTCAGTTTGTAGCCCAAATGTCTATTAGCAAAGGCTTTGTGAATTAGACAGCTGCCTTATATCTTAAATTGTGCTGCAGAAGCCGTACAATCTTTTGGTGAATTGGGGCTTAAGTGTACAAGTTTTAGTAGTCTGTCTGCAATCTGGATCTGTCTCTTACTGAAGAAATTGTTGGACATGTCATGAACAGAAAAATCAGACAGCAGCAGAAAGAACACTGGTTTAGCACACATTACATAAATAATCAGAGCCCTCAGATTCCACGTGTCTACACTGTTGTAATACTTCATAAATACAGAGAAGTTGCTCAGCACAGATATTAAAAATGATTTTTATTATCAGTTGTTGACAAAGACAAAGGCGGTGCAGCCTTGTTTTTACCCATGTTTGTCTGCGTGTGTTTTGCTGTATTGTTAGCAAAATATCTTGGGAACCATAGAAGGGATTTTAATGAAACTTTAATAAAGTAATCATTGAGTAAAATGTCTACAACTAAAAAAACTTTTGGAGTCAATCCAGTTCAAGATGGCTATAGCTCCAAACCAGTCTGATCACACAAATCTTTGTTTAAAAGGCGGTAGATGACATGCATTTCTTCAAGGAATGTTACTTTTAAATTTAGAAAGATTTTTTTCCTAACAACTTTATAAACAAAAGTTTTTTTTTAAGTTGAAAAACAAATTCTTGGTAACTTAACAAAGTTATACAAAATGTTTTTTTTTTCTTTCAAATAACATAGTGTCTCTTCTTCTGGACTTCTCCAGCTTTTACTTAGAAACCACTGCTGGGATGTTTATGGTTTATCTATGATGTTCTAGATGCAGATCCACCAACTTACAGGTTCACTTTCTGGTCCAGGAGTCAATAAGAGAACATGTCAGCTGTTAGAAAAGCTTATTTCAAATCTAATTTTGTTCTAATGTTCTCTGAAAATACTGCACATTCAATAAAAGGTGATTCATATCAATATCATCCATATACATTAACTGCTTGTTTTAGGCAGAAAAACACCCTGGTTCTGATTAATCAAAGGACCGTGAACCCCCACAGGAGGTAATTAGGAGCAAAACTGACTTTGCACATTCAAATCATTTTAAAGCCCTCACAAAGGGAGGTGTGTGCCTTAAACTGTGTTGCCAATTAAATACCGACACAGTTTGTCCACATTTAAATGAGAATTTATACAGTAGTCAGAAAGAAAACACCCATATTTATGTAAAATACTGCCAGTACAAATAGCTCCTGATTTTCAAAGCTCTGAGTTGTTTACAGCACGATCTTGGCGAGAATTATTTCCTGTCGCCAATCTGCTGAACTAATACCCTCACAAAAAGAGGTCAGGCATGTCAGAAAAGGTATAATTCATCTTCTGCTCCAATAATGAGAGTCAATAATTGGTGCATTTACAAATGCAACAATTAAAAAGAGTGAAAAATTTCATCTGATGCCGTTTTCTTCTGGAGCCTCAACGCCACACACCTGACTGAGAAAATTCAGCGGATGCACTTTGTCAGGTGACTGAAGTGTTCAAGAATCCCTTCACTTTTACTGACTTTGACCTTTTACTGAGACACTGATGAGAGCATCACTTCCTGGTTTGGTGACAGCACTGAATGACACAAAAACCCTGCACCGTGTGGTGAGAATGACTTGGAGAGTCATTGTGGTCTCAGTTAGAGTCTATTTTAAGGAACAGATGCAAGCGAATACCCTCTCACCTTGCTCACAAACTGTTTAACCTTGTGCCATCTGGAAGACAATATAACTCTTTCTTAAAAGTACTATTAAATATATATAGCAAAGTACTCAGAGTCTGTATTTAGCTTGTATAATCTGTGTTTAGATTTAAATGTTGTAGACTAAAACCAAATGAGCATGTATAAATTTAAATGATCACATTCATGTATGTATGCAAGACGAGGTTTTTACTGCATGATGAAATTGAAGGCTCTCTCACATACCTTTACCATTCCAGGGTACTCGTTGGCAGGGAGTCCGTAGATGTGTTCTTTGGTCTCCTCACATTCGGTCTGTATAAAGCAAGGGAAGTGCTGCTTCACGTGATATGTCCCAGGAACTTTCTCCTTCCAGTAGCACACATTGATCTTCACCACCTACAGTGGGAAACCAAAGACCAGACACATCAAAGCGATGCAGAAACACATACCTGATCAGGTTACATTCTTAATAAAAGGTAGGTTTAAAAAGCTGGCAAAAGAACTACAAAAAAAGAAAACATTGTTACAAAGTGACCTTATTATACTTCAAATATCTTCAATGATTTTTAAAAACATGAATTATAATTTTTTTCTGCTCCACACAGGGTCAAAATGATACATATACAGGCTGAAATACAATATATCCACACCTCCTACTCACATTTGGCTAAGTGTCTCTAAACAAGTTCCACCTGATCCATAGGCTCTTTGTGTCCATCGTGGTTGGTGTAGATTCTTAGTAACCCAGGACATGGCAAATCCATAAATAAATAAAAAATATCGATTACCATCCTGGAAGCTCTTTTAAATTTAAAAGAACTCTTCATCGGTCCATTATTCGTGAAAAGGTTAAGTGTACAGGCCTTTCCATACTTCATGAGCAGTCACAAAGTCGGCTGTCAGTCACATTGTTGAGTGACAAAAATTGTGTCATTTTTATAAACCTATGAACTTAAAAAGACAGCATGAAGTCACAGGCGGCTCTTCGTGGCTGTGACTGTCTCAGTCTGTTTAATGAACAAGTCTGGTCATGGTGAGGGAAGCAAAAATCTGTACAAGGACAGAAGAGTGAAGAAACTGGCCAGAAGAGACCCATTTTAACGCTGCAGGAGGAGGGAGGAGCTTCCTGGGAGTTCTGATCCAAGTCTCGCAACGAACATCTCGCAAACCACGTGACTGCAAATCGACTTCTTGACTTCTTATGAAGTGTGCTGGAACCTTAACTCCAGCCCTCCTTTGATTCACTCCCGTATATAATTTTTTGTGAATGTTACCTTTAAACCTGAACTTTTTATTCCAGATCCAGAAATATTAAATCAGATGCCCTCTCTTGACAATTTTCTGCTGAAGACGAACCTTGGGAATCCATAGCCATTATTCAACCCTCCTGTCTTTTGACCTGGGAAGCAGAGGATGCCATCTGACAAGCCCAAGCCACCGAACCAGACCCCGACTATTGGTCAATCCACTGAGTGCTGTCAAGCAAATTCTTATAACTCCGGCAAAGAGACACTAGCAGCTGAAGTCAATTATGATCACCAAGAAGAAGTTAATTGGCCTTAGACTTCTCAAGTTAAAGGACCTTTTCAAACCTTCAGCACCACATATTTGAATAAATGTATGATTATATTTGAGCCTGTATGCATCATTTTGACCCTGTGTCATTTAGAGAAAATTCTAAATGACATCAGAGTCATTACAGGCGAATGTGTATTGAAACGGTTTAGAATGAATGGCAGGAAATGTGCTCGTATAGCTGGCTTAAATTTGAGTTTGGCAGCAATGTGGAGATGTTGGAGAACTTTCTGTGTAACGAACTAACCAACCATGCAGTCATTCTCAGGGACCATAAACATTTAGACACAAGTGCTCTGAGGCTGTTCCCCCCCAGTTCACTCAAGCACAGCATTCCCCGAGCCCCCCAGCCTGCTGCTTGTCTGAATAATGCAATTCCAACATCATCTCCAATTCTCCACTCTAACAGCTGTCTGCCTGTTTTTCCACCAGCTTCTCCTTTCAGGCTGTGTGGCAGATTGTAAAATGAAAAACTACCCTGCTGACTCAGGCCTCTGAGCTGCTGTGGAGGGGAAAGAAAAAGAAAGAAAAAACCATATTTTTGAGGCCTCCTCCACTGGGCATTTAGGGGTAAGGAGGGAAAGTTCTCAGCAGTGAAAACAGAGTAAGGAGGCTGCTTTAAGCACTTCAAACTGAATACATATCCAGTGGTTATACAGTATATACCTTACATGTAAAAAACTTATTTATTTTTACTAATCTACAAGTATAACATAAGTATTTATACCAAGTATAAAAGTTTCAAAAACAAAAGTCACATAACCATCCCCTGGATGAGCTGAATGTTTTGACATATGAATGGCTGAAGTAGTACAAAGTATAAATAAGTAGTCAGATTGCAAACTACGTACAGAAAAATAATTAAAAAACTAAAAAAAAACCCCATCACAACAGCATTCACACAATAATCTAGGATAAAGCACATTTTTGTCAGTCAGATAGCTGGAGTAAAGCAACTGGTTAACTTAACGTGGAACAAGAAAATGAAAAAGTGCAAGATGACTATATAAATACAAGGAGAAAATGACTTACAATTGTGTGTCCCCATAGATTATGAACTGTGATTGAAATTTGTCTTGTGTATATAAAACAGAATTTAAAAAATGCATGCACTGCCCCTGAAGAATCATAGAAATAATTTCTAAAATAGATCAAATTCAAAAACAATTTGTTGTACAGTATTATTTATTTAGTATTATTATATTATTTATTTAGTATTTGTAGTTTTGCCTTAAACCATTAATATGCTATGCTGGGTGTAAATATACTCACTGACTGTCAGAGAGAATAATCTGTTATAATTATTAAAGCCTAATATGCGTCAATGTTTTATGTAGAAAGAAATCTGCAGAAAAAAAGAAGTAGTCATTTTTAAATAGTCTTGTGCTGTTTTTTTGTAGTTTCCATTATTTAGATCAGGATCACCAGTTTTGTAATGCAGTTTAACAAGAAAACCAAGCTTTAGCTACTTCTAAACAAATCAGCTATGTTAATCGTTTTTATTAAAATTACAACACTGAAAATCTACACGCATCCAACCATTGACCAGTATTTTCTTGGTAACCTTAAGTGTGAATACCTCTAGTGGTAGCTGTAGGGCAGTGTGTGCCAGCAGTGTGTTAGTCCAGGGTCCAGCAGTGATCACCACACTCTTGGCTCGATAAACACCAGCAGATGTGGACACTGTGACTAAAGGACCGGGCTTAATGTCTGTGACCTTCTCATTATCTCTGATCACCCCGCCCTGCTTCTGAAACTGCTCCTGGAAAAGAATGAAAGAATAAATCAATAAATAAACAAGTGTGTCTCATTGTGTTTGTTAAGATACTTAAATATAAAAATAATATAGATTTTGAAAAGGGTGATAAAACAAAGACACTGGGGGAAAAAACAAAACGAGCCATATACACATCCACCTTAACATGTAGATTTACCAACAGAATGAATCTGAGAAGCTTTTAAAGCCGCAGCATGAACTCAACAAAGTAAAACTCTCCTTATTTAGGTCCCATTTGTCACTGCACCTTTAATTTATGAAGGATTGTTGCTTCAGAAATATAGAATGGAATAATAGGCTCAGTCACCAAAACGTGCTGAAATAACAAAGCAGCCCTTTAAGCTGGTTCTCCTCTGGTGCTTTTTCTCACAACTTACAGAATCCACTAAATGAAAATGTATTGCTAAAAAGTGTTCTTTGTGTTGGCTCATATAAGGGTTGCAGCTATAGGGATTAAATCATCCAAATCTTTATTGTTTTCTATGAAGTCCATTGTCTTTTACATAACCTTCTGATCTCAGAGGTTTTTGATAAAAAGACAAATTCAACTCAGTGGTCAAGTCATAATAGTGTTTCTGCAAATAAACTTGTTTAACAAAGAGGTTATTCAAACATACAGTTATTTTTAAAGCACCATGTCTGTCAGGATGTGAAGGATGATGTTCTAAAAAAACTTTATTATTCCAACCAAAAAAATTACATAATGATACTTTACTATGCCTTTACTTTAGAACAGAGCTGATTTCTCAGAGTATCAGCAACGTACCTGTACAGTCCTGAGGACACGGTCAGCATACAGGACTCCAGCTGGTATTTCTACCAAGGCTCCATCTCCCTCAGCCAGACGGACGTTGGGGATGTGCTGGTTGAAGTTGTCCTGGGTCAGAACCACCGTTGGAACCTTGTGTTTTTGCAGCGTGTTTTTGATCAACTGGTAAGGCTCACTTTTT
Organism: Kryptolebias marmoratus; assembly: GCF_001649575.2. Lineage (NCBI taxonomy): Eukaryota > Metazoa > Chordata > Actinopteri > Cyprinodontiformes > Rivulidae > Kryptolebias > Kryptolebias marmoratus. Next base: position 27,591,077 of record NC_051431.1, on the reverse strand, counting down.
TCTGGTCCCATAACCAGGAGTCCTGTTTGTCTGGGGAGAGGTTTAGGAAGGAAGAGATATGAAACCACGTTTACTTTTTAATGTCAGTGAGTAGTAAATGCAGGAGTCACTGTTTAAACAAAAACAAAACAAGTTATCCCCGTTATTTAGAGAAACTGTTTGCTGTTCACTGCAGGTCTTTATTTGCAGCTTCAATATATCAGTAACTTTCCAAAAATATTCAGCGTACTGAGAGAAAAATAAAAATGAGATGTTAGAAAATTATTACAAAAATGAAAAAGTTTGATGCTGTGTTTCATTAACATTGTAGTTTTAAGGGGAAAAAAAATTATTTATTCATGATTTGTTTTTTCTCAGAGCCATTTGTACTTTATGCAGAACAGCCTTATTAGGAAGAAGCTCATAGGATTTAACTTTACTGCTTTTGCTCTGGTTTATCTAAATGATATAGAATTATATTGATTAATGAATGAAGTAGAAAAGTTTAAATCCATTTTTGCCAACAAGAAAAATGGCAAATGTTGAAAGTATTATAAAGTTAAAATTAAATTAATGAAAAGAGTTGTTAATATTAGCTCTACTACTGCTACTACTACTACATTTTTCCTATTAATATTGGCTTTACTACCCTATAACTGTAGGATTTTAGCTCAGTTTTTGTGTTTTTGAAAATATTTTTTTCATGGATGCAAAATAAAGGAGTGGTCAAGAATATCAAAGGATAACATATGTGCCATGTGTTATTGAAAAAAAAAATGCAGTAAAACAGCAACTTAAATTCTTGGTTGAGTGAATTTGTGGGTGTTATGTTTAATATCACTTGAATCAAAATGTGGCTGATATCATGAAATCCTACATTATGCAGACAAAAGTATTTGACCACACGTGACCATCACACCAACAGAGATTGTATGACACTGGTCCCCCTTTTGCAACTCTAACAGCTTCCACTCTTCTTGGAAGGTTTTCCACAAAATCTTTGAGTGTTTGTGGGAATTTGTGTCCATTCATTCTGTAGAGCATTTATGAGGTCTGTCACTGATAAAAGTTTACTACATGGTGTTTGAAGGGAGGTTCTGACTGATTTTCAAACCTCAGATTCAGGAGGAGAAGTGTTGCTTTCATCTTGGTTGTGGAGCAGTGGACCAGATCTTTCCTTTTGCAGAGTTGTCAAAGGGGTCGTGAGTTTCACTGTCCAGTCTACATACAATGTTATCTAGATTTGGAGAAGGCTAATGACCTTGCTTTCTGAGGCATTCTGTGGGGGATGCTGAGGAAGTATGGGGTTCTTGGGCTACTTTTAACATCTGTATGGTCTCTGTAAAATCAAAGCAAGAGTTGTTTAAGCGCAAAATCAAGGTCATTCCTGGTCTAGGTTGGACTCCACCAGAGTTGTCCCTTGACAGCCTACCAGCAACTTCACCTGAATGCTTTTTTGGCATTCATGGACAGGATCTCAAGGTGCAGCCCTGAAGAGGAGGGTGCCAGGTTTTGGAAACTCAGGGTCTTATCTCTGCTTTTAGCAGATGATGTGGTTCTGTTTATGTCATCAAATGCATGACCTTCGGCGTACATTGGGGCTGAGGTGGTTCAAAGCAGAGTGTGAAGCAGCTGGGATCAGACTCAGTTTCTCTAAGTCCAAGGCCATGGTTCTTAACAAGGAAAAGGTGAAATGCTTTCTCCAGATTGAGGATAAGTTCATCTCAAGTGGAGGAGTTCAAGTATCTGGGAGTCTTCTTCACAAGAGATGGTAGGTTGGAGGAAGAAATGGATGGACAGATGAAACATCAGATTAAAAATAAATAGTTATCAATTTGCATCAGTTAAAATGAAACAGCCAGACCAAAAATCACTTCTTATTTTAACTTTAATCACACAGAGTTATAGGTGCCTCCTTGGATCAGAAGCTGTGGAGTGCAAGTCATCACTTTGTCTTTGAAGAACTTGGAGGCTGCTCAGACCTCCACAGAACCACAACAAGGAGGCAGTTTAACGCCCAGAGACCATTGAGGAGCAGTGATATTTGAGGGTCAGGCAGAAGGCAGCTGATGCAGCAAGAGTCAGGCAATGCACAAACTGGAGCAATTCTCTTAGTCTAAAAAAATGTTCTCAAACTAAGTTTCTCTTTACATTTTGTCTGTATCTTTTGTCTGCTCGGTGTTTACAAAAACACTGAACAAAAATGTTTTTTCTCTGGTTACCAAAATGTAAAAAAGAAATGAGGGTAAGAAAGTCTTTACACAACAAGCACAAAAAAAATGAAAAAAGGAGCTGACAATTGCAGTCACTCGCCAAGGCTTTGTCTTCAGTTTATCAAACAAAGCTTGATAATAACTAGGATATGCCATTTTACCACACTGCTGTCCAGAAGGACAGAGTCTAATCTGCACACAACCAGAACAACATACAGTATTTAATTAAGCCATGGCTGCACTTGAAAGACATATTGTCCCTCATTGTTAATTTATATATGCATGCAAACATACATTTGAGTGTGTGCAATGTGCCAATGAAATTGTAAGCCAGTATGTCATTGCCCTCAGAGCTTTAGCTGTCCAATGTGGTTTTGGAGTGATGAAAGGCAAACTACTAAGACATCAGCTCATTGCCAATGCCTATCTGAGTATTGTGAAGGATAAGTTACTGCTGGAAGACACTGGACAAAACTCTAAATATCACATGTAAAGTGGAAGCAGCAGTTAAACCCACCACACTGCTCTCAGCTGTGAGTACAGTCCCACCTTCACCTGTACAGGCTGCAGATGCTGAAAATGCTCCTTTTCGAGAGAAAATAGGAGTGGGACCAACTGAAGCATGTGGACTTCCACCCCATGGTATTATAAATAGGCAAGTCCTAAACAGCAACATCAAGGCTTTAGACGTGGATCAGATGAACCCCTGGTAAATGATAGAAACTTTTCTCCTGCTGAAGTAAAATGTGATAACTACACAAAAGTGACATTTTGCAAAAGTATGCAAATCGCCTATGGCTGCAGCGAGAGAACTAGTACTTCCTGGGTTACCAGTATGTTGTACTAAATTATGTTAAGCTAATAGCTGCAGCATTTGATAAAATCAGATGCAAAGTGAACATTGAAACACCACAAGGAAACTCCCAGGTCCTGGAGTTAATTGTAGATACTGGAGCTTCTGTATCTACTGTATCACAAACTGTCCACAAGCAACCTTTTGCACAATGCTCACTGACAGAACCAAGGTTAAACTAGTCACAAATGCAAAAGGTGACCTACTTGTCATTGGCTGCCTACAAGCTACATAAAGAGTAGCAAATCAAAACAGCAAAGTTCCAGGATCATTTAGCATGGTGAAGACTGGATTACCATTACTGGGCCTGGACTTGATTAAAGCACTGCAATTTAACATAACTGGTGGAGAAGTGACTTTCATTAAAGAGGCTGGGGCAAAAGAATGTAACACTGACACAAAAACATGCAGGGTGAATAATGTTGATTCTATTTCTTGGATAGGTTAAGGTGTTCAAGAAGGGTTTCCCCCAGGAAAGAGGCTAAGCCCAGTGGTAGGTGGCCATTCGCCGGCCAATCATCGGCCGACCGTGATTTAGTTTAAAAAAGAAAAAAATTATTAAACTTGACAGGAAAGTTGAAAATATGGCTATTTATTACGTGATATTGTAAGATATTTGTGTCAAATATTTACACAACTACAGTTTTACAAAAAGGCACTTTTGAAATACTTTTTAAACAAAAAAATACAATTAAAATAAATAAATAATAAAAACTAATTTATTGCACCTAATTAGAATCCTAATTTAAATCACATTTACAAATAAATTAAATTAACATAAATGAAAAAGTGCAAACAAGGCACTGACACACGTCTTATGTCAAGGCCAATAAATAACGACAGAGAACTCTGAAAGATAGACAGATGCTGTACTGTACTGTGCTTTTTGTGGCACAGGCTGCATGTTGGATCATTACATGTAACAAAACAAAGCATATCTAATGCTGAATTAAATAGAATAATTTTACCGTTAAACAAGGATAAATTAGTACAAAACACGCGTACCATATTCGGTCCTGAATTTCAGCTCAACTAACCATTTTTGGTTTAACCCACTCGATTGATGTTTATTGCTGTGGCTCCGACGACATGCTAACTCCAGCGGTAGCTGAAGGAGGCTCAGCTTCAGGGTTCATTAGAGTCCCGCAGAACAGCTCGCGGACCTGAGCGCCCGGTGGAGGAGTTTATACTTGGCGCTTACGTTGGTGCAGTATTCTCCGAAAAGACAGGGGGAAGTACGCTACGTAACCAGTGAAAATACAGTTAAAAAAAGAAGAGAGCAGAAGGTTGTCACATCAAATATGGCTGCACGTATTCAGGAGGAAGAACTGTTGTGTTTCTGGCTGTGATACTGAGAGGATGTTTAAACTTAAAGCATTCAGTTTGACTTTAATTGATTTGTTTGCTTTCGTTGTGTTTCGCCCATCATAGGACAAATATTTCTTCCCTCTGTGGTCTATAAACTCCTTTTTATCGGCTGCAGCAGTAATCTCCTTCCATGAGGTTTGAACTGTTTGATTATCTCTCACAGAGGGATCATATGAATGCTGATACAGGCGAACCAGCTCCGCTAGAGCACCGAAATCGTCCATCTTGAATAGAGCGCGGCGAGCCCGATCCCTGAGAAGTTACAAAAAGTGCACAACACAACACCTCGCAGGACCTTCGCGCAAGGGCGGGGACAGCGTGATTGCATCACTGTTGACGCGCGCACCTCACACGGTAGGGTAGATAAATGTAGCGGTTTTGGGGGTGCGGGTGGAAGAAAAAAAATGTGTATAAAAAAATGACGTATTTATAATAAACAAGCGGAGTTTAGCCTGGCGGCAGGCTCAGCAAAGCCTGGCGACCCACCAGGCTTATAATACGCTGGGGCAAACCCTGAAGAAAACACAGAGCAACCTGTACACCAAAAACTGTCTGCTACTCATGAAAATGTGAAAAAGTTTCAGCAGAGCTCAACTGCTTACTTCAAAAAGGCATTATTGAACTAGTGAACACATCTGAATGGGTAAATCTCTCACTCTTCAGCAGGTCTTCAAGCTCTGTAGAAGTCCGTTAATCATTCACTCATTCAAATCAGATGTGTCAAAGCGTGGAAACAACTAAAACATGCAGGATAGTGTTCCTCGAGGACCAGGGTTGGGAACCTCTGCTCTAGTGGTAGCACAAAAATGCAAAGTAGAATTGAGACTTTGCAATGATCTGTATGAACCAAATAAAAATGTGATAATGCACTGTCACTCTCTGCCTCATATGGAGGACCTCTACCCAAAACTGACTGGTGCTACCCATTATGGCCAGAAGGATTTAATATCAGCTTACCACCAATTGCCTCTTCACCACAGTCTTATTCTTACTACTTTCCAAACCCAAGAGGAACTTTTTCAGCTCACATGAGCTTTTTTAGACTTGCTTCAACACAATCTGCTTTCCAAAAGATGATGCACACAGTTGCCAGGAGTACAGAACTATTTGTATGATATAGTGTATGGGCACTCCAAGAAACATCATGAGGAACACTTACAAGCTGTTCTCTGGCACCTCAAAGATGTGAGCCTACAGATACACTTGAGCAAAATCTTATTTGGTCAATCAAAGATTCTGTTAAAATGATTAGAAGGCCACATGGTGTGGTGTCCAGAGTTTACTCCGTCCAGGCATAGTTTGAAAGTAGCATCTTTTCAAAGTAGTAATTTAAAATAATTAGAGTAGTAGTACCTGTGATCCACGTTATTAATACAGATAAATAATGTTAGCATAAAATGAGCAGTATTCTCAATACTTTACAGAACATCATAAAATCTGTAAAGTTTAAGAAGAAGATTTAAAAGATAAATGTCTGACTTTCCCTTTGACATAAGTGTTTTCTACAAACTGCTGTGACATCTGTGAGTTGACATAAGGGACAAACAACTACAGCTGGAGGCCTGAGCCATTTGTCAGAGAACGTTATGATCTACCTCCCTGCGTGCTTGTGTGTTTATGAGTATGTGACAAAGGCAGAGAAAGCCATAAGAGTGAACATAGGCGTATAAATATAAAATACAGCTTTTGCTCTTTGCTACACAATTCTTTGCAAAATTATTTATCTCTCTTGGTAATCTTTCTATCACAAACTAGAATTTAATTAGATTTTTTAACTTGATTAAAATAAGTATTACTCTAAAAGTAGGTACTCCGGATTAATAAAGTTAAATTGATAAAAAATGTTTTCAATAATTTAAAAAAATTTTTTTTTTTAAATTCAGTTTATTCTGGTGTAGATTCTCAGTCATCCAGGCCATGGTAAATTCAAAAAAAGTTAAAAAACAAAAACAACTGGAATAGAAGTCCAGTTGTTTTTGTTTTTTAACTTTTTTTTAATTCAGTTTATTCATTTTCATTTTAAAAACAAAACATTCACATACAAAAAAAATGCAAATCAAACAAAAAAAAAAAATGAAAGGTAGCAGAAGAAGAAAAAAATCTTATAATATCTGCCCCTATTTAATTCAAAAATATATAAAACTGAAAAGTGGTGGGTGCATATGTATTCAAACTCTTTGCTTTGAAGCCCCAACCATTACCTTCAGAGACCACATAATTAGTTGAATAAGATCCATCTGTTAGCAATTTAAGTGTCAAATGGTCTCAGTATAGACCCATCTATTCTGACAGCTCCCAGAATCAACAGTAGTTCAGCATCTCTTTGTAATCAGGTACAAGCAAGAGACATCATGAAGACATCAGAGACCAAGATGTGGAGAAGATCAGGGTTGGGTTATGAAAAATATCCCAGAACCCAGAACATCCCACAGAGCTTAATTAAATCCATTATTATGAAATAAAAAGATGCCACCACCTGCCAAGAGAGGCTCGTCCACCAAAACTAATCGAGCAGGTAAGGAGGGAATTATTCTGAGAAACATCCAGAAGGTCAAAGATAACCCTGATGGAGCTGTGAGATGGAAGGATCTCTCCATAGGACCACTAAAAGCTGCACAGAGCTAAGGCTTCATGAAAGAGTGACAGGACATTAATTAAAGAAAAGAGGAAAGACTGTTTGGAATGACTTCCTTAAACATGTGGAAGGTGGTCAGATGAGACAAAACATAAAAATCAACACCCTATCTGAGAAATCTACCACCTCTCATCATGCTGAGGACACATTCCTATAGTGAAGCACAGTGGTCATCATGTTGTAGGGATGTTTTTCCAATTTAATTAATTTATTCACAACAAAAGTCAACTCAGTACAATATAAAAAAACAGTGACAGAACAATATAAAAAGCCAAATAGTAAAAGTTAACAAAAGAAGCCAGGACATTGTGATAAAACTTAAATTCGTCACAAATCCCAATCCTGAACAGCACACTGGCAACAATGAAATCTACCTCGACCAGGTTAACGACAGCAATAATTACAAATACAAACATGGAGAGTTGAGAGAGAAAAAAAAGCAGCAGAGTGAAGAAATGTGGTCAGTTTGTCTTCCAGAACCCAAATCTATAGAAGCACTGAGAAATAGCTCAGGAAACCCAAGCCAACCCTAACTATAGCATTTATCAAAAAGGAAAGTTTTCCTATTCTTAAAAGTAGACGTCAGCTTCACAGACATAAACTGGAAGTTAATTTCACAAGAGAGGAGCCTGAGAACTGAAAGCTCTGCCTGGTTTACTTCTGGAAACTCTAGGAACCACAAGTAAACCTGCAGTCTAAGAGCAAAGTGCTCTGTTCGAAAAATATGGAACAATAAGATCTTTAATATAAGATGGAGCTTGGTTGTTGAGAGTTTTGTATGTTAGAAATAAGATTTTAAATTCTATTCTGAATTTGACAGGGAGCCAATAGAGAGAAGCTAAAACTAGAGAAATATGATTTCTCCTCCTAACTCTCATCAGAACTCTGGCAGCAGCATTTTTGGATCAGCTGATCAACACCCAGATAATAAAGAATTACATCAATTCAATCTAGACATGATAAATGCATTGACCAGCTTTTCAGCATCATTTTTGGACAAGTTGTTTCCAATTTTAGTGATATTACTCAGGTGTATAAAAGTGACCCTGGTAATATTTTTAATGTGGGGGTTAAAAGATATATCCTGATTAAATATAAACAGAGGTTCTTTACGTTAGAGCTGAAGGCCAAATTAATGACATCCAGAGGATGAGAAAGGCTGCAAAGTTCATTCCTAAAATGCTCAGGTCCAAAAACCATTATGTCTTACTTGTCTGAGTTTAAAAGCATAGAATTATAAGTCATCCAGACAAGAGAACCAGTTAAAGGTCCTGGAATGGTCCAGTCAGAGCCCATACCTCAGTCCAACTGAGAATCTTTAGTTTGTTGGACACAAGCAGCACCTGTCTAACCTAAAGGAGCTGCAGCAGTTTGGTCATGAAGAACGGACAAAGATGTTAGATGGACCGAGATCATGGAGACAGACCTGAAGAGACTTGATGCTGGAACTGCTGCAGAAGGTGATGACATAAAGTACTGAAGTTTAGGGGCTGAATACACATGCACAAACTGGTTTCCAGTGTTATCTTTATGCATTTTTCTTTCATTTAACTTTTTAAAACAACTTTTTCACAATTTAACTTTACTAATCTTAAGTATTTTTGTAGAAATATAACTTTTCATTAAATTAAAAATCCAATTAAATTTCAGGTTGTATGGCAACAAAACAGAAAGATTACTAAGAGAGGTGAATACTTTTGCAAGGCACTGTGCGTTTCACACGTGAATCTGCAGTGGAATACAGAGTTCTCATTGCAATGCACAGGTGGCCTTCAGATGCAGACCCATCACTCATAAGGTGGAAATGGGGAAGCAATGTGTGTTTCATGGGAACATAATGTGGGTGTGGCTCAGTAGCACAAATGATTACCCAGAGACACACATAATGAATCAATTTGTTCTGCTACAAAGACCAAAGAAGTCTGTTCTAAGGCGGCGTGTTCAGGAAAGCTAAAGTGCTGCAGGCAAGCTGCTCATAATTTCATCAACATCATACTCATAAACACACACACACTGGGCCCAGCTCAGAGAATGAAAATCATAGATTTGGAAAATATGGAAAAATAAAGACAAAGCCCTGTTCCATATTCAGAGGCATGGGAGCTGTCAGTGGGTGATTCAGTGAGGCTGCAGGAAATGAGAAAGTCATGCATTTATGGCTCCACTAGATTGAGTTGCTGCTCTTGTGCGTACGTAGCACCTTGAATGTGACAAATCTATATGCCTGGGCAAGGTTTTTGCTATGTTCAAGATTAATAGGTTTTCTCACTCTGCATTTCTGCTGACTGCTTACCTGTACAGTTTGACACCTGCCTCCTTCTCCAGCTGAGTCCACATCTTGAAGCATTCCTCCATCATTTGAACGTAAAACTCCTGCTGGTAGGCTTTACGAATGATACGGGTCTGGCCATGAGAGCTCCCTCGGGAGTGGGGCAGAAGAAACTGAAAAAACAAGAACTTAGACTAGTAAATGTGCATAAAATTTATTGTTTTTATTTTTTTCTCTCTCTGCTCCTGGTGGAAGGTGGACATGTTTCTTTTCTCTCTGTCTCTCTGTCTCCTGAACCCCCTCCCCCTCTCTCTGCCTCTCTGTCCTGCTCTCTTTTCAGAGCCTCTCCTTGCATATTCTCTCAAATTTATAAACTATGGATCTGGTCAGCTGGTCTCTCAATGCAATTGATCCAATTTTTTCGACGGGTAGGCTGAGTGAAGGAGAGCCAGCTTGCCCTGAGAAGGCATTCTTTGCTGGATACACAATGGATTCCTGAAGAAAATGGAATATTGTTTGTCTATTGAGTTTGTCTCTGGAAGATGTGGAAGATCTTTACATATTTGGGTTTTTGATGACAGGATTTCTGCTGTTTGGATTAGGCAGTTACCTGACTCATCATCAAATTCGTTTGATGGGTTTGGCGGTCAACAATCAAACTGTGTGGTTACGGGAGCTGAATCGCAAGTTGGATGCAATCCTTTTACAGGACCGCAGGCTAAATTGCGGTTCCGGGACTCATGAATAATAATATGGGTTACATCTTGGAGAAAGTTGCTCGCTCGAATCAGGCGGAATCGACCTGGAATTTGGCTGTTTGGATTTGCCATTGAGAAGTATCAGCAAGACTTTCAAGGCAGACGAAAAACAAGTCTGCCTGAACCAAAACAATTATTGTTTGTGAATTTGGCTCCCCTAGGCTGACTTTGGTCAGCTATCTTCAATTTCTCCCCGGATTTTATGTAAACAAGATGCTCTGCCTCCTCCCTTGCCTAAGGACATCTGTGGATCTGCTCTGGGCTGGCTGATAAACATTGCATCACATTATCAAAGACAATGGCCTCTGTGATGTAATTCATGGACTTATCTGCAAACACACACACACACACATACAACATATGTTTAGTTTCATGATTTTACTTAGGTTATCCTATATTTCATTTAGATTATACATGATTGATGTTTTTTACTTCTGTATTTCTATATTTGATTATGATTTCATTTAGATTATTTTAGTTACTATTTTGACTGTCTTAGCTCATGTTTAGATATGTCTGGTTTTGTGATTTTATTTAGATTATACATGATTAATGTGTTTTTTCCTTCATTTGATTATGTACCTGCTGTATTTGATTCTGTTGTTGTTTCTGTTGTAAAGCGCTTTGGATCGCCTTGCTGCCGAAAAGTGCTATATAAATAAATTCCACTTCACTTCACAAAAAGGTCTGTGACCAACTAAAGAGTTTTAGTTTTGTGTAAAAGGTTCAGGAGTGCAGAACTGAACAGCCGACTTGCACAAGTACTGTTCTGAATTCATAGTTGTCAGACAGATACATTTTAAACTATTTAAGTATGTCTAAATGAATGAATGACATGCTGTCTGATTCTGTTGTGGTTTTGTACTTTTAACTTACTTAAGCACTGTTTCATTGTGCTTGAAATTTCACTGTATATGTTTGTGAAATAACAATAAAGGTACTTTGTTCTATTCTATGTCAAGCAAAACACAAATACATTCTTTTGTATTTTTTTTTTTATTGTTTGTTTGTAAGGTCTCTTCACACTGGATCAAAACCTTGCTACAGTCTCTATAACTGATTAGAATGTGACTGGATTGCAGCAGAATTATAAAACCTCTTTCAGTGTGAACACAATGATGCTACTGTTATGCACTTTGTATAGACACCAGCTCCCCTGCAACCTTGAACGGAGAAGCAGGTAAAGGAAATAGATGTTTGGTGGACTTTTTGGTCTAATGAGTCTCTATAAACCCTATAGATGGTTGTGGTGAAAACCCCAGTAGATCAGTAGTTTCTGAAATACCCAGACCAACAATCATGCTATGTTCAAATACACTTAAATCCCCTTTCTTCCCTCTTCTCACACACAATTTGAACTTTAGCAAGTCATCTTCACCACATCTAGATATCTAAATGCATTGGGTTGCTGCCATGTAATTGGCTGATTAGCCATTTCTATTAACAGTCAATTAAACAGATGTACCTAATAAAGTGGCTGGTTAGTGGAGAGAGAGATGAACGAACAAACAGACAGACAGACAAGATTTGCGGGCCTTCAGCATATGTGTTAGCCTTGATAGTGTGATGAAACACCATCAGCAGTATGAGAGAATACAGGTGGTCTTGTCTGTGCCTCAAATGGATCCACCTTTTTTCCTTCCTCATTCAGCAGGTCTAACCATAATGACGACAAGTACTTCAAATTCAAATTCAATTCAAATTCAAAAATACTTTATTAATCCCAAAGGGAAACTAGATGTTGTTGTAGCTCATTATCCTGGTTTTGTTAAAGAGTTGTTATAGATGCTGATGGCTGTGGGCAGGAAGGATCTCTTGTAGCGGTCTGTCCTGATGTCCCTCCAGGTAAGCCTCACTGGCCTCCTGCAGAGCCATGATGGCCGAGCTCTGGAAGCACGGGTCTGTCTTGAAATCCTGGGCGATCTCCTGGACCAGGTGCTAGAAGGGCAGCTTCCAGATGAGCAGCTCAGTGGACTTCTGGTAGTGGTGGATCCCCTGAGAGCCACGGTACAGTGAGGCTTCTTCACTCCGCCGGTGGCTGGGGAGCTCTTGCAGGCAGCTTTGGTGGTGAGCTTCTTCCTGGGAGCTTTACCTATGGTGGATTTATGGGCGGTCTGCTTGCTTTTGGCCATAACAGGACTTCAGGGTTCTTCACGTTTAACACTTGATGTTATGGTTATGAATCATGACAAAATGTCCAAAAGTAAAAAGGCTTCAGTAAAAATTCTTCCAGCTGCACAGCATCTAATACCAGAGGAAATAATCATCCAAAAAAGTGATTCACATCAAGAAAAAAAAAAGAGGAATAAAGTTTTCAAAAGCAATATCTCAGAATGAGTGCTACAGAGCTACTCCAATTGCACCACTCAAGGTGATCTGAACTTCTTGCTTTGTGTCCACAAGGGGCATGATAAGAACAGCTGAGTGTGGCGCTGTATCTATTGAAGCATGAAGAACATGGTCTGGTCAAGCAGCCACGCCTACAAGAGCACTGCAATAACTTACTTGGAGCACTGAGGGCAGGATATGGTTATGATGAGGTTGTAGTTTAGTCACAAGGCCAGCATGGTCAGTCGTGGTTCAAATTCTCGAAAACCAAACAGGCTCCATGCCATGGATATGCTGCCCCCAGGCTCCACTCGGAAGCGCTGCCACAACAATGATAAACTACCACAACCTCACCACAAAAGTTTTGTGCATGCTCAAGACCATCTAGGGACCCATCATGCTCTGTCGTGCGTAAATGGGAGCCTACTGTGTTCTTAATACACACTTAATGACCTCAGCCAAGAATCTGCAAAAACCATTCAGATTCTGGCTGATTTTTTTATGTCACCATCCAGTGTGAAAAGGGCCTAATCAAGCCGTGCAAAATGATCCATACCAGCATAATAACTTGGCGATTCAAATACTTCTTTTCTTAGAAGCATACAAGTGGAGCCCAGTCACAAAGAGATGAGATCCATTTCATCCATCTCTTTAGGATTCAGGGCAAGACTTAAGCTGGGTCACGTCAGGACTTTCACCATTCCTCCGAAGCCTCTGTGTGAATGATTGTGTGTTTTTTTGTTTTTTTTTAAAATGGCTTTGTTGTTGTGAAATGGTTCTATATCAAACAAACTGAACTGAATTAAAGAGAATGAGCTTTTTACACTACAGTGTGATTTGTCATTTGTGCTGTTATTTTTAGCTAATCTGGGTTGTTCACATGTATATCTGCAGTTCCCTATCTGTTGTTTTTTTGTTGTTGTTTTTGAGAGCAAAGTCTAGTTCTCAACACAACACAGTGTTTTCTGATGGCAGACTCATAAACATTAAAGCCTAATGAGTATCAACAATTCTGAGGAAATTATGCTCATTTACGCCATAATAAGATTTTTTAGATAAATGCTTTGCATTTCAGATTGTTTGCAAAGTGAACACAAAACAATTGTGGTTTGAAAATGATAAAATATGGCCAAATCGATACTTCTTATCATAGATATGGAACTTATTCTCATATTTTCAGTACTGTTTTCAAATTACTGTGCCTTGACAAAGCTGGTACATAAGTTCATTGATGAGGTTTACAGAGATACACAGTCATGGGAAAAAGAAAACCAATGCCTCTTTAATTCCAGGGGTTTATGTATTAATACATAAAATATATCATGGGACTGACTTAAATTTCACACACAGCTTTTCTGTCTTGGCTTTGTTTTTGTCCAATAATTAATGACATAGTGAAATCTGTTGTGTGTTTTTGTTCACTTGAGGTTTGATTTGAATAAATTTAGAACCTGGTAAAAAAAAAATATTTTTTCTTAATTATGTCCTGATCAGTTGATTTATTTTCGACTCCATCCTACAATCACTCTTGAACAAGACTCCCAGATAGCTAAGCTCTTCCACTTGAGGGAGAAACTCACCCCATTCAAAAATACTATACATTATAAACTTATTATACTTTACAATACCTGTTTAATATAAAGTTATGACTATAATCTTATCTGCACCTAGGAATGAAACCTCAGACTGAGAACCTCTCAGCTCATCCTGACATACTCATTATGGAGCTGAACCACTTGGTTAATGGATGAACAGATAGAAGAAAGAGGTGCATGTGTAGAAACAAGCTGCCTCCTGTAGCTGATGAAGAGCAAAATACTAACTTTCACAAGTCAGAATGAAATAAACTAAACGTCCTGTCCAGTGGCATTAGGTCATTAGAGGCAGCTGAGACAGAGCATATATATATATATATATATATATATATATATATATATATATATATATATATATATATATATATATATATATATATATATATATATATTGCAGGTTGAGTATGTGGGTGGCACCCATGAAGAACTTGCCCAATCTTCTCTGCCAGTGCCAAACGTCTAATTTTGCTGTTTATTTTACTGTGGAGTTAGGTGATTTCTGGATAGAGTGTTGCTCAGTAAACAGCCAGTGCTCAAACAAACAAATCAAAAACCCTGTGAAGACGGTTCTCAGTCAAGACCCTCTAAAGCTCCATTGCAAACATTAAATCCCCAACTTCCACCCTGCAGCTGTACATCTGCATCAGTTCACTTCTCAGTTCTTCTCTGCAGATCACTGGATGGTAAAATTCTAACACTGTTATCTTGTCTTTTCACTGAAACCAAGTAAAACAAAAGATCCAAGTGTCTGTTTGTCCATTTGAATATCATTAGGTCTGTGTCCTCAGCCTCTTCACTTCTGGGTTTTCCGCCAAACATTACTGGAAAAAGAACCAGAAAGTAAAATAATCAACCAAATTTATGCTAATACTCCCCATTCCTCCATCTGCACTAAAGTCTATGGTTCAAAAACCCAAGCACAGAGGACGTCATGTTACGTCCACTCTCACCGGCAGAAGTCTTTGGCCTTTGGGTTGAACAGATTTAGCCCAAACATGCAGAAAATCCAACACCTGCCAATCACCTAACCCCATAAACATGAATAACATCTTATACTGCTGTGTTTGGACTGTAGAAAATGAGTACACACATACGCGCTATGTTGTCCCACATTGACATTCCCAAATGTTGGCAAGTATGATACTGTATAATTTACATGTTCGAATGGCTTTTGAGGTTTGGGCTCTACCCTTTCTTCAGATCAGAAATGTTAGGAATTCTGCTTGTTGCTGTTCTGTGCAGAACTATTCCGGTTTATTTCCTTCATGTGAGAATGTTCTCTCTATATTTTTTTAAGTGTCCAAGTTTTTTTTTTTTTTTTGTGCTGTTCAATACAAAGAACTTCCATTTTCATTTGTTAAATAGTTATAATTTTGTCAGATGAGGAAAATGTATCTGCAAAATAAGAAAAAGAATATTGGCCATCTTTTGCCCCGAGTTCTAAATATTGGCATCGGTCACAGAAAATCCATACCAGCTGAACTATAGTTGTCATGAGGTCAATAAAAGAGCCATTTGGGATTGAGAAGTCTGACAGTTTTCATCTCCTGGTATGTGTTTATGTTCAGATTTGTTGAGTAAAGTATGCAGATAAACTTACAAATGTAGCAGAGGTTTTGCAAAAGCTGCGTGTTTGACTGCTGAGCTCTGTGTTTATGGAGCTCCACCTCCTCTTTACAGATGGCTTAGTCGTTCTCTTTTCTTTGGCATTTAGCAGCAGATTCACTCTAATTTTTTCACTTAAATACCATCTCCCTGATTCCACTTTTGTCCAGTTCTGTTATTTTTGTTTACCTACACTGTGGACCCACATTTCAGAATTCAAATCTATATATTCGGTAAGATACTGGAGTAAACTCTTTCAAAATGGACCATTTGGTGGATAACTTTTTTTTTGTTTGTTTTATTTTATAGTTTGCAATGAGTACCTTTATTTAACTGCTGCTGTGATGCTGCCGTGGTCACAGAGTTATCTGAGGTGGCTTTGTCGGAACATGGAGTTCTCAATGTAAGACTAGTATTGCTGGGTGTGCAAAGAGCGCAGACATCCAGTCAGTAAAAGCCTGTCCACCCCAGTCTCTGATTTTGAAACACACGGATGTGTTTCTCTCTGTGTTGCATATGCTGAAGTCAATGGAAAGTATTTAGTTTCTCAACATCTTTTTAGAGATAAAAACCACACTGATCCTCATCAACATGAACAGAAGCTTTTTGATATTAGATGAAGAAGCAGCTTTTAGAAAGTGAATACTTCTATTCTGTGCAGGCTGCTCACTCAATGCAATAAAACTGGACTGAAAATCTGTCCAAATGTTAACCTCCTATTTTAGAACAGCTGTCAGTCAGACATATGGTGGCCTGTTCCTCCAGCTGCTGCAGACTGAGACGCCTGTTGAACTCCGTGTCCTTCCTCTGCAGGACTCTTCCTGCGGTGGACTTCTCTCTAAAGTCTGAGGACAATCTGGAAACTCTCTGACCTGATCTCACACACCTGTTCCAGCAGCAGAGTCTTCCGGTTGTGTTTGGCCAGCTGGTAGGCCGTGAAGGAGCCCTGGACCCCGGCTCCGATCACCACGCAGTCGAACTCCTCCTCGGCCCGCATGTTGCCTTCTTGCGCACGCAGAGCTCACATTCGGGTCTCAGCTTTTCTACCCGATCAGCTGGGTCCGCCCACGATCTCTGGAGGAGGACCGAACCGGAGGGAGGGTTCGGTAGGTGAGCCCGGAGTCCCGCCGAACAGGGAGGCGAGTGGAGCTGGGCGGATCGATCAAGAATATCGATAATATCGATACCATGCCATTATTTGTATCAGATCGATACTAGCGTGGTAAGATAGATACTTCAGATTCCCTCTTGTCTGAAAGCGGCTACAGCCAGCCAGGTCCGGTTGACTTTTCTCTCTTTGCAACCCCTTCCCAAGCTGAAGCCAGGCAGCTTCAGCAAGCCCCGCCCACTAACCTATCCTAAGAAAAATCCTTCAAGTGCACTAAACGGGAGAAAGTTTGTTTTGTTTTTGCATTGTAATTTCTTAACTCTACCGCCAAAAAGATTTTTAGTTTGATTTGCGCATAGCTTTTTTGGACTTTGTTTATTTAGAAAAAAAAAATGCAAACAAATTAATTTTGTTTCTCTATTGTTTCTGTTTATCATGTTAATATTCTATTTAAGTATTTTGTGGACACCTATACACTTTGTCCAAGTTCTGTCCAGGTTTTAACGAAATAATTCAAAAGAAAAAACGCAAACACAACTAAAGGTCAGAAGTTTTATAATATATCAAACTTAAATAATAAAAAGTATCGGTATAGGTATCGGCGATACTTGCCCTGTGTTTACTTGGTAACGGATCGATACCAAAGTAAGCAGTAGAAGCCAGAGCTTATTGAGCCGGCTCGAACCAAACACTGGTAATATTAGAATCTGACGGGTGTTGGTGCCTGACAGTCAAGGATCAGGGAATAGGATTTAATCGCAGGACTGAAGGACAAGCGAGGGCCTGTTAGACTGAGACCATCTCTGTTTGAACCAGACCAGACTCAGAATAAAACCACATTTCTGTCAGGAACTTGTTCACTTCAGATAAGTCAAAAGTAAAAAATAAAGCATTACATTTTGTAAAAGTAGAAATTTGATTAAATATGGATCCATTTTGTTATTTGTGGATTTGTTGTTACATTTTTGACAGTATAAGCAGTATTTAACATACAGACTATCAGACATGTTTCTTTAACCTTTCAGCTTCAGCCCCCAGAGGGGGGAAATATATATATATATATATATATATATATATATATATATATATATATATAATGATGCATTTGATTTCTGAAGATATACCTGAGGACCCACCATAGGGCCCCAAACTCAACTTTGGAAAGCACTGCTTTACAGTAATGAACCCACGTAGAGGTGAGATTGTTTGGGATCCATCAGAGAACAAAGTCAAGGAGGATGAACCAATGATCTCAGCAGGAACTCCTCCAAAACTGAGAAGCTTCACCTTTAGAGACATTTAGAAAAGAAGAAAGTTTAGAAAACTAAAATGAGGAAACTTTGAAATGTTTAACACTGAAAGCATCATTATCAGATCAGGTTTCTGTACCTGCTGGAGTTCTCGTAGCTATAAGTGATATTTAAGAAATGAAATGTTTTCAGTTTAGGTCTACTGTGCCACTGATGGTAAAACTATATTAACTCCTAATGAGCATAGCTGGAAACAGATAGGGTGAGTTTGCATAACTTAGATCAAATTAAAAACAAAAGACTTTTATATATTGTACTGAACAGAAGCTTGCTGCTCAGCTCAAAAGGTAGCTGTATTGCCTGGGGGTCATCGGGAGTTGGAATACATTTTCTGAATTTAACAAGAAAAAGACAGAAGTTGTGTTGTTTCCACCCAGTGGCACCAGCAGGAACCCCTGCATCGACCTTTCCTCCCTTGCCTCCCATGACAGAAACGTTATCACAATCCTGGGAGTGAAAATGGATCCGTCCCTAAAACTAAACAGTCATAAATGCAATAGTCAAGTCCTGCTTCTTTGAGCTGAGACAACTGTCTAAAATGAAGCCTATTTATTCTAAAAGAAAACTTGAGACAGTAATTCATGCTTTTATAACATCTCAACTTTATTCCTGCAGTGCACTAATTTATGGATTGACTCAGGTTTCTGCTGCTTGTTTGCATTGGTTCAAAATGCTGCAGCTCAAGTTTTAACTGTTACAGGCAGAACACGTTTCCCCAGCTTTGGCTTCCAATTCATTTCCAAATTCATTTTAAATAATTTTGTATGTCTCTCAACAGTTCTGCCCCTCTGATCTAACTGAACTGCTGCTGTCTCTGTGCTCTCTGAGGTCAGCAGAGAGGTCAAGGTTAAGATCAGACGCTCTTAATGGTTCCTAGGACGCCATGCAGCTCAGAGGTGATGGAGCTTTTTCTGTTGCAGGTCCAAAACTCTGGATTGGTTTGCCACTGGCGGGCTCCCTCACCTGCTGGTGTTAAATCTTGTTTAAAAACACACTTTTACTCCATAGCCTTCGACCCAGTGTGAAATGCTAACTTTGACCTTAAAGTGCTTTTCTTCACCTTTTTTAAGCTGTTTTAATTTTTTTTTACCTCTCCTGTAGATTTCTGTCATTTGAACTTTGTCCTGCAATTGAAGCACTTTAAATAGCATTTTTGTTGTATTTTTAGATGCTTTAATAAGTAAAAGCTCAGCATTTCTTGAAGGAATACATATTTATTTTACACAAAGTTATAATGTTAGGATAAGAAATGACAGAGCTGTAGTCATTTCGGTCAAACTTTGAAAATAACATTCTGAAAGTTAATAAAGATGAAAGTTAATCAGTTGTAGTTGTAGATTCAATGAATACTTTGAGAGTTTCATGAGCTATTTTACTAACAGAGAGACAGTTTTAAAGACAAATCTCCTGCATCAGTTAGTATTCATACTATATTGCAAACAAATCTTTCCAAAGGATTTGTCCGTTTTGTGTGAAATGAGAGACAGATTGTTGGCTGTATGCTCACACAGCAGGTCATAAATGGGGCATTCAGTCCAGTTTGATCTGGCTTTTTCCTGCGTCTCAGTCAGTCAACTTTCTCAGCAGATCAAAGTGCACCTGTTACACTTACATAACCACAGACAGCCCACTCTGCTCATTGGTCACTTCTCTGAAGTCTCAGCTGAGCACAGACAGACTACAGCCAGCTCACAGGCTTCTGTTCATTCACACTTTAACTTCAGTTCAAGTCACTTTATTTACATAACACCAATTTACAACAACAGGACATTATGCAGAAAAATAACAGTCAAATTATAAATGACATGCAATCCAGCTCAGTCTAAAACAGATCCAGATTTAGATTTATTTCAGTTACAATATGTTACAATTAAATTCAATATTTTACAAAATGCCAGTTAGTAAATAGCCATCTAACTAAGGTTACATTTGTGGTAAGGTGGTATATAATTAAACCAAAAATGCTGGCTAAAACTATAGCAAGGATCAACAAAAGGAACCAGGAACATGAGAAATAGTAGGATAGAACAAGAGAAGATATAACCAGAGAAGACTAAACATGCTGTGAGAGGTGATTACTAGGTAGTGGCAAGTGAGCTGATTAACAGATAAGGGGTAGCTATGAGAGGGGAGTGGAAAAGAAGAATGACTGAGGGAAAACCAATGGAAATGACACCAACAGAATAAACACAAGGAATCTCTAAATAAAACAAGAACAAATCTTGCTCCAATTACAAACTACCCAAACCAACACAAATACTCAATTATAAAAGCATTGAATCTTCACTTTGTCACAATCCTCCATCCTGAGTTGCACAGGAAAAGAAAGTAAAGACAGCAACAGAGTGAGGAAATGTGGACAATTTGTTCTCCAGCAGTCTAAGCAGCAGAACTAAGGGATAGCTAAGGAAACCCAAGCCAACCCTAACTCTCATCAGAACTCTGGCAGCAGCATTTTAGATCAACTAAAAACCTTTTAGAGAGTTTTTTGGTGGAAGAATTGTAAAAGGTAACCCTGCCTACATTCTTGGGCTGACAAGGCTTGGCAAAACCAAACTCAGAGCAGGCAGACACAGGCAAAGGTTTATGATGTTTATTGAAGCTAATGTTTTAGCTGGAACGCCCAGGATGAAACCCTCAGGATGGAAAGGAGGGAACCTCGGGGCAGGTAAGTCCACCGAGGGGCACGACTGGGGAAAAACAAAGTCTCTGAGGAGAGGGCGCAGGCTAGTGGGAGAGTCCGGGGACAGGCGAGAGGTTAGATCCAGAAGGTCAGAGGAGAGCAGCCAAAACCAAAAGGGTACGAACCAATAGGCGTAGTCCAGAAAGGGGAAGCAAGGTCTGTTACCAGTGATCTGAGTCCAGGAAGGTATCCGATGAGGAGTAGGCGAGAGACGAGGGTCGAGGTACAGGCAATGGGTCGTGATCGAGGCAGGCATGATTTGTGAGTGAACGCTGGACATCTACTTGGCAAAAACCTTTTAATAATCTGGCAATGAGTAGCTAAGAGAGGTGAGTTTATGTAGTGACTGGAACAGGTGAAACTGATGGCAGTAATTGCAGAGGCGTGGAACTCGGGGCGTGGCAAGGCTGTGGAAAACTATTGAGACAAGGACAGAGAGACAGTGGCATGGAACTGTTACATGGGCCTCTAGCTTCATTCATGTGATCCTCTGTCAGAAATCTCAGTGTAATCTTTGTCAGCTCATTTAAATTGGACAAACAAGTCAGTTCAGTTGTCAAATCAGGTTTCTTTCAGTTACGTCTCCTAGCCAAAGTAAAACCCTGCTTCTGTTTCAAAGATTTTGAAAAAGTAATTCATGCATTCATAATAACACATCTACATTATTGTAACTCCTTGTCCAAGGACATATATCAGTTATCTCTTCGTCGTCTGCAGATGGTGCAAAACTCTACTGCTCCACTTTTAACAGGAACAAGAAACGTGGCTTCACTCCACGCTTAAGTAATAAATAATTTTGATGTTTAATGTTTAAACTAACTAGAGTTGAATAAATCTTAAAACCAAACAAAGTAAAAGAACAAAAGAAAAGCACAATCTATGTATTTGTTCCAAATGTCCTAGGGCAGAAATGTCTCATGTTTGGACTTCTAAGAGTTGCTGGACAAATAGGGAGAAAAATACTGAGCTGACTCACTCCATCAACAAGTTGTGCTTAAAGAGGTAGAACTGCTCCTTTAATGCCTGATCATAACAACATAGATCTTTTCTGTACTCTGATTAAATTTAGTGTCCATTTTTTTCAGATATTTCCTTTGTATCGCCCATCACCAAAACCCAAAAGACAGGTGATGTTTGTGCCCTTTTTTGGCGTTCATCTGCCTATCTGTTAGAAAAATATATCATGAACCACTGGATGAATTTTAATGATACTCTCAGAAAGTAATCATTGATGTACAGCTACATTGGATTAACTTTTGGAGTCAACCAAAGATGGCTGCCACAGCTAATTAACCTTAGCCATCCCAAAAATGGCTTTAATTCAGTCAGTTTACAGATATTGACCTAAATGACTCTGAGTGTTAAAAGATTGTGCTATATTGATCATAACGTTAGTTTCAAGGTTTGATTAACACAGATGAAGCTTTATCATTTTTGAACCTAATAAAAGTCTTAGTCTAAAACTCTGGCATGAAAAGCAGCGAGTGATTTCCATTTTCTCTGAGTGATGCTATAGAGACCAAGGGGATTGGGGATGAGTAAACTTGGTAAAGCCGGGGCAAGTTGCTGGGTTGTTCACTTGATTAACACAGAGGAACCGACTCATTCAGATCAGGGAACAAACATAGGAACAGCTTTTATCAGCTCTGAACCTTGAACCTAAAGGCAACAGTTACATTTACTGCTCGACCATAATGCACAGATTAATTTTCCAGTGGTCCACATTTAAACACTGTTAGTACTTTTTTAACCTCTCCAGGTTCTGAAGAAATCCTTTTCATTGTTTCTCACTCGCCCTGCGATGGACTTGCGACCTGTCCAGGGTGTCCCCCGCCTCTCGCACAGTGACTGCTGGGGATAGGCACCAGCTACCCGCGACCCGGAATGGAGAAGCGGGTAAAGAAAATGGATGGATGGATGGATGTTTCTCACTCATACACTCGTTCAGTACTTTCTATTATAAGTTTTAAAATATCTCACTCACACACTGATGAGCATATCAGGCGATGGGGTGTTCACTGCCCAAAGACACTTGGGTTTGCTACAGGAGCTGGGAATCAAACCCCCAGCCCTCTGATTGGAGGATGACCTCCCTACCCACTGGGTCAAGCAATACACAACTGTCAACTGTGAACCACAGGTTGGTAACCTTTTTATGTGGTTTATGGATTTTGAGCACTTGGTAACTTGAATTTTCACTGGTTATAAAAAGTGGGGGTAAATGATGCTACAATTTCATTATTGCCCACCAATCTTTTTTTTTCCTGTGTCTGTGTGTGTTTGCTTGTACTGTTTGCAAAAAAGTCAAATGAATCACTGGACAGATTTTATTGAAACTTTCAGAAAGTGGTAACTGGCTGCACAGCTACAACTGATTAACTTTTGGAGTTAACCCAATTCATGATGGTCACCACAGTTAATCAACATTAGTCAACACAAACATTTTTTTTTACAAATATTGAGCTAAAATTTGGGAGGCATTCACAACACATATTTTGAGCACTAACAGATCATGCAAGATCTTGCAAGATTGCATTAGATTGAGCATAATATTATTTTCAATGCTTGACCAAAACAGCTACATCTCAAATAGTCAGATTTCTCAATTTATTTACTTTGAGGTCATAGTTTGTCTCCCTAGTAATATAATTTTATAATTTTGGGGGGTTTAGTAACAATCAGACTCATTAGTATGACAGTACTTCTCTTATTTACTTACTTATTTAAAACTAAATAGCTTCCATCTTCTCTCATCTCATTTTAATGGTCTATTTAAAATAGTTTATATCATATTTTAGTATCTGAATGTCATTTACATGGCTCATCAATTTAGTCGCATTTTGGCCATAAGGTTTACTTCCCTTGCTTAGTGCCACAAACTCATCTGGAATTTAGGGCCTCATCTCCATTTGTGCTGTTTTGGAACGTTTAACCAGTTGTTCTCACTTGTAAACATCTGGTTATTTATCAGAGTTTGAAAAGTGTCACAACAGAATCACTGCTCATTGAGTTTTGTTTTCTCTGGTCACATGTTGAAGACACAGAATGGCACTGATGTACTGAATAAAATGTTTTATGAATGTGTGTGTGTGTGTGAATGGATGAATGGTTTAATGAATTTGTGGTATATTCTTCTAAGTGGTCGACAACACTAGAACAATTCTGTATAAATGCATCCATTAACTTTTAACCATTAAGTCACAACAGTGTTGGGAAATCTTTTAGAAATTTGTTTCACAGAAAAAAAAAGTACACCAGGAAAATATTTTCAGAAGCATGAAAGAAGGAAAAAATACTATCAGATCAAGTGCAAAACAAACAAATAAATAAACTGTGACAAATGCTGCACATTGTAGATGTCAGAGCACTGAGTTTGAAAATGATTTCCATCTTCAAATTACTTTTTTATTCAAATTTACTTCTCTCCAGTTAACATCTTGATCTTTCTTATCTTGTTTTTAAGTGTTTGTCAGATTAAGACAAGAAAAGAAA
Source organism: Kryptolebias marmoratus (assembly GCF_001649575.2). Lineage (NCBI taxonomy): Eukaryota > Metazoa > Chordata > Actinopteri > Cyprinodontiformes > Rivulidae > Kryptolebias > Kryptolebias marmoratus. The sequence goes on along the minus strand of NC_051431.1, from coordinate 27,566,881 downwards.
CACAACAACAAACAAATGAATGTGGTCTGAAATGTATTGATAGTTATGATGAGCAAATTCTTTTCATTATACAAACTCTATAGAAATGAGTCAGGCACATTTATCAGTGACTCCATCAAGAAACAAAAGAACTGCAATAATTAGTGCCCACAGCCAAAGGCGAACACAGAGCAATAATGTTTTTGCCTGTGTGTGTGTGCTCATCATAGCACAGAAACAACACTGGTGAAAGTTACTAATGATTTTTTTCTGGCCTCAGACAGTGGACTTGTGTCTATTCTTGTCCTGTTAGATCTCAGTGCTAAATTTGGTACAGCCGTGTCAATAGCGGTGAAGACAGATGCGAACCTAGACTCATCTTTTAAAAAGAAATTAATTTATTAAAGTAAAAAATAAACAAAACAAAAGACTGGCGCAGCAGCAAAAAACAAACAATAACAAAATCCAAAGTTTAAGGCAAGGCAAGGCATGGAACATGGTACAGTACAAGCGTGAGCAAAAGGAATGACCCAGGGAGGAGTGATGAACAGAGACCAGCTTTTAGGGACAGAGGGAGAAAATGATAATGGGTTGCAGCTGGGAACATGACGAGACACAGGTGAGGTGGGCGTGGCAGGCGTGACCGGAAAATTACTTGAGAGGTGAATGGTGACAAAGGAAACAGAAAGCCAATAGACCAAACTAAAACAAGAACGGACAGAAAACCCCAAACAAAGAACCAAAACTCAAAAACACTGACAGTCATGACAAGCCGTGCATTTTCTTAACATGCTTTTTGCTGGTGCCTATCTCTAGCATATCATAGGGACAAAAAGAGACAAACAGGACAGACAATGATTCCCACTTTCACTCACACCTAGTGGCATTTTAAAGTTGCCAAATAACCAAACATGTATGTTTTTAGTCTGTGGGAGGGACTCAGAGTAACCAGAGAGAACCCAAGCATGCACAGGAAAAAAAAAACATACAAGTCCACACAGAAAGGCTGCAGCTGGATTTGGACCTGCAAGCTTCCTACTGTGAGGTGACAGGTCTACCCACTGCTCTGCCCTGTTGCTGCATTTAAATTTTAATACAGAGGCTTGAACACAATATTGGAATTACAAGAACAGCTCTAAAATGGTTTATGTCAATTATGACATAGACAGCTTTGGATGAATTTGCATTGTTATGCTAAGAATACTCAGTTCTATTTATCCAAGAAGCCTGACGAATACAGTGACACTTGGAATACAAGCAAGTTTGTTTGCCTATCTTTTTTGTCCTCTCAAACCCCAGCCACTAGAGGCAGATAGCTGCCCATCCTGAGCCTGCTTTTGGTTCTGCTGGAGGTTTCTTCTTTTTAAAATTGAGTCATTCCTTTCCACTGTCGCCAATCTACTGCTCAGGATGGGAGAGGCTTCCCTGGTTTGGTAACTTTTATTAATTGACATTTTATAATGTACAGATTCTTAGTTGAATTGTACAGTAATTGTATTGAACTGATTGTTTTTGTTTAAACTAGATTTACGATTTTTCTTTTGTACAGTGCCCTGAGATGACTTTTGTAGTGAACTGGTGCTAAAAAAATCAGAATGAATGGTTGTTTGTCTCTGTGATGGGGGCAATTTTTAGAGTCATCAATTAACCTAACATGCATGTTTTTGGTCTGTGGGAGGAAACCCTTGTGTGCAGAGGGAGAACATGCAAATAATCTGCAGGCCGCAGGCTGGGAAGCGATCCTGCAACCTTCTTGACGGGAGGCAACAGCTCTAACCACTACTCCACTGAGCCACTGAGTAATACAACATTTTTATTTATTTTTTGCAGAACTAAAATGAAATTAAACACATTTACAGTGCTAAAAGGAAATCTAAGATTGGTCTTGTTCTGACTTTTACATACTTGTTTGCAGATTATGTAAATTCTTTGAAATTAATAAAATATTTTCCCACAGTTTCCCTGAAGTATGCTTTAATTGTGAGCTTTAAAAAAAAGCAGAGAGACCGCCTCTTCTTATTTTATTTTGTAAAAGGGTAACATTTGAAGTTATCAACAAATAATCAACTTATGAAGAAGTTTATTGGTTCAACTTTTTGTTATTATTATTATTATTATTATTATTATTATTATTATTATTATTATTATTATTATTATTATTATTATTATTATTTAAATATATGTGTTATTTTAAATAAGCAATTATATCTAAAACATCTACTTTGTATAATTGTTTTTTTTATTTTCTGACAAAATAAAGTATGTTTTTCATTCTGTGCATTGTCCATTACGTTAAATTAATTGTTAAACACAAGACAAGATTTTTTGAAAATTATGTTAATTGTTTTCTTTGTGTCTCATTTTGAAGGAGAGATTAGAGGAATGTTTGTTTTGTATTTAAAAAGCCATCTTAGTCTAATATTGACTTATCATTATTTAGACTATCAATTACATTTTAAAATCACATCAGTCATGACTTTAACTCTATTGCTGAGTGTGTAAGATGATTATATGACTAAGAATTCAGAGACTCAGCTTAAGGGCTTGGAGGACAAAATAACAAACAAAAGTTTTCTATTCTTTTGTTTTGGCGGAAAATTTTGAGGACTGTATGGTAGTTCCAGTTACTGTGGGATCTGAGGTTGATTCATGAACATAATTGGAATAAAGTTGTCACACCTTGTACTTTCAAATAAGACATCTTGCAAATCATAAGGAAAGAGAACAAGTCAGTATAAATCCAAACAATACAGAAAAATACTTTATTAATTACAGAAAAAGACTCACCAACCTGAACACATATCTCACACATAGAAATAAATTTAAATGGATGCTTCACAAAATGCACACTATATGAAAGAAAAATGGAAAACTGAATTAAGCTCCATTAGAGTTGTGTTTTTAGAAATAATTTTGGGAATCCTAACTGACCTAAAACAGAAAGATTTAATCTGATTTGGTATCAGAGAGTGAGAAAAAAAATTGATTTTTTATATTTTGGATGGAAACACCTGGTTTGAACTATATAGACAGCATGAAATTTGTTAGCACTCTTTCACAAAAAAACAAACAAAAAAAGTGATATGACTGAAGCCAAAAAACTCAATTTTTATCATCAGTTCCACAAACTTCTCTCAGAAACTTTGTTTTTTGTCAATGTGTATTTTGGATACTTTTAGTCAAACCTTTTTGATGTTTTTCTGACAATAGTGGAGCCTCATCAGTCTTCTTTCATGCAGCCCATTGTGATTCAACATGTGTCAGATTGTGTGATCAGAAAGTGATGAACTTTGACCTCAGAGTTCAGTTTGAATGGTTTAGGATGGCTTCCTTGGCTCTTTTTCTACCATTCCCTCTGATTTACTTCATGCTGCATTTCCACTTGTGTCCAGGTCCTGGGAGGTTGGCTACAGTCCCTCAAACCTTCTCCTTTTTAATGATATTGTCAGCTGTGTTCAGAGGAACTTGAAGTTGCTTGAAGATGGTCTTGTAGCCTTTAGCTTTAACATAGATATCCATAATCTACTTTCTAAGCTTCTCAGGTAGCTCTCACCTTTGCTTTCATCTTTGACCAACAACTCAAATTTGAGAAACATGTTAAGTCTATAGTTCAGTTCAGTCATTTCTATTTAGGAAATTTAGCCAAATATATGTCCTTTGATATCTTTTGAACTATTAGAAATTCTAATTCATGCATTGTGTGATCACATTTAGACTTTGATCACCCTTCATGTTTAAACCAAGCCTGTCTTTCTTGACTACAGTTAGTTTTTGACAGAAAAGCAAATTTTAAACAAAGAAAGTATTTTTAAATCTAGACTATATTATATTTTATTCTTCTACTGTTGCAGATTAAACTGTTTGACAAATAATCTGCAGTTTATCCAGTAAAACATAGTGCATTTTCTCTTTGTTAATTTCAAAGCACCATGCTAATACAGCTAGTTAAAAAATGACTGACAGGGCTGGGTGGGCTGTAATAATCTCCTTACATACATGTCAGGATTGTTGCAAATAGGACCCAAAGATGCAGATTCACACGAGGACTCAGTAAAAAGAAGGTTTAATGAACAAAACAAATGACTGACATGGCAGCTGAACAAACCCAAAAGGAAACCGACACAAAATAAATAGCTGATGTCACAGCAAATAAAACTCAAGGAGAAAAATCAAAAGGAACACAGAGCAAACCAGCAATACAAACAGAATGACTGACTGAAGAAAGGTGAGGACTGGGAGAATAAACAGGCAGGGACTGATGAGGTGTGTAGTGACAGCTGAGCCTAATGAAAACCAGGAGCAGATGTGAGATGGGAGGCAGGACTGACAGAGGAAATGAAATGAGAGTGTCTGGAAATGCAGGGAGACACTGGGAAACAAACTGAACACAAAAGGTCTCACAAAATAGATCAGAAAGTCAGAGCAAAAAGAATAAAACAACAGAACTCAGTAACCACAAAATCCACCAAAAACACAGATTATGACAATTCAAGTGAGATCATGTTCTTTGCATGTCTGATTGGGAAAAACTTGTTTATGTTTGGGACATCTAACCACTCAGTCCCCCCCCACACACACACACACAGAACAGACTTTTAAACTGAATGAACACATTTTATCACACTCAACAGTAAATGTACACAAGGAGGTAAACACGTTCTTGTATTCTTTTGCACAACTAGATGCTTGTAAACATGTTCAAGTGTTCATCTGTTTGGAGGGTAAACTACCCCAACTAGTTGTCTCTATCTCACTCATTCTAACTTTAATTTCGCATACACTTACTCACACGTACAGGCATGCTAGGTTCATATGTCCATACATCCCTTATTGCTGTCCTTTTCTTTTATTTAAATATAAAAGTTATCAGAGCATTTTACCAGTGTTGGCGTTGTTTTTATGTGTATGGTGTCTTTCAACCATCAGTAGTGGAACAAAGGACCCCTTTGTGTTTGATATCATTTCAAAAACTCTGATATTCTTGAAGAAATTGGTGTGTTTTGTACTAAACAACTGTGGGTAGTTATATAAAAGTTCAAGGACTGTAAATGGATCAAGTTGTGCTGAAGTAAAAAGCCTCACGGTCATTGCCGGTCTCCCTTCATTAGACAGTTATTTTGTACTGAATCACTTTTCACAGGAAATGAATGTTGTTTCAATGAACTGGCAGAAGAACCTAATTTATCCACGTCTGGACCTTAAAATGAACATGAACGGTTTTTTTTTCCTCTTGTCAAAAACCGGCTCCTGTTTTCTTGCTGAGAAAATCCTTCTGCTTTGAACTGAACTGATTTGGTTCAAAGTGTATGGATCATTAGATGGTCCATATTTTTTGGCAGAGCGTGTCTTTGTGGTGTAACACTGGCTCAGAAGTTGGGGTGTTCCGACGCTGGGAGCTGTCCGTGGTGTTGAGCGCACGAGGCGGAGCAGCCGGAGGATCAGCAGGAAGCAGCAGCAGCAGCTCCTCCTGCAGCAGCTGGAGCTCCACTCTCAGGACTGCAGCCCGGAGCCTCAGAACCGGCTCTGCTGGGTGTCACAGAGACCACAGGGGGGGCCAGAGAGACCAGGTTGAAGGCAGCGGGAGGAGCGGGCTTCCGAGCGGCTGTCTGCGTCTCAGTCCGTCACAGGAAAAGTCTTCATCCAAGGACGTCCACGGCTCAGAGCGCGAGGAGCGACACGAAGCGAGGACGTGATGGACCCAATCAGAGATAACTGTCTTATCCTGCTGCTTCTGCTGGAGCTGATGGCGGGGATGGCTGCTAAAGGTAAAAAACAATAAAGAATCTTATTTTGTCCTTAAAAAAAAAAAAAAAAAAAATCCAGGACGCTTTCTGTTTGAACGCTTTGTTTAGTCTGTGCCTCCATGTGCTCACACACCGCTTTTCTCACACACTTGGCTTTTCCTCACACACACTCTGCTTTTCCTCACACACACTCTGAGTCTAAAAAACTGACTGAAAAATAGTGAGTTCACATTTCCTCTGAATCGTTATGGAAGATTTATGGTCAAACCTGGATTAAACACAGAAACACTCGCAGTCCTCCAACCTGTGACAAGCACAACAACACAATTTCTTCCTTCTTACACTTTACAGAACGACTTATTACATCTTTCTTTCTTTCTTTCTTTCTTTCTTTCTTTCTTTCTTTCTTTCTTTCTTTCTTTCTTTCTTTCTTTCTTTCTTTCTTTCTTTCTATTCTGTGGTCTGGTTCTAATTGGACCTATGTGTGCAGAATCTGCTGATGGATGATTTGGTTCTTTGGACAGTCAAACTATAATGACATAAAACTGATGTGTGTGTGTGTGTGTGATGAGTGTGTTGGTGTGTGATGTGTTTTCTGGTCTGGCTGCTGACATCTTGTTGAACACATCTCAACAACATGAGGAATCAGGTCTGAGCTGCTTGTGGGGAGCTGTTTATCAGGTTTTGAGATGTTTGTTGGAGTTTAAGATGTTTTACTCAGACGTCTGATGCTTTGAAGAAAAGTTGTTTGCTGTAATGATGAAGCTGTCTATATCCAAATTGGGTAAGTTTGAGTGTGACGTGTTTCCAAATGAAAATGACTATTTAATTCAGACAGATGTAATATGAAGTTAAACTGCTGTTTAAAACAAGAAAAAATGCATTGATTTGAGAGCAAAGCAAACATTAGCTGTGTGTAATAAAAAGCGTTGAAGGGAAATGTGCTGGCGTTTATGAGACGACTTGTCAGGTTTTTTTAATTTTATTTTTTTACAATACCTAAAAATGTCATGTGAGTATTCCATAAACTGCAAAAGATTCAGAGTGCAGGACAAAATATGTTAAGCACTGATAAATATTATTCGGCCTGGATGACCTAGAGTTATTTTTCAGGAAGTCAGAGGTCAAACTGGAATAGTCCCTAATGAATTTGGAAGAAAAATCTGATGCAGGTCAGCTATTTTGGATTAGAGAGGTCAGGACAGCAGCTGCAGTGAGGCCTGGCGATGTGTAACACGTAGCATTGAACGTCACAGCAGTTTAACAGAAACACTGGTTCTAAAAAGATAATTTTACAGTAAAAATGAGGCAGGCTGTTTTGCATTAAAGGACTACTGTGCCGAAGCAAAAAAACAACAACAAAAACACCCTGATGCTTACCTTAAACCTCCTAATTGTTACGAGTATATGCTCACCTCTAACCTGAACTCAGTTCATGCTTCAACCCTAATCCAAAAATGATGTTCCATCATTTTAAAACAGGGCTTTGGTCCCCATAAGAGCTACCAGTCCTGACAAAGAAGGTATGTATACCAGAAAGGGTTCTAAAAAGTAACAAAATCCAGTAGACACAAACCCCTGACTATAATTATCACAGGGTGCTGAAGGCAGAGAGATAATGTTTCTGCTTGTGTCTGTGTGTGTTCTTTTGTCTGTACCATTAGAGCTCATGAACCAGAGGACACATATTAATGAAACTTTCAGAAGGAAATCGTTAGATATACATCTACAATTGATTATGTTTTGGAGTCAGTCCAAATCAAGACAGCCGCTATAGCTGATTGACCTTAGCCTTCATAGAAATGAGTATCCGTCAGTAAATTTTACACATATTGAGCTAAAGTTTGGTGTGGTAGTAGCTGAGAGTCATCCTCAACACCTACTCTAAGCATGAACAGATCATGCAAAATCAGACAAGATCATGATACTTTCAAGGTTTACCCAAAAGCTTTAGCCAAAAACGGCTTCATCATTTCTCATCATGAGATGATCTAAAACTCTGTTGGGTGATATGCATTCCTTCAAGGGAATGCTAGGCTTTTAACTTTATCATAAAGAAAACAGGTTCTGTGGAAAAGATATAGACAATTAATATCTTACCTGTTGTAAACAGGTTTTTGAAAGCCCCCAGTTTGAAGAAATAGAATTTATTGATGAGCTAATGGCTAGTTCATACAAATGCTAATATTTAAACCTTTACATTATTGCTTATTTCTCATTGCACATATATTTTGGCAGAAATATTACAAAATTCCTGCAGGAAGTGTCACAGACTGCACAGGAAGTGCTACAGTTAGTTGCTGCTGACACCGTTCACACTTATTTACCACAGAGTTCAGTGTAAACTCTGAGGATGGTTAAATTCAGCTATATTCTAATTAGTTTCAAATTAATCCTGTTCAAACATTTTAAAATATATTCAATTAAATCCAGTTAAATTCTGCTTAATGAAATTAAAAATGCCAAATTAGCAAACCTGCTTCCAGTTACAGTCTAATCAGCTATGTGTTAAGCTCTACATTTGTGAATGACAAGATTAGATTTAATCTGAATTTGGACTAAATTTGCCGGGCTGAGAGTGTGAGAGTGTGAGTCAAAGAAGTTTTAACATGAAGAGACCTTCATCAAAACCAGTCAGAGGAAAGACAGATGGATGTCTTCCTCAGTCTGGTTGGGATGTACAAGGACAGGAAACAATCGTAAATCCTCTCTTCTGATAGGACAACTCTTTTACAAATAACCTCACTGACATCCATGATAACTGAGTTTTATCCAATCAGAACCTGTCATTAGAGAATGTAAAACTGAACAATGCTTGCTGAAGAGCTTGTAACTTGTAAATAATCTAACATTGGGCATTTTTTCTCTTTATTATAATAAATATATGTGGTTTGCTGTTCTAAAGCAGTTCTTTGTCACGTCTTTGTGTTTCTGCATGTGCAGTTATGTACATTGGTCATCCATCATCATTGCTGTCAGGTTTATTAGCTGCTAGTCTTGCTCGAATGGACAAATATCACCCAAGGCAAGTGATACTTCACATTAGCACTGGTCATCCTTCATCATCAGCCCTGATTAGCCTGTAATCAGCTGTGTCAGAGCCCCACAGCCTCTTCATAAGTCTGCTGCTTCTTACTATGATACTCAATCAGATCTCCAAACTGCCACTCATACACAAAACGAGGTGTTTTCTAAAAACTTAACCTGCATAAAACCTTTTCCTCGTGCTCTGGGGGTCTATCTTCACCCCTCACTCCCATTCTGTCTCTGAACCTCTGAAACCTCATGTTTATTAAGCAAGGTGAAACAGGTTGAGCAGTGCTGGCTACAGAAAACAATCATCTGTTTCGGATTTGGGCCTCTTTGTCCGTGTCCAGAAAATCTCCAAAGGGACAATCCTAATCAGATGCACAAATAATGCCAATTGACTCCTTTAGATATGGAGAAGCAGCAGATATTTGATATTATATATATATATATACATATATATTTAATAAATACATATGTAAACTGATAATATGATAATTTATGTATCAAATACAACTCCACATGCAGCTGTGATGCTGTCACAAAAGTGAAGGTGAAGTGAATGGTGTATTGCATTGGCTACAAACAATCATTTAACATTGAATAATAAAAAGTCAGTGTGTTTCTCCATGAGAAAGAAAACCACAGATACCATTGTAGTAAACTACACCAGGAGGAAATACAGGAAGTCAATGATTTAAAATTTTTAGATGTCAGTCTGGACTTGCTACTGAAATTCAACAAACACATGAGCAAGAAGGCAAAAACTAATTTTAATAGCTTTTGACTGATGAAACATTACATAGCTGTACTGATAGCTAGCTTTGAAAATAATGGATCAAAAACCAATGAAATAGCACCACTAGCTAATTTTGAAAAGCACAAGCTGCTCAGTTATGATAGTTTTATAAAGTTTTCTTACTTCAAACTAAGTCAAGTTTAGTGTCAGAAAGACCCCAGCTGAGATTAAAACCACAGACCTTTGTGGTATGAAGTAGCAGAGCCATTACACCACTATTCATCCCAAAACAAGAGCTTCTACCAAAAGGTTTAAAAATTTCCATGGTCATAGAAATTTCCTCCATGGTGAAATCTATCAAATGTTGACCTTACTTTAGGTCAGTGGTTAAATTACGAACACAAAGAGAACCAAAAGCCTAAGAAGGATTTTAAGGTCACACTGTTAACATTTTTAATATGTAACTATATAAAATATTGCACAAACATAGCTCTTAGTAACTAAATTGAAGCAAACTTAATGTTCATATGTTGAAAATCTGAGCAGAAGCAAAAACAAGACCTCTGAGAGAGTTTAGCTATCTTTGTTTATTCTGACTTATGGGTTCCAAAATGCTAAAGGTAACCAATGATGTCAGGTGTTAGTGAACAGTTCTGTAACTCATTTAGTGTTTTATAATCTGTTTAGTATACAAGACAGCAAGAAGGAAGGCAGCAGATTTTGGTTTAGGTCAGTTTAAACCTGCAGCTCAAGTCCATGACTGATCAGCATTACTACACCTAAATAGTTCCCCCTGCTGCTCCAATCTTTTCTGAATGCTGCTCTGTTATTTATCAGCCAGCATGCAGCCGTCTGCTCTCTGAAGGTAGAGGCACAGGCTGCATGGACAGTTTTTGGGGTTCAGGCCTTTTGTTGTTTTTCCTTTACATGTCTGCGTAAATGAACTGATGGATTCCCACTGACCTCGCATAGTGCCTTGGCCCAGAGACCTTCCCCTGAGACCTACTTGGGTTTGTGTTGCTTGTCATCAATGTAAAATCTTTGTTGGGAGAGTTACCTCAAACCAAGCAGCTGGTGTGAGGCTTAATGAGCGGAAGGGGCTTTGTATTAGGCCAGCAACATCTCAGAATAGTTAATTTATAGAAATCCATACCTGAAGTGTGAGTGTGAAGGCTCATCATATTTAAAATATAAATTGACTGTACTTATATAGCACCTTTCTAGCCAACTAGACAACTCAAATTGCATTAGAACACAATCAGGGCCCTTATTTCCACGTCCACTCATACAGCCCTCTACTAAATCTCTACAAAGCTAATCTAAATAAATCATTCTATTGAAACTAATCAATGCTTTAGATCACACTTATATACCAATGGGGCACACAGCAGAGGCAATGAATTGTTCAGCATCTTGCCCAGGGACATCTAGACATGTGACTTCTGCCAGGAATTGAACCTCTGACTCTCTTGTTGGAGGACGATTGCGCTAAACACTGTTCTAAGATGTGGGAGACTTCATGGTCAAGTGCTTCTGCCCTGGAAGACTTGTAAAGATAGAGGGTAAAATGAATGCCCCAAAATATGAGAAAATCCTGGAGGACAATTTGATGATATCTGCAAAAAAACTGTGTTGTATCTCAGTCTCTCCCATCTCACCTACTGAAGCTTAGAACTCCTTTAGAGTGCTTACAGGTGTGTTGGTGATCTCTCTCACTGTTTCCCTCTTGCTGGGTCCTTCAGTTTGTGAGGACGGCCTGCTCTTGGTAGATTTACACGTCCCATATTCCTTCCATTTCTTGATGATGGATTTACCAGAACTCCTGGAGATGTTTAGGTCCTTGAAAATCATTTTGTATCCATCCCCTGATACAAGAATATTTTTGAAAAAAATTCCTGTAGACAAGGCTTAATGTTAAGGTCTGTTTTAAACAGAAACTCTGAATGAAAATTGAACGTGTTCATTGTTACACTGTAGATGTTAAGTTGTGCTTAATCAATAGGAGGAGCCACACATTCGCCCCTCATCTCTATATAAATCATATAATTATTGTAACCATAAATCTAAGTCTTAAACCTGAAAAGCCATTTCATAAATCTTCTCTTAGCTGCTCCCCCAATCATATACACACACGCGCGCGCACACACACCTCATCCTCCTTATGATGGAAGAAAAGTAATTTGTTCTTGGTGTCACTGATCTGATGCAATCAGTGTTGCTTCACGCTTATGGATGAGGCAAAGACAGCAAGAAAGGACACTGTTTAATTAAAAGACGCACTTCTGTGAATGTGACAATCATATAATTTAGGGTAGAGGATGATGGGGATGTTCAACACCTGCTTTCTAATTCCAGCTGATTAACCTATCCAAACTCGGCCTCGCTCTCATCAAGAACTATTCTGGGTGATGATGCTGAGCTGGAACTCTAATCGTCTCGCAGCCTTTTCCTTGTCGAAGCACTCATTTGGAAATTAGTCTTTTAAAAATTCAACGGTACTCCTTCTCATCGGAAATGGGAGGCTCGTGGATTCTTGAACAGAGCCTCAAACACTTCCTGAAAGGAGCTGAGGGGGTGGAGCACTTTCATTTCCTCTTTCTCTCCTTTCCCCTCTCTTTTTCATGACAGACCCTCTGAAGTGAGAGTCTCACTTGTGAAGTGTTCACTCTCCTGTCTGTCAGTCAAAGCTGATTTCCTCTGCTTTCCACCACTATTCTGCCTCCCTTCCTGCTTCCTTCTTGAGCTTTCTCATGACAGAGCATTTCTTCGTTAAATTAGAGAAGATTCAAATATGTGATGTGCTTTGAACTACACCTGCTTCACATTAGATTCTGTTATCTTTGAACATTGCCTTAGCTCTTTGCTGAATTTGCACCCTGATGCAAAAAGTCATACAATAATCTGAATATCTCTTACTTGATTCCTCTAACTGCATGTTTACATGTTCTCAGTTGCTGCATTACTATTCAGCACAGTGTAACAGCTAGCTGTCATGTTGTAGCTGTCACCTTTCGTCATTTCTGAGTAATTCTTACAAATCAGTGATCAGCTAAGTTCTGTTGTGGTTCATGCCTCACAGTCCTCTGCTTTCGAACTGCTTTGTTATGAAAAACAAAATATAACACAATCACTAGTATTTTGATCAATATTGTAATCACAGTTATTGAAATCATTTAAGCATTGCGTTTGGAAACGTTTAATTTCTTGCAATAAGGACCAGTGAATTGCCTCAAAGGTGAGTGGAACGTCCACTATATCATCTGGCCATATGAAATCTGTTTTATTTTTTTATTATTTCCATTTTTAAAAATTTCATGTTTATGGCAGAACCATCACTTTTTTTGAATTATCATTTGTGTGTGTTTTTTTTAGAGATACCTTATTATTGTGTTTCAGTGATCTTGTTTCTGACAGTTTGATAGTTATCAGTTTTCTGTTACTGATTTAGCCAATGTTAGGCAATTTTTATGTTTTGTTTTCCTTGATCCCAACCAGTGTTTTTCCTCAGGTTCCCTGTTTGCCTTGTCACACACCAGTCTGACTCAGTAAGTTACATATAAGCTCCTTGTTGTCCCTCAGTCTTTGTCAGATCTTTACATTTTACTTTCCTGGTCAGATTTGGGTTTTGCAGCTTCTGGTTTTTGCTTTTATTTAATAAATTAAATTTTTAGAGTCAAACCTGCCTGCCCGAACTCTTGGATCATCACCCACCAACTACCATCCACCAAGTATTACAGTAACATTTTTCACCTAAAAAGGGTCTTCTTATGTGATGGATTAATACAAATTTAATAATTACAAGAGAAAATATGCAAAATTTAATGGATATTGACATATTTGACCAAAAATAAAGGAAAACGTGTTTAGCTTCAACAGATTTTGTGCTTCAGCAGTGTTTAAAAGTCGGCCTATAAGCCATTTATAAAAAAAAACAAAAACACCTTCCAGTTGTTTTTGCAAATTAAAATTTTTTTACATTTGTTTCATATGAGAAGAAGAGAAGAATTTAATCTATATTTCATAATTATTACAGTAAATATAGTATAAAACTAAAGTATTTTTGTTTTATTTAATTTAAAGTGGACTTGAAGTGTTTTGAAGCCAACATAAATTGAAAGAAAATCATAAAATATGCCTATTGTAAAATTTTCAAAAAAATACAAAATACAATTTTTTTGCTTCTACACAAAGGCTTTAACTGAGGCTATAATCTTGTTTTGGGAACTTTTACCAGGAGTAGTTTTAATATTTTTATAGCAGAATATCTGTTTCTGCACAAACAGTTTTAAAGTCTTTAATAAACTCACATTTAGCTTTTGTGTTTTCAGGTAGTAAAGTTTTCTGATTACCTCTGTTTTGATCTGACTGACTGGTTGTCAGGCCCATATTTCCACGTGTTCCTCCTCAGTCATTTACTGACAAGACTGAAAAGTTGTTCCCCAAATCATAAACAAAGTTTAGAGAATGGTGGTTCTATTCTAAACGTTGTATTTGTTGGAAAATGTTGTAGTTTCTGAGCAGCAGAGGGCCTTGCCCCCCTCCCCCCTCAGGTCTCCCACAGAGAGACCTGCAAAGGGGGCAGAGCCAAATCTCATTTAAAGGACAATACAGGATGAGAGCATGCTTACAAAGCAAAACATGTCAGTATATTTTAAATACTATAGATTTTTGTAAATATTCTGATTTTGTGATTGTTTATAACCAAAATCAAAACTTTAACTTTGATTAATTGCAGAGCCCTACACTGCAGGTTTCCTTTTATAGGTAAATTTAAACTTAAAAAGATACTCAGTAAAAAATCATCAACAGAACATTTGTTTTTGAAATATTTTTCCTTTACTTCTACAAAGATACAGTATCTTTTAAGACTTCATAGTAACTGAGACTGATGATCTTTCTATCGTAATATTGTGTTTTCTGTTTGGTTGTGAACCTGAGGATAAAGTTAACATTGTTTAAAGTTTTCCATAATTTAACAATAAACCATAATTTAAAAGCTTAAAACAAACCTTTTCATTTGTCATTCTCCATTCCTGTGAACTATGATGTTTGCAGATGACGGGATCTGTAGGGAGAGTATGGAGCAGGTGGAAGAAAATCTGAAGAAGTGGAGGTTTGTTCTGGAGAGAAGTGGATTGAAAAAACAGAATCCATGTATGTAAATGAGAGGGAGACAGGCGGAACAGTGACGCTGTAATGAGTGGATGAGTTTAGGTTCCGAAATCAACCTACCAAAGCAATGAGCAGAACACAAAAAAGGGGAAGAAGACAGGATGGAGTGGATGGAGATGGGTGTCAGGGGGACTTGTGACAGACTGAGAGCTACAGGAGTGAAAAGGGAAGATGGCTGTGAAACCTGCTTTGATGTTTGGTCGGAGTCAGAGGGTCTTACAAAAAGAAAAGAGGAAAAACTGAAGATGGCAGAGATGAAGATGTTCAGATTGTCATTAGGAAGGTCCAAAATTAACAGGATTAGAAATTAGTCCATCAGAGGGACAGATCAGGTTTGGAGATGGTTTGAGAGACCAGGCTGAGATGGTTTGGACATGTGCAGAGGAGGGACAGTGTGTATATCAGACACAGGATGTTGAACGTGGAGCTACCAAAGGAGGAGGAGAAGAGGAAGACCAAAGAGGAGATTCATGATGTAGTGAATGAGGATCTGCAGAGGGTTGATGTGACAGAGGAGGATGGTGTGATAGGTGGAGGCAGATGATCTGCTGTGGAGACCCCAAAAGGGAGCAGCTGGAAAAAGAAAAAAAACCTTGTCAGGCAAATTTGGTGATTCAGTTTCAAAAGATACTGTTCAGAACAACTGAGTTTTGATTGTTTAAAAGAAAAATGTACACAATGTAATGGACACAAACAGATTTCTCTGAATCATTTTCATTAACATATGTGTTTTTGAGAGAGTATGCAAGAAAGTTCTTATGTCAAGTCTCTTTCAGTAAAATACAATAAAATATATCATCAGTTCCTGAATAAATGAAATTTTCACAGCTATGCTAATAAAATGAAGCATTTACAAACTGCAATTGCAATCTCAAGAAACCTTTGTATTTAAATTTAAATCACTTTTATAGCTGTATGTTGTCATGATGCCATTTTATTTAAAATGTTGCTTGGGACTCGATAAGTCCAGGGACAGTTTTAAGAAGAAGGCCTTGTAATTAACGTTGCTCCTTCTCTCCTCCACTGTCAGCATCTCATCTGTCTGTCACCAGGTTTTTTTTAAGCCGTCTACCTTCTGCAGAACCTTCAAGTCCAGCTCTGTCTAAGTCCTGAAGGCACATTGATCCAGCAGCAACGGTGCAGAACCAGTGTTTGTGCAGAGAATCGGGCCTGTCCGCTCTTTTCTTCTGCACTGGCAGACTGTATACACCTGTCTAATTGGGGTTGGCGTCTGCTGTGCATACAGAGCCAAGGGCCTCTTCACAGCGATTAGGATGCTGACAGGCTTGGCTCTCTGTTAGAGTGCTGCTTTTCTCACAGAGCAGTTCTGCTGTAGGAGGGGAGCCGGCTGTAGTCAGTTATATGTTGTACAATAGGAAGATTATAAAGTGCTTTCATAAAAGGGACCTTAATTTTAATGTGTCTAAATTTGCTGATTCTCTCATTTCATTAAGTTTTGTTTCAAAAGTTTTGACCACAATCAAGCAGCAGACAAAAAACAACTAAACAAATTGACATTTTATGAAAGAATGCATATTGTCATATTGAAAAGGCAAAAAAATGTATAATGAAAAGGAAAAAAAAAAAATCTGTTTCTGTTTTTAGTTTTAATTAAAACAGTTTCAGTCCTCTATAATTGTCCTCCGCTTTTCAAGAGTTTTAAACTAAGATAATCTTGTCTTGAAATATAACAATTATGGTCAAACCATGAAAATAACAATGTACAATCTCATGCAGTCTTGTATTATCACATGATCTGTAAGCACTTGGAGTAGGTGTTACTTGTGAATGGCTCTCAACTACTATCACACCAAATTCTAGGTCAATATATGTATAGCGAATTCTGGGATATTTTGGTAACAGTACAAAAAAAATCCTCCCCACCACCACACACACACACAAGTACCCACACAGACACAGGCAAAAACTTTGTTGCTCCACTGCCACCTTCTGCAGAAGGGGATAAAGACTCAGGTGAGTCCACAGACTTGTTCTGTGTCACAAAAAATTGGAAGTTAAAAATGTAATGTGAAATAATTTTTTATAGTTGTGAGACAAAGCAACAAAAAAAAATATTGGCACTTTTAATACCTGACTTGATTCTTCCAAGTAAAGTGGCAAGAAGTTGTTCAGTTTAGCTGTTATAATTTCTCCAACAAGTGCATCTCATATTGTTTGAAGTCACTCCTCTATTTTCATCAAATCTGACTCATCAGTTTGAATTACCAGGAAATGCTCTAACTTTTCAAGTGATCAGAAAGAATTTTCTTCTCACAGGATGTAATGCATCTGGGGATCTGGGGTGGGAATCGCTATTCATTATGATTCAGATGGCTGCAAAGTGATTATAACATGATTATGAATGCACCTTGATGCATCCATAATCACACTTGAAACAAAATCCTGAGCAGAGATCTTCTCAGACTAAAAAAAACAAAAAAGAAACAAAATATTTTGCTCTACACTGCAGAATAAAACAGCTTTCATTCAAACTAGATTTTAGGAACTAAATGAGCAGAAGAAGTCAAAATGCTGAAAACAGAGACAGGTTCTGTGGCGATGGATACATCGCATGTTAGAGTTATCTGACCTGCTTTCTTCAGTGTTTCCACCACTTTGTTTTTGGTCCTGTTGTAGAGGGTGAGGATGGCTGTAATGATCGTGTTTTATTGTTTCTTCAAAGAGTGCAACACAAGGTAGTATCTCATTGGACTGCATGTGTTGGAGAGTAGTTGGCAACGCAAAATTGTGAGGAAATAGGCAAGTTATCAGCTGCAGTCTCATTAAATCCTGAGTGTTGTGACCAAGTGGTCAGTGAGCCGTGCTGCTGTGATTTGTGCGACCAGCAAAATGTAAAAATGCTAAGACTAAAATGAACACTGAAATGAGATTCTGTCAAACTTCCCCAAAGTTCTTCAAATTGCCTCGGAAGCACATAGAATAGACCATAGCATAGCTGCAATAGCTAGACTGTAATGAAGGATCACTAAAAACTGAGAGTTACGTGGTAACATATTTTGTGTCTGATTTCAGCAACAATGTATAATATAAAGAATATGTATCTGTTTATGCAATTGTCTTCCTTGTGTGCAAAGCTTTCTATAAAGCCTGTTGTTATTCAGTGTTGCTGTCGGAGTTCCGAGTGCAGCGTTTTATGAGTTAACTTTACATTCCTGTGTCGTGGCTAAATTACCGGGTCCGCTAACCGATTCATGTCAAAATACTGTTATAGTTAGGAAAAAGGCCAATTGAAAGAATTTAAATAAACATAAAGGAAGTTAAACAGTTAACATTTCTTTCAGCACAAGTCTGATTTTAAAAAGTCTTAACATTTGAAAACGCATCTTATCAAGGCCTTTAAAGGTTTTCTCTCTAATATTTGTTTTTTTTTATGAGTGAAACTGCAGGTTGTGTTCTTCAACAAATATAAGAAACTTTGCTCAGTGTGCTTTCTCTGGGTCCAGCATTACCAAAACATGCTCAGATTTTTAGGCACAGGGCAGAGAAGGGTTTCTGTTGAAGTAAAGACAAATGTTTTTGCTTGATGACCAGGCAAATACTGATCCATACATACACTGCAAATGTTTTAAAAACGTTCTGGAGAATTCTTCATGAACGCTGTTCGCCAACTAGCTGCCAACATTCGCAGCTCAGAGACACACGTCCATTAGAGTGGCAGCAACGACCAAGTTTTTCTCCTCCTCTGGGTGGTAACATGTACCCAAGTTACTTATCGGGTGGCTCTTGTCAACATCATTTACCCTTTAACTTGATAAAAGCCAAAGTACTTCTTGTTGGGTGGCGGTTTTAGTTATGAGAAGTAATAATCTCTTTAGCCACTTCAGCTGTTTTTCAGCTCCACAGCTGCTACAATCATTATTCATTCAGCAGTTAAAAGTGTCTGTGCAGACAGAAGATATGAATGCAGAACTGACATTGTGAGCATTAATTCAAAGTCTTTAGTGACATGACTGACGCCTTAGATATTTGTTTAATAGTGGCTTTTTATCTTCATTATTTCAATAATTATTTTGTGGAAAAGGACTGCCATGGAAATGATGTGTGGGAGTAAAATGTTGAGTGTGTTCTGAACTGACCAAGTTTAATGCCTCTGACAGAACCCCCACAACCCCCCCAGGCTTTCAGAGGAATAAACATAAAACATGCAAATGCTGAGCAGAGACACAGAATTGTGTCAGAAGAAATCAACACCATCATTATTTACCTTTAGAGCTGCAGAGCCTTGAGCTAAACAGTCGGAGAAAAGCTGCAATCTATATTTTGCAAAGGAAGACAAAGGTCTGAGTGTGAGAATGTGCAGTCTGTTTGCATCAAGTTCAAATATGTTAAAATTAACAGCCTAGCATTCCTTGAAAGAATGCATATCACCTGCTCCCTTTCATGTGAAACTGTTTTGGTCAAACCATGCAAATAACACTATGCACAATCTCATGCAACACAGAGATATTGTGCATGATTTGTTAGTGCTTGGAGCATTAGTTGTGAATTACTCTCAGCTACTACCACACAATTCTAGAACTATATCACTAAAAGTCACTGAGTTATAGCTATTTTTTGTCTTTAGGCAGTGGTGGACATCTTAAATTGGGCTGAGTTGTAAAACCACATCCACTGATTACTGTCTGAAAGGTTAATTAAAATCTATCCAGTGTTTCATAAAATATTTTGCAAACAGAGTAGACTTCAACAGTTAATGGTCGTTCAATTTAGTTCATTTCTGACTATGGGGATTCTACCACACATAATTTGAGATCAATATCTATTAAAATGAGCTGAGTCATAGCCATTTTTGTATTTTCTAAGATTGCTTAGTTGTGGTGGCCATCGTGAATGGGGTTGACTCCAGAAAATTATTCAGTCATAGTTGTCTATCAGAAATAATGTTTTGTGAGTTTTTGTGATGTATATTGGTCCATCAGTTCACAACATATTTTGGTAACAGCTCGGACAAATGTACACACAGGCACAGACACAGGCAAAAACAGTATTGCCACTTTGCCTTTAGGGGCGGGCAATAACAATACCAAAAGCATGCTGCCTGGGTGTTCCTCAATCTCATTCAGGTTGACTTTTTTACCCATCACTTTGTTACTCGCTCCTCTGGAATCAGCTTGCTGTGCAGTGCTGTAATGGAGAGGGTGTGTGTGTGTGTGTGTGTGTGTGTGTGTGTGTGTGTGTGTGTGTGTGTGTGGGGAATCTGTGAACAGCCCCGTGCAGAAAGTGCCAGTGTTAGTCATCCAGTTTTCTTCAATGAGGCTTAATTACGTTCCAAGGAAACAGTGGCTGCTGCAGGGGGTGGCTGTGTGTTTTGAATGGCTGGCAGGAGTGAAGAGGACTGAGTTGGATTGCTCTGCTCCCTCTACAGTAACGGGCACCTGTTTCCATAATGACGGCTATTCAGCACTCCCACACTGCACATACAGGCTGGGACGTTCCTCCCTGTGAATGCTGCAGATCACACACTGAGCGAGCAACTGGAAGGAGGGCACAACATCTGAGCTCCAAACGGCTGCTAACACAAGAAAAAGGAAACATCACAGAAAAAATATCTTCTTTCATTCAAGCTGAGCAACTGGAAATGAAACTAAAATTCTGTTGTCAAACTACTGGATGTGTGATATGTGCTGCACGGAGATTTATTTTAACAGTGAAATGTGCACACTCTTATAGAATCCTGTAAAACAAAAATCTTACAACACAATAATAGCCTTCATTATTGCCTGCTGCCGAAGGCAAAGGTGGTGTTTTAATAATTTGTCTGTGTGTACGTGTTTGCTTTTACCTTTAACAAAATATTTCATGAACCACAGGATGAATTTGGATAAAATCAGCAGAAGGATGTACACTGGATGTACATCTACAGCTGATTAACCTCTGGAGTCAATTCATTTCAAGATGGCTGCCACAGCTAATAAACATCAGCCAAGACGAAAATGGCTATAACTCAGTCAGTTTTACAGATACTGAGCTAAAATTTAGTGTGGTAGTAGCTGAGAATCAGACCAACACAAGTTTTACGTATTGTGCAACATCTTTGTAAAAATCTTTGGCTTAACTGTCAAAGTCAACACTGTCTGCGTGTTAGCAAAAATATTTTATGAACCACTGAATAAATTTCAGTGAAACTCTTAAAATGTAATCATTGTTTATACACCTACAACTCATTTACTTTTGAAGTCAATACAGTTCAAGATGGCCACCCCAACTAATTGACATAAGCAACCCAAAAATGGCTCTATCGTAGTCAATCTTACTGATACTGAGCTAACCTTTGTGTGGTAGAAGTTAAGAGTAATCTCCATGATATACACTGAGTGCTAACACATCTTACAAGATTTCACAATAATATATGAGATTGTGCATAAGGTCATTTAAAAAAATTTCAACAAAACTGCTTTAACTTAATCTCTTCTCATCTTAATATGATTTCAATCTAAAACTGGTATGGTCCTTCAAATCATGCTACCTCTTGGTTCACTGGCTACCTTGCAAAAAGAACCAACTGTTCTCTAAATCACTAAAGGAGTCCCACAGGGTTCAGTCCAGGGACCTATTTTTCCCCCATTTATATAAACAATCTCTGAGACAATTTGTCAAATGCTGAAATAATTTTTCTGCTGATGACCTTGTATTGCTACTCTGCTACTCTACTTTTCTTTCATAAGCATTAGAGTTTTCACAGCCTGCTTTTAACATTGTTTTGTCTTGTTTCCACGCTCTCAAACAAGTCTTAATCACAGATCCAATTAAAGTGAAGGTATTCTTACTTTCAGATATTTCTTTGTTGATAATAACTGTCTAAGGTAAAGAAATTGAGTTTGCTGTCACCTATAAGTACCTTGGTTTTATACTTTTATACTTGAAAAGAAATTGGTATCAGCAACCTTATTACCTTTGCTAGATTATGGCGATGCTTTGTATATGAATGCTTCTGCTAAATGTATTTAATCATTGAATACCATCTACCTACCTGTAGGTTTGTAACAAGCTGCAGCCACATCACGCATCATTGTGAGCTGTGTACCAAATCTGATTGGCCTCCTCTGAGTGTACAAAGATATATTCACCGGATGACTTTGATTTATAAGGCTCTGCTTGGTCAGGCTCCCCTCTACTTAAGCTCTTTGTTACAAAGATTAAACAGTTGCTGTGCCTTACACTCCAATAACATTTTCTATTTGTTTGTTTCCCATGTTCAGACAGATGGAAGGAAACAAGCTTTCAGCTTTGCTGCTCCGACCACATGGAGTCATCTCCAGACTAAACTCAAAATATGGAATCTTAATTCTTTGGAACTATTTCATTTCTTAACAATAAACAACAACTAATTAGTTTAATTGTTTTAAGTTAAGTTAAGTTATTTTTGTTTTTACCATTTTTGTAAGTTTTATGTTGTTTTTTTATTTGTCCAAATGATTGTTCTCTTTGACTTGTTATAACTTGTTTATTTATTTTATGATGTGAGCTGCAGACTTCTTCAGCAGGTCCCCTTTGCAAATGAGATCTTGATCTCAATTAGTCTTTAATCTGGTTAAATAAAGAAAAACGAATAAGTGAATGAAAGGTGGTGGGCAATATGCATTTAATTTAAAAGTGCTAAGCCTTTAAATGTTATTTATTTAGAAAACCTTCTTTATAATTGAGGAGTTGAGTAAAAATACAAGCTCAGTATCTTTATTTTTATTGGTCTTAATATAATACTGATAGAATAGATTTCAAATGTATTCATCTCTTTGGTATTCTTTATGTGTTGTTGTTTTATAACATAGAATGTTTATTAGAATTTTGATTTGATCATAAATAATGAACCAATATATACTCACTGGCCACTTTATTTGGCACACCTTGCTAGTACTGGCTTGGATTTCAGAACAGTCATGTCATAGATTCAACAAGTTGTTGGAAACATTCCTCACAGATTCTGGATCATATTGACATGGTAGCATCATGCTGTTGCTTCAGATTTGTCAGCTGCATGTCCGTGATGAGAGTCTTCCTTTCCTCCACATCCCAAAGGTGCTCGATTCTGTCTTTAATATTTACAGTTTTTTATATATTGATAACTCCTACAGTTAAAACCATATGTTTACATACACTATATAAAAAATGTCAAACTATCTTTTGATTTGGTGTAAAATGTGCGTATTAGCCCCAAAACAAAAACAAAAGACCTTTTGTTTTTATTTTAAACATTGTCCTAAGGTTTCCTGAATTGGGACTGCAACTCTTGAAGCATGTTCTTGTATTAATGTGCATACAGGACTGGGTTTGTTCCAAATTTCAGGAGGTGAGATGGGAGAGACTGTGAAACTGAGATTCATGAACCAGTTGTTGAATTTTATAAACGTTTCAGAAAACAATGACGGGGAGTACATTTATAACTAATTACATTTTAGAATCAGTCCAAGAAAATATCCATAACTCAACTTCACAGACATTGAGCCACATTTTGTGTGATAGTAGAAGGTAGTCATCCCCATAATATACTTTCAGTGCTAAAGAAGCTGAAACTAAGTAGTTAAAGCTAAACCAAGGAGAATAGTAGCAGAAATGCTAGCTAAAAATCACACAATATGTCATGAGCTTGTAAAATGTTATTTTCATTGACCAGAACAGCTACAACTCTGTCATTTTTAAAAATGATCTTAGACTAAAACTGTGCTATATGCATTTCTTCAAGGAATGCTAGATCAAAAAATGAAGTTGAATGAAAATTGTGACTTACTGAGTCATTTTTCTCTGAAATGGCAGTAGGACTTAGGGGTGTGTGGGGCTCATTGGGGTTATTGTAGAATAGACCTATAATGAGATTGCACAGGGTTGAGTGGTGTGTGCCCCCAGTTTCTTTGAGATACTTACTTTTGTAAAATCATACCACCATTTTTTACACAGCAGTTGAAGTTTTGTGACAATAGGGTATGAAGCTGTTCCCACTTCACACTCATGCACTTACCATATGACTGCATTTCTGCATGCACTGCATGCCTCTTCATAGTGATCCTGCATGCACTTTTGTGCTCAGAGGTACCAGCTTCATGTGACCCTGCACAGATCAACTTGGGCTTTAGTTTGTATTCAACTAATGTGCTTATCTTTGAAACAAAAAATTATCATAAGCCAGAGAAATAGCTTATTTGCATAAATGCTGTGTGAATGCTGAAAGACTGCAGGAATTTGGTGAAGAAGCTGAAACTAAGTAGTTGAAGCTAAGCCAAGGAAAAAGTTGTAGCAAAACAGTAGCTAAAAGCTAAATGTAGCAAAAGTAGCTAAAAGTAAAAAAATGTTAGTTAAAAGTAGTAAACATGTATCTAAAAGCTAAAGTTAGAAAAAGGGTACCTAATTAGCAAAATGCTAGCTAAACGTAGTAAAAGACTAACAAGAAGCTGAAAGTAGCAGAACAGTAGCAAAACACTAAACGTGGTACTGTGGTAAATAAAACTTTCTGGTCTTTGTCTGCCATCTTTGCATATTCTCTGAGAGCCACTTAGTATGGCAGAGCTCTGTAGCAGAATATAGTCTATGGACATTAAGTGCACAATAAGCGTGTACACAGATGGGTGGTGGTTGACTGTGTAATCCTTTATTTTGGCACAAAACAGTATTGGATTGGGTTTTTGGCCAGCTGTTACTGAAATATACATTGTTTATTTTTTTTTCCGTTTTGGTCACTCCAGTTTGTCGATATCCATTGGGATGGTAGATATATTTAACACATGATAAAAACATGTATTTAAAACAGATTGCCTACTTCAAGTTTAAAGGTCTAGCCTTTCTTGAAGAAATGCACATCGACTGATGCCTTCCATGTTAGAGTTTTAGAATTAAAGCTAAAATAAATTTTAATGAAACCTTTAGAAAATAATAATTGGGTATACATGAACAAGTAATGAACAACCAAATTTAAGATGGCCATTACAGCCAAATGACCTTAAGAAACAAAACAAAAAAAGACCTAAATTCTTAATTCTAAGTCAGTCAGTTTTTACAGATATTAAGCCAAAGTTTAGCATAGTAGTAACTAACCATGATGCCCAACAAATATGTTATTTGTTACACATCATGTAACACTTATTTAAAACATGCAATATCTGTTGGCATCAAACCTCTTTTTCTTTTAGCAAAATATATTATAAATCAATGGACTGATTTTAATGAAAATGTCAAAGTACTCATTGGCTGTACATATAAAATTAATTAACTTTTAAAGTGTCCTCAGTTAAGGATGGTTGCCACAGCTAATTGACATTAGCAAACACAAAAATGGCCATAAGTCAGTCAATTTTAGAAATATTGAGTTAAACCTGTTGTGGTAGTAGCTAAGATTCATGCCCCATACATACTTTTGTTTAAAACTTTGGCATTAACTGTAACAGTCAACACTGTCTGCCTGTTTGCAAAATATAGTATCAGGCTCAAAACTAAAACATACCACCACTTTTTGACACATGAAAACATCCTCCAACAAGAGCGTGTGGCTACACTAATTTCACACAGGAGATGGATTCTGGTAAATATTCCTGAGAGCGGCTGAAAGAAGCTGTGATCACCGCAAACAATACAGACAATTCTCTGCAGACAGCTCCGTTTCTTTTAAACATCTCCTCACTCCCCTCTTGGTATGGACCCATTGCGAGTTATTCGGTCTTCTTTTTTCCCTCTGAGATTCTCTTTTTACAGAAATTGATTGAAAGGCCCATTGTCAAAGTAGCTGATTGTGAATGGCTGACAACAGGCAGTAATAGTTTCTGCTCAGATGGAAGCTGCTTTCAGTTCCATTCTTCTCACAAATGACAGTAAAGATCAGAGGCTCTCTTATTTACTTTCATATCTACAAGGTCAGCTAGTTGTATTTTTACTCTGAGCTTTTCAGTCTTAAAATCTTTGATGAGTTCTTTTGAGTGAACATGCCCACCTTATCAACGCTGACAGTGAAAAAAATGAATCCATGTAACTTGCTCCTCAAATTATTGCCCACTGCCCAAGGCGAAGGCAGAGTGATGATGTTTTTTGCATGTCTGTATGTGTGTTCATTTGTCTGTACTGTTCGTAGAATTTAACAGATTTTAATGAAACGTTCAAAAAAGTAATCATAAGTTAAATATCAAACCCGTACATCGTGTGATAACATGAAACACAAAAACTAACAAGCTATGACTAACCTATAACTAAGTAACAGTAGATGATAAAACTAATACATTTTACCATAACACATAACAAAGAGTAATACAAGATCATTGCTCTCCCAGGACTGGCAATTCCATTTGTATAGAATCGAAAAACCCTGGTAGGCTGTTTGAATAGATTTTAATGAAACTCTCAAAGTAATCCCTGTCTGTACATCTACAATTCATGACCTTCTGGAGCCAATTCAAGATGGTCACCACAGCTAATCAACCTAAGCCAACACAAAAATAGCTGTAACTCAGTGAATTCTACAGACACTGAGCTAAAATTTGGTTTAGTTGACAGTCATTCACAACACAAATTCCAAGAGCTAACAAAGCATGGAAAATTATGCAATATATCACGATATTGCATGAGACTGTGCATAATTGTTATTTTCAAGGTTTAACCAAAATCGCTATAACTATAATTTACCACATAAAATGATTTTAGTCTAACTCTCTGGCATGAAAGGCAGAGGATGGTATGCATTTCTTTAAGGAATTTAAGAAATGCATAGGCCTTTCATTTCATGCTGCTGTTGGTGACATGTTTTCCTTTCCTTTAGTCTAGTGCACAGTGCTGAAACAACCTATTGTTTAAACCTAAACAATAGATGCCTCCGTGCACTGACTTCTGTGTGTTTTTCTTTCATTATTTCTGGTTGCTGTAGCAGGAAAACAGTTACAGGCAAAGAAACAATGAAATATTTAACAGTGTGGACCTGATTCTGTTAGATTCAAAGTGAATGCAGAGAGCACTGGAGGGAGAGGTGCATGAGTCCACAGAGGCACCATGCTGTGTGTAAGGTTACGCTCAACCCTGCCTTCATTTCCAAAGAACATGGTTATAAGATTTTTATGGTTCCATGCAACAAAGCTGCACCAGGTCAGAATCCATACAGAATGGTAATTTGGTGATAACAGACTGATTCAGGAAAACAGAGGTTACAAATAACACCATTAATTATTTTGATTTTGATGATTCTCTTCTGCAGTAATATATTCTGCTGCATTAAGCTAAAAAACTAATGTTTTGAATTATTTAAGAGACTTAAAGATTTTTTAGCTAGTGCTGGAGAAATGGTTGTCCTTTTGGAACATTCGCCTCTCTCCACAGAACAACTCTGGAGCTCTGTCAGTGTGACTATTGACATTGTTGTGATGGTTAAAATGAAAAATAGGAGATGGAGGTTAAACTCAGGTACGTTATCACAGTAAATGCGCTATCAGATCAGACACCATTATAGATTTGCTCCTTTTTGTCTTGTTCTTCCTCTGCACTTTTCTTTTCTTGTCCACAGTGTCACAGCAGTGCCTTCTGGCAACAAGAGTACCAACAGCAGCAGAATATAACATAAATGTCTAACTGTGTACACCTCAGAGCACAACAGAGTTCTTGATCACTAAGGCCCTATTACCCTGATTGCTCAGATGGTCTAGGTGGCCACTTCTAGGAAGAGTCTTGGTCCAGCTCTTTCATTGACAGATTATGTTTGGTACTGAGCTCATTGGGACCTTCAATGCTGCAGAATTTTTTTCTATATCCATCACCAGATCTGTGCCTCTCTGAAATACAGACAGTTCAATAAACTTCATGTCTTGGACATTGTTTGTGGTGTTCCCCAGGGTTCGTTATTGGGACCAAAGTTGTTTATATTATATATCTAAATGATATATGTAATGTTTCCAAAATACTTTATTTTGTTTTATTTGCAGATGATACAAATATTTTTGTACAGGTGAAAATTTATGGCAGCTTTTGATCGAAATAAATTTAGAGTTATGTAAATTGAAAAAGTGGGTTGATATTAAGAAGTTATCATTAAATTTAGACAAAACCAAGTTTATGTTATTCAGGAATTGTAAAGGCCATAGTGATTTACAGATAATAATTGATAATGTGTCTGTGGAGAGAGTGACTGAAATTCAGTTTTTGGGAGTATTGATTCATAATAAGATCTGTTGGAAACCTCATATTAAATATGTTCAATGTAAAATAGCTAGAAGTATTGCAGTTCTCTCTAATGCCAGAAAAATTCTAAACTCCTCTGCCCTTCATATTCTTTATTGTTCACTTATTTTGCCATATCAAAGGTACTGTGTGGAAGTTTGGGGCAACACTTACAAAACTTCACTTCAACCATTATGCACATTACAGAAAAGAGCTATTCCAATAGTTAACAAGGTTTATTTTTATTGCCATACAAATATTTTTTTTATGAATTGCTATTTCTTGAAACTCCCAGATTTGGTAGAGTTCCAAACTGCAAAGTTTATGTATAAAGTTAGAAACAAAGTATTACCATATAATATTCAAAAATATTTACTGATAGAATGGGGGGATATGATTATAGAGAAAACCTCAACTCTAGAACTTTGAATGTTAGAACAACAATAAAAAGAATGTGCATTTCTGTCATTGGTGTGAAGATTTGGAATAAACTCACTAAAGAGTTGAAGCAAAGTCCAAGCATGAGGTATTTTAAGAAAAGACTCAAAATGGTTATTATTCAAAAGTATAAGGATGAACAAGGGTGATGAATTTGGCTGGGAATTACAGCATTGCGGATGATATGCGCAACTGGGAGCTGGTTTGTGGATATTTGTGTAAAAATATGAGGGTGTGTGAAAAGGTAAATATTATTTATGTATATATGCAGGTACATACGTATGTATATTTATGTGTGTATGCGGATCAAACAAGCGGACCGAGACCCGCTTTTTGAGGTGGTCTCGGTCCGCTTCCAAACGAACTCTGGACTTGAACCGAACTAACTACGTAAAGCATGCGCCTGTTTGGACTTCACGGGCCACCGTTGCTAAGCATCATGGGACAAATAGCATTATTTGCTTCTTCGAGTTGCGGCACACATTTGCCGGCGCCTTTCCAAAATTCGAAGTAAAACGTCATTAAACCGACGGCGACGTTGAATGAGCTGCTCTTGAATTCAAAATGGTACTGTAATTGTACCAACAGAACGAACGTGCACATAACAAATACAGCACGCAGGACATCCATCTTTATTTCCGGGTCTGTGCTCTGTGCATGGCTTTGTTTATAAATTATAGTCCGCTTACAAAAAAGCACAATGTGAATGCAAACCGCACCAAACGAAAAAAATAAAGTCCGCTTTTGGTCCGGACCAAACAAGTGGACCAAAGGACTTTCCTGGTGTGAATACACCCTTAAACTTCATAATACCCCTTTTTTTAGACTCATATTCACCGAAAAAGTGGTATATTTATATGTATTTGAGTATGTATAGTTGATACTGAGGTACTGTATTTACATTTGGAAATATGAAAGTCTTTGTTGTTGTTGTGTTTTTTGTTGGTGAAATATGTGTCTGAACTAAATTATCATTATCATCATCATCTTGGTTTGTGCTCTATGGGACCTAATATAGACCCCTGTGTGTCTTTCCAAATCATATCCAATCTACTGAATTTACCACAGATGGACTCCAGTCGGTGGAAACAGGATATACCTGAGCTCCATTTGTAATGTCATGGCAAAAGCTGTAAATACTTATTCACATGCTATATTTTTGTTTTTTATTTTTAATAAATTAGCAGTAGTATTTTGAGAACTTTATTAATGCAGTTGGGCTGCATCACGAAAGGATGAATTCCTTTACAAGTTCTCCCTCTGCATGAGGCTTCAGCTTCTTCACTATTAATTCACTCACTATAATGTTGTCTCTGTTTTCTCTATAGCCTTGTAAACTCAGACTGTTGTGCATTCAAACTCTGACGAAGCGCAGTAACTTTATCGATCTGCATTTGTCCGTCTGCATTTGTTCTTACTCCTTGTATTGCTGCTCCAGATTAGACTTCTTCATCACCTCCAGCACCTCGCCACAAACTAAACACGTAGGTTTACTTTTCACTTTAAGAAAAAATAATCACTCATTGATTTCTCCTGAAAAATTGGGCATTCAGCATCCACTTTCTTTTTACCACAGTTGCTGTAACCCACACCTGTCAATCACACTATCTCTCTCCCACTGACGTTGCTTGACTGTTGACCCTGATCCTGGCTGAGATATATACTTTACTCAACTTTGTCACAGAAATACCATTGATTGTTAATATTTTTTCCTCTGAGTTTTTAATTATTTTACTTTTTGCTTGAAATTGCGTGGCTGGTCAGATAAAGGGATCCGAGGGCCGTATACGGCCCGGAGGCCAGAAGTTCCCTATTTCTGAAATAGCCTGTGCATTTGAAGCACAAAACATGTGTTGTACCTGGTGAATGTGGGTCAGAATGTTGACGACATATCCACATTTCTAATCGTGGACAACAGATGTTGTTAGCAGAAATCCACATTGGTCTTTTCTCTTTTTTAAGTTTGTAAAAAATAGCTACTACTTCTTAGTAAATCTGTACAGCTCTTCATTACTTTTTAAAATGTGCCACTGAAGTTGAAAACAGGCCGATAATGTTTTTAGACTGTATGTTTGTGTTTGTTTTACTCTACCATTAGCAAAATATCTTATAAACCATTGGACAGACTTGAATCTCAGTCTCATTCAAGATGCTCACCACAGCTAATCACACAAAAATGGCTCTAACTCAGTCAATTTGACAGATACTGAGCTAAATCTTATGTGGTTGTAGCTTGGAGTCATCCACATTATATTATTTGGAAACTAACACATCCCACAAGATCTTACACTATTGCATGAGATCGTATATTATGTCATTTACACAACAAATCCACAAATCTCAGGTTTTGATGTGAACAGATATTTATTTCTCAAAGTAAAATTATTTTCTAGTATAAAACTTTGGCAGAAAGGTTGTGAGCAATATGCATTGTCTGGAGAAATGCTAAGCCTTTAATAATTACTTTGTTTTTGTAACACTCCTGAAGCCATCAAAACAGAAAAAGACAGAAAGAGGTAGGGAAGCCCTTGTAACTTCAGGTCAGTTTGACCCAAAGGTTACATTGAGAATCCAGGCAAGAAAGCAACCAGTCCATTGAGTTTTTGGTTAAAGAAGCTTTCTTAAAAGTTTTGCTAAATACTGCCTCTGTCAGGATTAGGGTATTTTGTTTCATTGTCTTGTTCTTGTGTTTTCATGTTAATATTTATTCTTGTATAGTTTTTCCCTTTGTGTTTCCTGTGTTTTTGATTATTGTATTGACTTGCTCCTTGTGTTTCTTGTGCTACTATTCACCTCTCCATAGCTCAGTAGTTTTCTGGTCAGCCTTCCACACCCACCTCACCTGTTCCCCATCATCTCCCAACTGTAGCTCATCTTTTACTCACCCACAGTTCTTTATATAAAGACCTGGTCCCAATACTCGCATTTCCACCCTTGTTCCACCCTTGTGTCCTTCAAATGCGCATTCATCCTGAAGGGTTTGAGTTCTTAGTGTGTCTCAGTTCTCCGGAGTGGTCTTTAGCCCCGCCCCCTTTGTGTACTACATCCTCCCTCTGGCTAAGCCCGCATCCAGGCGGACTTCGGCGAAGTATTTACAAATTCTCCAATGTCTGCATGCTTGTAACCTGTGCACACGAACCCTTATGTGCACTTCGACTGAGTACACACTTCATAGATGGGCGTAGGGCTTAGTGTGAATATTGGGACCAGGCTTTAGTCTCTGGTCTATTTCTCTCTGCTGCTGGTTCATTGCTGTTTGTTTTCAGTTTCCTGTTGGCTATCAGATCAGATCAGATCAGATCCTTGTGTCTCCTTGTGATCATTTATGTATATGTCTTGTTATTAGTTTGCTGCCATGTCAGCCTTTTTTTTTTTGTAAAATAAATTAGTTTTAGTTTTTTGAAATATGAATTTGTGCTCTGGGTTCATTGTTCTTGTGAACCCAGGATCCTGTCTGGTCTTGTCTTGTGAGATAAGTGTCTTGTCACACCCCTAAGTACTAATAATGGTTGATAATAATATAGAAAGTTTGAGAACAAAGTTCTGCGTGTGATTCTTTCCATAACATAAAACCTGCTGATAACATAAAACCTCACATTAGACACAGAAAAAAAAACCAAACAAAAAAGTATAACAGTGCTGAGAAAAACATTATGCACTGTAAAACAGAAATCAGTGCATATTTTATACCGTTCAGTGGTTTTATCGTACTTGGTGATCTGGGGAAGCCCATCCAGAAGCACACTGCAGTCACTGTTCACATTACAAATAAAAGCAGCAAGGAGAATTCCTAATGTTGGATATCTGAAGCGTTAAAATTATTTATTTTAAAGGTCAAAATTGGTTTAATTTATGGATCTAGTAAAATTAAAAAGTAGTTAAATAAAGTACAGAGAAAGACATAATTTGTTACCACAAAAATTCGAAAAGTTTTTTACAGAAAGAGAGGTGTTATGTGCTGAGAGGACTACATTTAAAAACAAAATACATAAAGTGAACAGCAGTCTGTGGACGGAATTTGTAGAATTATGTGAAGTGTTTTATATAATATTTTAAACTTTTAAGAAGTTAAAAATAGTATATCAAACACTTAAAAAGCAGTATATGATTATTACAGGGTGTTTTGACACTGAGTGGATATTTAAGTAGCACATTGTAGGGTGAAATGATTGTATATAATGATATTAGTTGAATAGAGGTAAACATTCATATGCATTTACTGCCTTCTACTGTTTCAAATGGGAAAAGGTCAATATTTTTTAATGGAATTAATGTTTATCGAGTTTGGCTGACGTGGTTTATTCTTTATAGCAATATGATGACTTTCTTACATTGTATTGTATCCTTATATTATATTGTACTCTGATTTTTCTCACACAAACCAAAACATTCATGTTAGTTAACTGGTAACTTTAAATTGTCAGTAGAAGTGGATGAGCGCATGAACGGTTGTTTGTCTCCATGTGTCCCTGTGATGGACTTGTGACCTGTCAATTGTGTATCCCGCCTCTCACACAGTGACTGCTGGAGGTAGTTCTGCAACTGTGCATGGAAAAGTGGGAAAAGAATGAATGTATGGTTTGCACAGAGAAATCTTTGGGAACTAAGCAGTTAATTCACTTCCAGAGGGATTCAGACATTTCTACTGTCAGCCAAAGTTTTTCTCAACATGTCTGATGATTTTCTTTTATTGACTTTTAGTTTCAGTAACATCAGCATAAATTCATCTAATCAACTTCAGTAAAGAAAATAAAGTTATAAAATGTTTAGTTATTGATGAAAAACAATTTTGGTGCTCTCTAAGTTCAAAGGCTCACTGTAAATCTTTGGACTTTGGTTTCCAGTTTAGTCAAAGCAAATCTCAGACATTATATCCCATCCTGTAAAATGTAGTTCATTGTCACAAAGGTTGTAAGTGGGTTGATAGTCAGCATAGCTGAAATGTTAACAGACCTTCCCTGAGACTTTCTTCCTCCCCCTTCTCCCTATTTCTTACTGTGTGACCTTCACACCTTTCCCAGGTGTCTCCATGGGGGCAAATCTCCAAGGAAAGGCAATTTAGAGCAGCATTAACCACAACCTGGCCTTTGGCTCCAAACTCCCGTTTTAAGATCCTGACAGAAGAGCAATGCTCACTGCTGTTGGTTGGCTACACCCACAAACACCCCACTCTGGGGGCTTTTTCACCTGCTGACCCCTTACAAAAAAGGGATTATAACAAATTGTGCTGTGAATACAGGAATTTCAGGTTCACCTCACTGCAAAACTGCATGGTGAAAACAACATGGACAATGCCTACTTTCAATCTAAAGAGAGATTCAGAATTTGTTGTCTTGTTCTGCAAAAGGAACATAAACAGTTCTCTTCTCATAATACAAAAATAAGATATAATGAAAGAAAAAAATCGTTTGCTGAAATAAAGATGGAAGGAACATAACAAAAACATAAATAACCATAGAAAGGAGTAAGTATGGTTTCATTATATTCAAGTTTTTGTATCAGGCTTTCTGTAAGACTTTATCAGTCTCTTACATGGTTATGGAAAAATTTTGGTCCACTCTTCTTTTCAATTTTGCTTCAGTTCATTGTGGTTTGCAGACATTGGTTTCTACTCAGCTCTCTTAAGGTCCCATCACAACATTTTAGTCGGGTTGAGGTTTGGACTCTGGCTGGACCATTGCAGCACTTTTATTCTTTTTTTCTGTTGTAGATTTGCTGATGTGTTTGGAAGTGTTGTCCTGTTGAATCAGGACCCAGTTTGGTCTAAGCTTCTACTGTCAGACCTTACATTACACCTTCCATTTTAATCTTTGGTCTACAGAGGAGTCCATGGTTGAGTTGATGATTGCAAGGTGCCCAGGTCCTGTGGCTGCAAAACAAGGCCTTATCATTGCCTTCCACCGCCATGCTAACAATTGGTATGAGGTGGTTTTGTCCAAATGTACTTCGCTGCAATATGGGTAAACATCCTGTCTCTGCATAAAGTACTAGAAGCTGTGTTCAAATTCAGCTTTGACACCAGCCAATGACAGCAAGCAAATGTAAAAACTATGTATGTTAACTCATTAATCCAAAAAAGGTAAAAAAAAACATTAACTTGTTTTAACATTGTATACTGCATATTATGTCACTTTTAACACTGTGTTTAGTCTAATTATTCACAAGTCCCCAATCACTAATGGTAAAAGAGCCAGTTTGTAGCATCAAGAATTGGCATGCCCAGATGGTTGCCTTCACCTGCCACCTGGCCCACACTGCACCCATGGGCCCACTTGGAGGTAATGTCCTGTAGCTTTTTTGGTCTGAGTTAGGCGGAGTACCTCCCCAGGCACTCACCAATGTGATACTGCTCAATCAAGATCTTTAAATCACTCCTAGGTTGACCTCTCCGCTGGGACCAATTTTTCAAAGACCCTACCGGGGGTGCTGCACAGTAGGGCAGATGGTTAACACTGTTGCCTCAAAGCAAGACAGTCCTGGGTTTGACTGAGGCCCTTATGTGTGGAGTTTGCATGTTTACTCTGCATGTGTAGGTTTTCTGTGAGTACTGAAACCTCCTCTAACACTTTAAGGAGGTGATTCCACTGAGGAGCTGGTAAGAAGCTCAGTGAGGGGTTCCATCATTCAGGGTGAAGCTGAGATGAGGTGGTTTGGGCATTTGATCAGGATGTCTTTTGGGTGCCTCCTTCTTGAGGGTTTCCAGGCACATCCAACTGAGAGGAGACCCTGAGATAGACTCGGAACTCTCTGTAGGGATTACATATTATTTGCTGGTGGCAGGAAATCTGGGTGTTTCTCCTGAACCTGTTGGCTTTATGTATGAATGGATGGATGGATAGAAGGAAGGAGATCACATCAACTAAAATTTTAATGAGCATGAACAAATGACACTAACTGTCAGTTTGTGAGGATAAGGCACATTGCATCACTCTTGCACCTACCATCCAATGCATTTCAGTGCAGTGCATTCATAGTTTAACTGGTCCTTCAAATCTGCTGACTGTAAGGACACTCCAATTAATGATTTTTAAAAATCTAAATCCAATCGTTCTTTTTAGATAAAGTTAAATCAATCAAAGCATTGTTAAGTTTGAAGCACTGGACATGATTAAAATTTATTGACATTTATGTGATAATCTTGTTGAGGATTTATATTCTCTCTCAGCTGAAACTGCTGTGCAACAAGTGTTGTCAGCTCAGACACATTGTTAGGTCTAACAGAACAGAGATGAAGGAGGTGCAGAACACTTGCTGACACACAGGACTGTTTCTTCTGGTTCCACACAGCAGAAATGTCGCCTACACAAAGTACACTCTGAGCCGTTTTCCTCTGAACTCATCTAAACTCAGCAGCCTGCACAAACACAACAATTCACCATGACGGCAAGGCAGAAAAAATAATGACCCCCACCCAGGGGTGTATTTTCAGCTGACACAATATGAATCACTGGTAAATGCATCATGACCAAGTATGGAAATACATTTGCATCAGTGGTTATGATAGAATGGCGAAAATTTCTTAAAACTGTGTTCAGTTTATCACATTGAAAAATGTGTCTCAATAGCCCTCTTTGAGAGAAGACTGACTACAGCTGCTATTTCTTCTCCAATCATTGCAAAGTTGTTTATATATTGTTTGATTGTAATATAAATACAGTGAACTTTGCATCACTAGTGCAGTTGATCATTGAACCCCCACCTTGAGTAAAATTCTTCCCAGAGGGGGTTGGGCATAACAAGAACTGTGTTTTTATGCAGACTTTATGAAGCATCAATTAGCCAGTGTCTCATCCCTCATTGACTTCACACTGAACCCACTGAGTGTGTCTGCAGAAACCCCAACAGACCCCCATTAAAATGCCATTAGACCCAAACCACTGATCTGACTCACCTGGGTCACTTATCAATCACAGGAAGATTAATGTGGAAATCAGTAATGCAACAGCTGATGCCAATACAAAGTGTTTGTGTTTCAACACTTAACAGTGTGCCAAATTTCTTAAACTTTGTATAAAACTACAGGTATAGGAAAACGGACCGTGTGGATTTATGTTTTTGGTAGAATCAAAATAGATTAATTTTCCAACCACCACAGGATGGTGATGCTGTCTGATGAGTCTACAATCCATCCTCTGTCTGCTAACCTTCACTCACTGTTTCAATGACTGTCCAGCAACTACCTGACAGCACTGTCACTCCACTCATGAGGCTTTCCCCTCTGGTATCAGTTTAAGTCATTTCAGCTTCTTGTAAATCAAAACATTTACAGATCCATTACTGGTCTGCATGTGGGCCAGATTTCATCCAAATCAAGCCACTGGATCTCCTGGGTGCTGTACTGTTTTTGTATATGATAAGATTTTGTTTTTTTAAATGTCAAACATAAATATAACACAATACATTAAAATAACTTTATGAAAAATATATAAAAATAAAAATGAAAAAAAAATAGATTGTGATTTTATGTTTTTGACTTCAAATGACTTCAATTGATTTTCCAACCATCACAGGATGCATATTTGTTCATAACATGATAATTCTTCTTCTTTTCCCCAAACAGACCAAAAGCACAGGGGTAATTTCCAGCCACTCACAGACCTAAACCCCAAACAATTTTTCATCTGATGAGGACTGCATGAAGTTTCTCAGTGTCTAACTTTCAGTGTAACTTTGAATAACCACAGAACTTAAAGCTAAACAATAATTATTTATTCATTCTTATGTTTTGATATGTGTACATGACATCATTTTATGGTTTAACTTGGTATATTTGTTTTAAGCAATATGCTTCACTTACAGTACTCATAAAAAGCATTCACCCCCTTGAATGTTTTATTGCTGTTGTAAATCAGTCATGGTCAAAATAAATTGGCCATCTTTGCAAAAAAATAATTAAAACTTTCTTCAATGTAAATTGAAATCACATTTCTACAGAGTAATAGCAATTAAATAAAAATGTATAATGTAAAATAAGTAGTTGCATAAATATATAAAGTGACTGTCCTAATTAAACTCAGATAAACTATTATTAAAAAATACAAGTCAGGGGATGGATATAAAGTGATTTCCACGGCTTTAAAACATCCCCAGAAGTTATGTGAAATCCATGATCAAGAAATGGCAGAATAATTGGATGTGTAAATCTGTGTAAATAGTTTGCCGTAAATGGCTTCCTTCGCCCTTCTTTTAGACCATCTGTCATCTCTGTCCAAAATATGAACATTATTGTTCTATGCTTGAGGTGTAAGTGAACAGCTGAGCCTTGTGCTGAAGAGCCGTTTCCTTTCGTCTGTGTTGAAGCTGTTTTATTTTTCCTGTAAAGAGGTCTGAACATTCCTCACTACACTAAACTGTACACTGTGCTGCTCAGCTTTTGTTTGGATGTTTTATATTTAAGACTGCTACATACTTTCTTTCCTGTCTCCCAGTTCTGCAAAAAAAGGATGATGTATTTTTTTTTTCACAGCTATTGTTTGGGAGTTCTTGCAGTCTGTTCTTGACATCGTCTGGGTAGAACTTCGTTCTTGTGTGGTATCTGACAACTATTGTATGATTGGTCAGAAATTTGAAGTGTGCATAGTTACTGCAGAAAATTTGAAATGTTAACATTCTCATTTTTTTTGCTGGCATAGAACTTTATACATTTCCCAGGGGTTCTGCAATTGAGTTTCTCATGAAGTATGAAATGCTCTGAACAGAACAAACTTTGTTCTTGTTCTTGCAACCTTAAGTAAACAAATAACTTTCTCAGGTTTTGCAAAATATGCAACAATCTTTAGGATGAAGAAGCTTCTGTCTGAGAGTCCAGTTATGTTTAAAATTCACTGAAATTTTGACCATCCATCCATTTTCTTCACCTGCTTGTCCTTTTGTTTGGAGAAATTCTTTCTGAGTTTCTCAGATACTAACATATGGGAGGACAATGTTTTTGCATTTTTTATTTTTGTTCTTCCTGTTGTGTTCTATGGTGTTTTCTAGATTTTCTGGCTACCTTGACACAAGCCCAGCTAGAATAACCAGATTTGGAGTGCTTTTTTGATGTTGTTCCTGTTTGTCTCTGCTCATAGGGACTTGTTTGTCCTGATGCACTCTCCCATTTTTCCCAATGGGAAGCAAAATGTCTTCAGCTACAAAAGAGATGTCCAACTGTTTCCTTTTCTAAAACTATTAAAATCACATTATACAGTCAAACAAAAATAAAAAAATTGCTTTGCAAAAACAAAAAGAGTATGATGACCTAATTGAGTCAACATGTTGTGAGTTGGTCAAGTGCAGTGAGTTGACTTGAAGTGGAGTGAGTTGACCTGCTCCCTAAATTTCACACCCTTCAGTGATGTCATGATTTTGAAAGCTTTTGACTGGTTAGTTGACAACATTTAAGTTAACTGGAGACATGCCTGTAAAAGCATTTTAAGGCACACCTCAAACACACTGCTTCTTTATGTAACGTCATGGGAAAATCAAAAGAAATCAGCCAAGATATCAGGAAGAAAATTTTTGACCTGCCCAACTCTGGTTCATTTATAGGTGGCAGCAGGATGTCTTAGTGGATAGCACTGTTGCCTCACAGCAAGAAGGTCCTGGGTTCAAGCCCTGGGTTGGACCTGCGGTCTTTCTGTGTGGAGTTTGCATGTTCTGCTAGTGTTTGTGTGGGTTTTCTCTCAGATCTGTGATCTTAATGGTATTTGCCTGATTAAATAATGGTTAATAATAATTTAAAAAATAGGTACAATTTCCAGATTCCTGAAGGAACCATGTTCATTGGTTCAAACAAATATAAACACCATGGGAATGTCCTGCCATCATACCACTCAGGAAGGAGACAGGTTCTGTGTTCCCTAAATCAGTGATTCCCAACCTTGGTCTTCGAGGAACACTATCTTGCATGTTTTAGTTATTTCCCTGTTCTTCATGTTTTGCAGAAGCCTGTCAATCACTCACTCATTCAAATCAGGTCTGTCAAAGCATGGACACAACTAAAACATGGAGGATAGTGTTCCTTGAGGACCAGGGTTGGGAATCACTGCCCTAGATTAACCTGTTTTGGTGTGAAATGTGTGTAGCAACCCCTAAACTATCTACAACTGTTATTTTTTTTATTATTAGATAGATTTTTTACATATGCTAATTTCTCTTTTATGGTGTTTGTCATTGTAATCAAACTGTCGTAAGTGTGAATTATCAGTTTTGACCTGAAGCAGTCATTCTAGACAAAATAAAGAAAATGTTTCTCAGTTCTTAAGAAAAACAATTTATGAATGAAAACACAATATTTTTAAGTAAATTATAAAACCACATGCAGATTTTTCTCTTTTTGTTCTGTTTTAGTCCTGAATGGTGTTTTGAAGACAAAAGGGGCTCAGCATATTTTTCCATGACATAAATCAACATTAAAATATTTCAGATGAATAAAAAAATGCAAATAAATAAAAAAGAGCATACTGAGGCAAATCCATCTGGTTTATGGGTGAACCTGTAATGAGTTTGCAGCTGCTGATTTATCGCAGTGAATGTAATTATTATTTAGTGTAGAATATTTTCTGAGGTTTGTTTATGCAGGAGCACAACATGGTAATCAGCACGTCTTGATTATGATTGGTGGAGCTGCAGGTAATGCCTCCACAATCACCATTAGCCATTTGTTTTATCATTACAGAAATCTTCAAATAGGTTTCCAGCAGGGTGTTTGGGGAAAACATTATCAGTCTGATGAAGGACTAGATTTACTTATAGCTCGGAAGCAAAAAACTATACTGAGACACAATGTATTATATCTGCAAAAGCTGCAGCTATACTGACACCTACAGTATATCACAGAGTCACTGTAATGTAGACTTTTATTTCCCGGTAGATTTGAATTGGAGCTCATGACTGGAAGCAGGAGATTTAAATGAACCAGACTGTTCCTGGAGATGTCTGCTTTGCTCATATTAATAGTAGGGAGACCTCTTTTGCTTCAGGCACATCCTCATGTCTGCTTAGTATTCATCTGAGAGCTTCTTTTCTTACCTCACATGTACTGTACAGTAATATTGATTAGATGAGTCAAACATATTAGTACAGATGGATTGGTGTCTTGGTGCTCCACAGGAAATGAGATGGACTGCTGCTTCAGCTGCTAGGGTTATATCCAACTGACTCAGACTGACTTTGACTCTCACAAACTTTAAGATTTACACTACATCAATTTTGGCAGGACTCACACTAAAAGGTCTGTGTTAAGTTCATGGTTGAAAAACATGCCCTTTGGCTTTCAGAGAGGCAGTTGGACTTTCAGTGATGTTAATTTGCTGTGGTTTAAAGAGAAGAGAATGCATGAATGTTAAATATATATATATATTTTTAGCCTGTAAATGTTTTTTCTGATACTCCAAAAATAAGTGTTCAGGCTTTGCTGTTCTAATATAATCCTCCCAATATCACAGCTCTGACAGGTGAAATAAACAATGCTACAATGCAGTGATGTGCTGGAAACTTTGTGGTAGTCATGTGGTGATTTGGCTTTTTTCTAGGTTTTGTTTTTGTTTTATTTTGATTTTAGTTCTTTGGTTTTTGTTTTGTTTGGTTGTACTTTTCGTTTTTGTCTCATGTTCATGTTCATTTTCACTCTCCCCCAGTCATTCACTTCTCTGTCAGACACGCCCATCTTCACCTGTCCCTACTCAGCAATCAGTCCACCTGTTCCCACTCACCTCGTTATCCCCAGTCTTTAAAACCCGGTCATTTCTCTCTATACCTCGCTGGTCCATTGTCTAAGGGTTGTCTCTGGTTTGTCTATGGTTGTAGCTTGTTTCTGGTTGTTGTTTTTTCCGTCCCGCTTGTCTCCGTCTCCGTTTATGTTAGTTTTAGTTTGTTCGTTATTTTGTTTTTGCTGCCACGTCAGCTTTTGTTTTGTGTTTAAGTAGTTAATAAATTATTGGTTGTTAAAAATGAGTCTGCGCTCTGGGTTCGCTGTCGTCACCCCACATCATGACAAGTCATGGATATATTACTTACACATGAATGTTGCATCACAAAAGCATATTAAGAGTGCAACAGCTTCACCCAGCAGGATAATCCTCTACACTGCATTAACTGTGCAGGGACAAATTTACAAACTCAGCAAACAACCACTCATGAACACTCAGCTCGCAGCCATGGGAACACGCTTCAGTTGGAGGGTGCAGTGAGCTTATGTGAATTTAGGTGTGGGAATTTGTATGACTCTACGGTCAGAAAATGTGTTATGAATGACTCTCAGCTACTACCACATCAAATATTACTGGAAAATCTGTAAATCTGATTGAAGTATTGCCATTGCTGTGTAGGCTAATGTTGATTAGCTATAACGGCCATCTTGAATTGGGTTGATTCCAAAAGTTAATTACTTATAGATGTACATGCAGTGATTACTTTTCAAAAGTTTCATTAAGATCTGTTTAGTGGTTCATGATATTTTGATAAAAAACAAAGTCTGTTCCATTAGTTAATGGCAAAATCTTTAAAACAGATTTTGTATGATCAGTTTATACTCAATCAATTTTACAGACACTAAGCTCATATTTGGTGTAGTAGCTGAGACTGATCACCAACTCTGAGTTATAGTCATTTTTGTTTGCTAGTTTGCTTTTCTGCTGCTTATCTGTGGTTGGGTCATGGAGGCAACAAGTTCAGAAGAAAAAACAAAACTTTCTTTCCACAGCGACATTCTCCAACTCCTCCTGCGGGATCTCAAGGCGTTCCTAGACCAGTGAGGATATGTAATCCCTACAGAAAGCTCTGGGTCTGGCCTGTAGTCTCCTCCCAGTGGGATGTGGCCGGGAAATCGCCAAAGGGTGTATGCTGGTGTAGATTCTCAGTCATCCAGGACATGACAAATCCAAAAAGTTTTAAAAAACAAAACAACTGAACTTCTATTGTGGAAAAGTGAAGCTTTAGTTGGTACAATCATCATTCTTAAATACAATTTCAAGCTAGTAGGTGCTGGTTATAAAGATTATCATTTGGTGGCCAAGGTCTACAGTATTTATTAAATTGTTCAAAAAATTACATAAATCCAAATTTTTATTTTTTTTACCTTTCTATACAGTTGATGGCTGTCAGTTCACCGTTCAGCTATGGAGGATTTCCACAGGTTAAATGTTTAGTCTTTGCTCTGACACTGAGCCCTGTGGTAATAATTTTGCTCCTATATTGCGTTTGTTAAGCAGTTGAGCTCAATAAGAGATAACTCAACAAAAACACAACTCAAATGGCTCTGAACCATCATCCATCCATCCATCCATTTTTTTTAGCCAGTTGTCTTTTCTGGGTCGCAGGGAGCTGGTGTCTATCTCCAGTGTTCTGAACCATATTCATGCCAAAATAATAACATAGTTCAAATGTCTGAATGTATTGTCATCCTTACAGAAACATCAACAGACCTGTTTATGTCCTGTTTATTGCTCACTGACAGCCCTCTGTGTGATGTGGTATTGTTCGTATCTGCATACAGAGTGGGTAACTAACATCCGATTGCAAAATGTTTCAGAATACACATTTTACCATCAAATATGACCAGAGGCAACAGAGCTGACTACATGCAGTCAAATTACCCAAAATTAATTCAAAGCAGATTTGTAAAACCAAATGTGAACAGGCCCTGAGACGCATTCCCAACCCATTCTGAACAGGTTGTGTGAGATCATTGTTCAAAATTTTGTCAATAACTGTTAAAGTCAAACATGCCTGTCTATTAGCAAACTTTTCCTGAGCCACTGGATTTGAATGGATTTGAATGAAACTCCCAGAACATAATCATAAGGGTGAAGTCTACAACTAATTCACTTTTAGACTCAACCCAATTCAAAAGGCTTCTACAGCAACTGACCTCAGAATACACAAAAATGGATATAACAATTGTATGTATATTCAGCTACAATTTGGTGTGGTAGTAGTTGACACAGCCCTTCACAAGTATCACATACTTCAAGTTCTAGCAGAACAGGCAAGATCAAGTTGTCAGAAGTGGTGGAGACAAAGGCGAACCCAGAGTGCAGGCTCATTTTAAATAAACTTATTTATTTAAATAAACAAAACAAAAAGCTGACGTGGCAGCAAAGGTAGAACAAAAACGCAAACGAAGTAATAACTAGGAGCACGGAGCGACAAAGCATAAAACAAACAGATACGGGCACAGAACGAGAAACCTGGAACAGAAAAACAATGATTCAGCGAAGAGTGGAGGAGATGACTGGGTTTTTAAACACGGGAGGTAATTGGGAAAGTGGGCACAGGTTGGAATGATTACAAGAGCTAGGGACAGGTGTAGATGGGCGTGGCAGGCAGGCAAGTGAGTGAGGAGTGAGTGAGGAGGAGTGAATAGTGACAGGAAACAAAGACACGAACAACAAAAACTAAACTAAGACAAAGATAACTGAACAAAGACTCAAACAGAAAACATGAAGACAATAAACTGAAATACAAAACCCCACAAAAAACCCAAAACCCGACACAAGTGAGATATTGCTATACTGGATGAGACTGTGCAAAATGTTAATTTCATAGTTTGATGAAAGAGCTATAACTCTGTAATTTGTAAGTTATTCTAAAACTTTGGCATGACAGGTGATGGGCAACATTTGTTCCTTTAAAGAACACAAAATAGTTTTGTAGCCCACTGGATGTTTATCAGTGTATTCTTTGTGACCTGTGTAATTGTCATTATTGTTTAGATCTGGTTCTACAGGAACATTACATTTAAATGTGGTCATGGATGTAATGATTGTATTTCCTTCAGAGGGACGTTTATTGGTTTATGTGTGGTGAAGATAAAGTATAAAGATTAGAACTCTTTACAAAAGGATTTCTCTCACCAAGTCATTGTTGAAAGTGCTCCACACTCATTATTCAGTCCTCATCACTCTAGTTTACCCTGAGTCCAGAAGAAGAGAGGGCCTCTGATTTAATGGAGCTAAAATTGAAAAGAAGGGCACTGTCTGTCCCTGAAGACTGCAGCTTCAGGATTGCTTTGTGATATGCTGGTCAGTCCAAATCCTAGGAGGTCCCTCAGGGGGGCTCACCAGCAAATAGGTGAGGGTTAGATTAATGAGCTTTAAAGTGGATCTTCGACTTGTGGCGGTGTTTGACTTTTTGAGCAGAGTGTGACCAGCAGATTGTCCCCTGAGACCTGCAGCTCAGCAAACTCTTTAATTAAAGGGAATCATTGCACAGTGGAAGGATCCGGGGGGCTTTGTGTAATACCTGAAACAGAGCCCAGTAACACTGGCTCATTTTA
Organism: Kryptolebias marmoratus; assembly: GCF_001649575.2. NCBI lineage: Eukaryota > Metazoa > Chordata > Actinopteri > Cyprinodontiformes > Rivulidae > Kryptolebias > Kryptolebias marmoratus. The sequence continues at coordinate 27,522,390 of NC_051431.1, read as the reverse complement.
TAGACAGCTGCATGGAAAGACTGTGCAATTACTACAACTGAAACAAAGACAAAATGTTTATTTCACACATTTAAACAGTTGAAAGAGGACACCATGCAAAAGGAAATCACAGAAACAGATTATTCAAGATTTACAGGCAAACTGAAACACTTCTTGGAATTCTGAAAGTAGGAGGCACAGGTGATGGTCTTACAGCTCTGACTGATCGCAGTAGATGAAAGATAATAGTATCTAATGGTAGATAATGTCACAATGGGAATTCTTCATGAAAATATTGACTTGATGTGGTTTAAAAGGCTCGAACATTTTAGGGAAAATCTTTAGGAAGTTTATTGGTGAGATGCTTCATTTCCAAAAACATGTTTTTTTAAAATACAAAATTGTTAAGACAAAATGTTTTTCTGGGCTGCAACTTTAATAGTTCAATCATCTATATGTCAATTTTATTGAAAATAATCACAACTCAGGTTTATTTTATTTAAGGGATTCTCACAAAAAATGTATAAAAGGTTTGTTCACATTTTCATAATGTACAAGTGTTACAATAAAGGCACAGAAATGATGACTAACAAACTCCTTTAAAACTTAAAGTCCCCCAATAATATTTCATAACAATGTGATGTATGAGGTTACCATTAGCTCAAGTTCATTTAGGCGTAGCTCAGACAAAATCATACAGCCTGTTGTTTTTTTTTCATTTTTATATTTTTTTTCATAAAGTTCTTTTAATGTATCGTGTTATATTTATGTTTGACAGTTTAATTTTTTTTATCATATACAAAAACAGTACAGCACCCAGGAGGTCCAGTGGTTTGATTTGGATGGAATCTGGCCCACATGAAAACCAGTCATGGATCTGTAAATGATTTAATTTACAAGAAGCTGGAATGACTTAAACTGATACCAGAGGGGAAAGTCTCATGAGTGGAGTGACAGTGCTGTCAGGTAGTTGCTGGACAGTCAGTGAAACAGTGAGTGAAGGTTAGCAGACAGAGGATGGATTGTAGACTCATAAGATAGCATCACCAGCATTGAAGAAGTCTGATAGTCACATTGTGGGTTTGCAGTGGGTCAAGTGCTCGGATTATGGAACTGTTCATCCTTTGGGGAGTGAAATGTTACAGTGTCTCAATTTTGGAACCAGTGGGTACATGAGAGAACCTACACATGAGAAGGTCATGGTCATCCATGACATCTGCACCTGCCATCCAGAAACTGGTACTGAATTTTCTGACAATATTTCATGTAATTTTGCATCACGTCTTAATAGCTGGTATCTGGTCTATCATGTAGTCACCATTAACAGCTGAACAGAGATGGCATCGACTGATGAGGAATGGAGTCACATCATGTTCAGAAAAGGATGTTAGTTCTGGATTACCACAAATGAGAATCGTGTGCATGTATCGCAGCACTGAGGGGAAAACAACAAATCTTGCCAATGTGGAGAGACACACTAGTGTTCCTCCTGGCATTGTGGGGGAAACCACAGGGTCTGACTTCAGGTCACCGCTGGTACTGATTCAGGGACTCTGATGGCAAAGAGCTACTTTGAAACAGAACAGAAAACACCTGTCCACACAGGACTGTCAGAATGTGCTGAGATAAGACCCAAGTATGCATACGGATCCCATTGAATTTAATAAGAAGTAAGATAAGAAGATAAGAAGTTTTAATAACAAAATAAAACTGCTGTCAGGGCAGTAAAGAAAATACAGAGAGAACTAAACAAGAAGAGCACACATGGAAAGAGTGGGAGAACAAACAGTAAGACAGACAAATGACAAGGTGAGAACCAGAAGTATGAGTAGGCTTGGAGGGATGAGGAAGTGGATGCAGCTGAGCCGATTGACAAACAAAGGACAGCTGAGTAATGAGGAAAAAGACTGTCTGAGGGAACGCAATGGTGAATGACACAAGGGAGAAACAGGAAATCAACAAGAAAGTATCCAAAACTCAACAACAAATGCAAAAACCAAGGTATCTATAGACTGCCTGCATCATTTTGATATTTCCCTGGGGTCCCAGATTTTTCCCCAATATAAGAAGTGGGATAAAGCTCAGACTTCCTATCAGTCAGACCTGGAGGTCTAGTTCCAATAGCTGGGTCTACTTGCTGCAGGAGAGGATCCATCTAAGCTATATGAATCCCTGTTTATATCCATGTCTGAGGAGGGGCATGTCCTGCAGACATGGTATCAGCAGTGAGCCCAAACTGCCAACTTTGTTATCCATCTGATCTGATATCATAATCATTGTAATACAGTCACATGACTTTTCATCACATGCAGCTGGATTTTATTTCTACTACTCTGGATGATTAACTGTTTTTGTCATTGACTGTATTTATTATTATGTAAAACTAACCATGTAGTTTTTCAGTAAAAAATGTTTTACACTATGTAAAATCAAAAGTGAATTGTACTTTATTTTCTGATAGTTCACAGTAGAGTTTTGCTTTGTGGCAGCATCAGATAGTGAATATTGGGATGTTACAGTTTGCTAATGAAAAATAGGACATAAACATTTAGCACTGTACTAATTTAGAATCTTAGCAGAAAACTTACATGTAATTAAAAATGTTTGCATATGAACAAGCTGATCTATTGTAGACAAGTAATGTTGTTGGAGGCCAAAAATTACATTCATCATAAAATTGTTATTCTTTAATCAGAAAGTGCTTTGTTTTAAACATTGGACTAACATTGACTCATTTTGAATACATTCCTGCTCCACATTATGTGTGGAGAGCTAACAGTGAGTTAGAGCTTCTGGCAGTGACCTGTGACAGTCACAGGAAGGAGGGTTAGTCATCTTAAAACTCAGTAGGATTAAGTAGCTGCAGTAGAGGAAGAGTGTCATGACACAGAAGTCACTTGCTCTGCTAATCCCAGCGCATCAAGCAAATGTTGTACTATATGGAGTTTTGATCTCAACAGCCTGCATCAAATATACTCAAAATAAACTACTGGTCTGATACTCTCTAAATCCCCAAACATTACTGTTTAGTAAGGGTAATATTACACGGTCTTGTACACAGGAGAGCAAAAAGTTCAGACATTGCATGATATTTTTGCACAATGCATTCCATGACAAATTCTTCTGTTTTTCTTTTTTGGTTAATCTCATGAAATGTTTGCGAAGTAAAGATGGGCAGAGGTTCATCAGTCTGCAAAAAACTGTCTAATAACACTAGGTAACAAAATTTTACTTTTGTCTTGTTTCTGGGTTAAAGCTAAAATTTCCCAGTTTTTTATAACTTAACAAAATGGAAAAACAAAACAAAACATATTTAATCCCAAAACTTCACTTTTGAGGTGTGACAACTAACAGTAGACATAAATACATTAACTTACCATATTTCTGTAAATATTTTGACGCCCAAAACAGTGGTTTTCTCTGACGTGATCTTCATCACCTGTTTATCAGTAATATTACATACATGTAAAAAGGACACAGAAATTTTCAGTACCTAGACCTGCAGGATCATCATGAAATTCCATTAAGCCTTTTGTGCTCACTGATACAGTAGTGAACAGTAGACTTATGTAACACCTGTTCTGTTTGGACTCCTGTGTTTCCTGCAAAGCTCTGAGCTGTTGATTATTTGATAGCTCCAAGCACCTCCTTGCCATCCCAGAAAAATCTAATTCAGTTCAGAAAAGTTTTCTCCTGACATTGATAAAAAGCCCTATTAAAGCTCCCCTTAATGTAAATCACATCATGGAGGCTTCAGTAATGCCTGATGATTGATTGAATTACTTGGTATTTGACATATCAGTGTATCAGCACATTCTTGAGCATGACCATCAGGCATTGTGACTGCACTTTTATTAGAAATGCCTGTATAATTAATTATAAATGTAGCTGTCATAAAGTTTGTTACCACAACACCACAGCCTTTCTATCCTGGAAGTGCTGCTGTACTTTCCTCAAGGAAATATTAAATTGACCCTGAGGTTAGCCTAGAGGTCTGCAAATTAGGGCTAATGTGGTATAGATGAACAAAAATACCAAAAAACATCATGGAATTAGGTAAAGAGGGCTAATGTGACAGACACTGACATTGTTGTTAACATGTTGCACATTGCATATCGGGGATTGGAGATAAAAAAAAAGAATAAAAATAAAATTAGCAGGTTCTACTCTGATAAATATGAAAACCAATGTAGTTACCCAACCAGAATAACTGTGCTCTGCACCCAAAATACCCTGCTTATATTGCTTATACTGCTTGTATTACTTCTGAAGTTGTTGAGAATCAAAGCTCATTAAAGTATTATTTGCCATTTTGTTTTGTCCAGTGGTAAGATTTGATCTTGTGCTTCCCATCTAATCTGGTGAAGTATTGCACTTCTGGAACAGTGTTTATGCAGGTCTTCTTCGGGCACTCTTTTTCCTCCCTCAGTCTAAAAACATGCATGTTGGGCTGCCTTCAGGCCCAGACCTCCTTTTGAAAAAGAGATCTGTGAGCTCAATGGGACTTGTCTGGTTAAATAAATGTTAATAAAAATAATAAAATAAAGAGATAAATCTGCTTGTGGGCATGTTTAAAAAAAATATTTCAAGTAATTAAACTTATTATGTAGCGTAATAAAAGGGAATTCTTTTCTGTTTTGGACTGTTTAGTTCAACAGGGCTACTGTAACTCAGCGGTCAGTGCTGCGGTCTTGTAATCCTGAGGCTGCAGGTTTGAGCCCAGGTCAGGGATGGAATCTGGTGTAAAACTATGAGGGGCCGTTTAGGACAAAATGTACGTTTTGTCTCTCACACACTACAAAAAACTCACGCAAACTCAAAAAATATTCACGCACACTCAAAAAAACCCTCACGCACACTCAAAACATATTTAAATTGTGTATACACACTACTAAAATGCCACACACGCATACAAATTTTATCTTTCTCGCACACATACACTGTACCGACAACT
>NC_051431.1:27485207-27515043 GCF_001649575.2 Kryptolebias marmoratus | reverse complement strand
TGTGTGTGTGCGAGTCGTCGGGACAGTGTGTGTGTGCGAGTCGTCGGGACAGTATGTGTGTGCGAGAAAGGTAACATTAGTGTGTGTGTGCCAGTCGTCGGGACAGCGTGTGTGTGCGAGAAAGTTAACATTTGTGTGTGTGTGCGAGTCGTCGGGACAGTATGTGTGTGCCAGAAAGTTAACATTTGTGTGTGTGTGCGAGTTGTCGGTACAGTGTATGTGTGCGAGAAAGATAAAATTTGTATGCGTGTGTGGCATTTTAGTAGTGTGTATACACAATTTAAATATGTTTTGAGTGTGCGTGAGGGTTTTTTTGAGTGTGCGTGAATATTTTTTGAGTTTGCGTGAGTTTTTTGTAGTGTGTGAGAGACAAAACGTACATTTTGTCCTAAACGGCCCCTCATATAAAACAATTGCCAAGTCTTTCATGCAAGTTCACTTGCTGTTGCAAGCCCTGCAGAAGGAAATAGTGAAAAGACAAAATGAACAACTGGTCAGTTCACCACTAAAGAAAATCCCAGAATGTTAGAAGACAGAACAGATTCAGTCAACACCACTGGAGATAAAATCTTTCATCAATTCTAGAAATGTGTTGATTTAAAATCTAGCGGTACAGACCTATAACGTGAACTTTCACACTTGTTCATTTGTCTAAGGTTTAATTAAAATGAATGAGGGTCATTTCAATATGTCATTTGGTGTAAAAACTTACTAATTAAATAATTACTTGCCAGAAACATGTCCCACTGAGAACCAGGTTATAGTTGAAGATGCTTGTCTGATATCAATGATAGATTCAGGTATTCTAATTTTTGCTGTGCTGGAGTGGACTTCTCAAGGACAGTAAATGAAAACAATCAAACAGATTTGATCTGTTTAAGATATGAATTTTGCCAGTTTTAAAATTTACCAATATATATATATTAATGGATGCAACGGTCCCCTCAGTCTACTCAATCGAGTTTCTTTAAATTTAATGGATGATTTTTCTCATACACCACACTGTTTGTTTTTGCGTTTTACTAACAGATACACAAATCAGACATTTTATGGTGCATTATAGGTAAAAAAACCACACAAAATGACATTTTTTGAACAGTTTGTATTTATTTATTTATCATGTTTTAATAATTGTAGTTACTAGAAAGTGATGAATTTTGTGGTCAGACTGAAGGTTTTTCTCCAGAAATAGAGGTAGAACTGAAGTAGTTTCAGTGTTTTTTCTGGAAGTGCTTTTGGAGCAGAGCTGTTTTTCTGCTGACAAACACAGTGTTTCAGGGACATTCTGAGATAGAAATGTCTAAAAGTTTTAGATGAGCCATGGTTGTGGTGTCCTTCTAACCAACTTGTGGAGTGGATGTCTGTTATTTCAGAGACTACTGAAACTCCAACCACATTCCATGGCACTGAGCCTGGTGGATGGATTGGGTCAGAAGGGCTTAGAAATGAGTTGCTAAAAATACAACAAAACACATTCACAATTTATGTAACAGTTCTCAACACTGGAGAAAGGCGAAATCAAAATGCCCTCTTTGTGCAAGCAGTTTTCTCCTGTACTGTATGTTTGAGTGTTACTAAGAGAATGAAGATGTCTGTGAGATGGGCAGGTGATGGAGAGGAGGACCCGACATGGCCCATCACTCACTCTAATGCCTCCATTATCCCACTGTGAGTGCTGTGTGTATATATGTGTGCAAAACTGTAAGTGTGTCATATTCTAAAATAGCCATGCTTCCAAGGTGTGGAGAGCAGGAGTGCAGTAAGAAATTTTAAATGCATTCCACTTCAAAATGTAGGGGAAAAAATCCATTATGTTTTATTTCTGATGGGTTTTCATTAGCTGTTAGCTAGATAACAGATCAACTTTGCATGCCTTTTTACCAGAAATGTTGAGTCGGACCAAGTGTGCTGGACAATGTGCTGGCTGTTCCACTAACATGATGCCATTGAGTCTTTCCTTTTTTTTTCTCTCTGCTCCTGGTGGAAGGCGGACAGGTTTCTTTTGTCTCTGTCTCTCTGTCTCCTGAACTGCCCCCCCGCCTCTCTGCCCTGCTTTCTTTCAGAGCCTCTTTTTTACATATTCTTAGAAATTTTTAAACCATGGATCTGGTCCGCTGGTCTCTCAACGCAATTGATCAAATTTTCTTAACGGGAAGACTGTGAGGATCCAGAGTTTTTATCCTTGAGACGGGTCCTGTGATTCTTCCTCCACAGCTGCCGCCCATTCTCCTGATGAGCCCAGCTGGTATTTAAGCCTACAGTGGGATTCAGATCTTCGCTGGAGCATCGATCCTCATGGGTTACAGATTCGGCCTCAGACTACTGTGTTCTTTGTAAAGAGAAGTTTTTGCTGCTAAGACCTTTTGTATTTTTGTCCTCTTCTATTGGGTCTCAGGAACGGCTGTTCTCTGAACTTTGTGAATACCTACCTGTCTGGATCTACTGAGGAACTTACCTGTTTGGACTTACCTCCTGTCGGATTTCTGGACCTGCTACTGGAACCCCCTTCTTGGACATCAACGCTTCTACGCCTCAATACTCACCTCACCTGTAAGGAAAGAAACACAAGAGAACTATTAACAACATTAATGTCACCGGAACCTGACTTTGCACTCAAGACTCACCTCGCTCCTTTCCTGCCGTTTCAGATCTGTCTGGCTTCCAGTCACTTGCACATTTTCACTAAATTGTAAATAAAACCACTTACCTTTTATTCCGTCTCCGTGTCTGGTTCCTGGTCTCACTCTTAAAGACAAACCTGGTTTATGTCAAAGACAAGTTGGGAGAGCTCTGACTAACCCTGAGGGGACATTTTTTGCTGGATACACAATGGATTCCTGGAGGAAATGGAATAATAGTTTGTCTGACAATTTTTATCTTTGGAAGATCTTCACATATTTGGGTTTTGATAACAAGATTTCTGCTGTTTGGATTAAGCAGTTACCTGACTTATCATCAAATTCGTTTGATGGGTTCGGCGGTCAACAATCAAACTGTGTGGTTACGGGAGCTGAATCGCAAGTTGGACTTAATTGCGGTTCTGGAACTCATAATATGGGTTACATCTTGAGGAAGTTGCTTGCTCGAATCAGGCGGAATGGTCCTGGAATTTGGCTGTTTGGATTCGCCATTGAGAAGTATTAGCAAGACTTTTAAGACAGACAAAAGCAAGTCTGCCTGAACCAAAACAATTACTGTGTTTGTAAATTTGGGTCCCCTAGGCTGACCTTGGTCAGCTATCTTGAAAATTCTCCCCGGATTTTTATGTAAACAAGATGCTGTGCTCCCTCTGCCTAAGGACATCTGTGGATCTGCTCTGGGCTGGCTGATAAACATTCCATCACATTATCAAAGACAATGGTCTCTGTGACGTGATTCATGGACCTATCTGCAAACACACATGCACACACACACACACACACACACACACACACACACACACACACACTCACAACATGCACCACATCGTCTTCCACCGCCTCTACACATACGCACACTTTCCGCTGTTTCTGAGTCATCTCTTCCACTTCAACCCCCACCCCTCCTTCCCTCCTTTACTATCTTAGTAATTTTTACGTTGGCTGCCTAGTGGGCCTGGGGTACTTTTAGAAAGTTATGTACTGTTAGTTTTAGCATTGTCATGTTTTAGCTTATTTAGCCTTCCTGTACATTTAGTTTAGTTTAGTTTATCTTAACTCATACTTTAGACATTGTTAGATTCCTAATTGTTGTTTAGTTCAGCTTTAACTTTATCATGATTTTATTTAGATTATTTTAGGTACTATTTTGACTGTCTCAGCTCATGCTTAGATATGTCTGGTTTCGTGATTTTATTTAGATTATCCTATATTTCATTTAGATTATACACAATTCATTTAGATTATACTTGATTGATGTGTTTTTCTTTCTTTGTGTTTCATTATGTACCTGCTGTATTGGATTCTGTTTTTGTTTCTGTTGTAAAGCGCTTTGGATCGCCTTGTTGCTGAAATGTGCTATATAAATAAATCTCACTTCCATTCACTTCACTTTCCTGAAGGAAACTTTAAAAACAATTAGTTCTGTGTTAAGATGCATTACCATTCTAAAAAAAACTAATTTTCTTAATCAGCAAAGCTACTTTCCATTGATGAAAATAGAAAATCTCCACCTGTGTCTTTCATATAGAGGTCATAGTCTTCATCTCTTCCATTCCTTGTCCCGACACACAGCCCCGTATCATCATCGACTGTGGAAATGTGCTGCCATTCCTCACATGTTTCATTAGACCAGAACCAAACGACGTCATCTCCTTGTACAATGTAGACTGGAGTTCACGCTCATCCTCAGCATCTGACTGCTTCTCTTCAAGCTACTGATACCTTTTTCTTGTTTATCAGATTTATTTTGTCTGCCTGCCTGAATGAAATTTCCAGCTTCATTTCCTACAGTTTCCTCACAAACATGAACTCCTATTTTTTGCCTTTCTGTTTTACACTTTTTGGAGGTTTAGAACCACCTACTTAGGATAAACTGCTTTAATTTTTATGTTCTGATGTTTTACTAGTTTTTCTTTTACTATATTTCCAGTTTGTTTGTACTTACTCCAAATTTTCATCCCACCTGACTTGGAAAAACCAACATGTTTTGCCACGATGTGTAATACTGTAAATGAGCTCTCGGAAAGCATGTTTGCATCCGTCTGATTGTTTCAGCTGATATTTGTGATGAAGTAGAGAGACCTATCAGTTCAACCAGAAGTGCATTCCTGGTTTTCTTTTTGACTCCACCAAAACTGGGGTGTGGTTAAGGGTGGTCCTGACAGGGTGTAGATCCACCCATTTAAAAAGCTTGCTTTTTCTTTTTTCTGTCTTTTTTGTCATTTAAGGAAATAAATAAAGTAAGGTTCTAGGCTACCAATTAAATAACCTTACTAACGCATTTAAATTGTGTTTTTGATTTTAAAACTTTGTTGTCTGTGACTGACTGTACATTACAGCTAGATTTTATTTTGTTTGTCTATGATGTTTTATATGGCTGCTATATCTGAGGCCAGTTTAGTTGGACCAATAAAATGTATTTATAACCTAAAGTTTGATATCAAAATTTAACAGCGGTTTGGCTTTATTGTAAGAACTGCAGAGGTACTGTATTCATCTATACAGCAGTGGTTCCAAAGTAGGGTTCAGATATTCCACTGGATCATTCTCACAAATATATTTTTTTATTGATTATTAACTTGGAATTTTGGGAGTTTTCACAGATGAGATACAAGAAAAATACCCAAATATCTATTTGTTATCTATTTTTTTCCTTCTGATTTGCGATCTAGCAGTGAAATTGAATTTTTAGTCTGACAAAAGCACGCTTGATTTGAACTGAGTGAACGATGCAAAGTTTTGGGACACATTATAAATTTAAACATTGTTCTGAATAGTTTGAGAATCATCATTGTAGAAAACAGGGTCATCAAACAAATAAACATTGTTCCAGTTTACTTTTATTTTACAAGTTTTGTTAAATTTGGTGGCTCACCCTAGAAACTTATTTCTGGTTATTCCAATGCACCAAGGAATTTTATTTTTATTACATATGTATTTTTTTGCTATAATTATTTAGCCTATAGTTCTTAAGTGAAAAGTTTAATTTTTTTGTGTCACAAAACTGAGTCGTGGTGGTTTAAAAGCTTCATGTTCCCAGTATAAATTCAACTTCATTTATTCAGAAAGTCCTATTCTCTGATTCTTAAAAGGTTCCACACTAAAATCTGATTGGTTTGTCTTTCACCATGACTTATAAAATTATTCATGGTCATTTTAATGGAATCTTGTTGATACACAGATGAAAAAAGAACAACACTGAAAGCATGGCTCCATCCAGACAGAGTTAGAAAAAAATATTCATCCAACATCTTTAGTATAAAAAAGGAGAAATCTCTATCTCTGTGGTTTCCAACAATATGGTGTTAAAACCAGCCAATCATTGAGGCAGAATGTGCATTAAGTATTTCAGTAGTGTTTTTATACAAACAGTTTACAGCTTAAAGCACAAGTATTTAGAGGTTCACCTTACCCTGAAATCTAGATGACAGTCTTAATTAGAAACTAAATCACTTTCCTGTGGTCCAAGCTGTCTTTTTAGTTCCTAAATAGGACCTATTACGTCCCTCATTTTAGCTTCACATCACTGAAGGTCAGCTTTGATCAAATTATCTTTCCATGTCAATCCATTTATCTGATCACAAGTCACAGTTCACCTTTGGATTTGAATACCTCTTTAATTCCTATTAGGCCATGTCAATCACACATCACAGAATTTCATAATCTTCTATTTTAGTAAAAACAAAACCATATTCCTATGTTTTTGTAGTTTGCAGTCCTATTGGCAATGCTTTGACCTAATTTTGACTTTGTCAGATATGTTTTTCTTTCTATATTTTGTTTGACAGAGGAAAAGTAAGAAGTCAGAAAATGAAATATTCAGTTGCTTGAAATAACTTTCCTATATATGAAAGGGACAGATGTGTTTCATTGCAGGTGTCACCTTGTCTTCTAAGGCTTCATAAAAATCTTCTTTGCTGATTCTGCAGACTGAATTATTTATTCAGTCTGTAACTAATCTATTGTTTCCCTCCTTTCATGTTGTACTGCACCTCTGTCCTTCTCTTTCAAGGTGGTTTTGAAGGCAAGAACTGGTTTGTGTTTCTCACCCTCACTCTACAGGTCTGAAAAAAGGATCAGGATTTGTTCTTTGATTTCTTTTTCTGTTTAAAAATTCCACCTTCATAAAGCTCATTCAGTAAACTAGACCATATTTTAACAAATGTTAATATCAGACAAAGATAAATGGAGTAAATACAAAATGAAGTTTCAAATGGTTATTAAATTTATTATGGGAAAAAGCTAAAAACCTAATAACTGATGGTGCTGTCCTTGGCAGCAACAACTGCAGTCAAGCGTTTGTGATAACTGGCAACGAGTCTTTCACTTGGCTGTGGAGGACTGTTGCTGCTGTGCTCCGGATCATTGTCCTGCTGCAGAACCCAAGTGAGCTTCAGCTTAAAGTCCTGAACTGTTTCAGGATTTCCTGGTAGAGAGCAGAATTTATGGTTCCATCAGTCACAACAGGCATCCTGGTCCTGAAACAGCAAAACAGCTACAGACCATCACACTACCACCCCCGTGTTTGACTATTAGTGTGATGTTCTTTTTCTGAAATGTAGTGTAATTTTTACAGCAGATTTAATGAGACACAAATGTTCCAAAAACCTTCTTGTCAGTCCACAGAATATTTAAGTCTTGGGGATCATCAAGGGGTTTTATTAGCAAATGTGAGATTTTTGCTCAGCAGTGGTTTTTGCCTCAGAAGTCCCCATTTCTGCCCTTCGTCTCTTTTTTATGGTTGAGTAATGAACTCCGACCTTAGCTGAGGCAAATGAGGCCTGCAGGATTTTAGATGTTGTCCTGGGCTCTTTTTGGACCTCCTGGAGGAGTTGTCAACATGGTTTTTGGTCTTCTAACCAAAATTTATCAGGAGATCCTAGGACCTGATATAAGACTTGGGGTGATCATTCTTTTCAATCTATTGCACCTCAACTATGGAATTAGTTTTTTTTTTGTTTTTACATTGTATTGATAGTGCTGAATCTTTGAAAAAGCAGCTGAAGTAATTTTTATTTAGAGTTGTTTTTATTTAAATCTTTGCATGACACCATACTGAATTTGTTTTTATGTCCTTTTACAGCCAAAGACAAAGATGGAGTGATAATGTTTTTGCCTGTATGTGTGTCTGTGGGTGAGTGTGCATATGTGATTGTTTGTTTGTACCATTGCAAAAGTAACTCGTGAACCACAGGATGAGATTTAATGAAACATTCATAAAGTAGTCATTGGTTGTACATCCACAACTGATTATCTTTTGGAGTCAACCCGAGTCAAGATAGCTGTCACAGCTTATCAACATGAAGAAACACAAAAATGACTAACTCAGCCATCTTTACAGGTACTGAGCTAAAATGTGGTGTGGTAGTAGCTGAAAGTCTTTCTCATCACATGCTCCAAATGCTGCATATTTTACAAGATCTTTGCCTTTAAACTTTAGCATTATCTGTTGAATTTAACCCTGTTTGTCTGTTAGCAAAATATCTCATTAACCACTGGATGAAATTTAATGAAACTTGCAGAAAGTAAGCTTAAACATAGAGGCAAAATCTGCATCTACAACTCATTAACTTCTAAAGTCAATCCAAATCATAATGACTGACAACTAATCATCATTAGCCAACTCAAAAATGGCTGTAACTTAATTTACAAATACTGAGCACCAATGTGATGCAGTAGTAGCGGAAAGTCATTCACAATCTATACTCTGAGCATGACAGCTGGCAATATAGCATGAGAATGTGCGTAATGTTATTTTCAAGGTTTGACCAAAACAGCTGCAACTCTTAGTTTAAAACTCTGGCATGAGAGGCAGTGGGTGATATGCATTTCTTCAATGAATGCTAAGCTTGTAATCATTATTACTATTGGAGTCAACTCTGTTAGAAATATATCTTATACCTATGATATGCTGATTACTCTGTGAACCTTGTTGAACCTGTGTATTGGCCTAAGTTGAGTTTGGAGGTAAATACTATGTGTGCTATTGTACAGTATGTTAGCTTTACAAATGTGAAACAGAGTAGACTTTGTACTACCAGTGGAACCCTAGTATATAGTATATTGCTGAGTAGAGCTATTCCCTCTCTTCAAAGCTACAGCAGTAACTACAGTATATATCATATTCTAACCAGAGAAATATTCACCTGTTGGGATGTACCAGCTTACATTCTCTCAGATCAGGGTCCAGCTTGTATTTTTTGTGTTTGAAGAAAATTGCAGAAGATGGAATCTCCAGCATAGAAGGGCCTCATCATATTATCCTCAAACTAATCTGACAGTGTAAACCACAGTATCAAGGCCATGGTTGCAATATGGCATGGTTGTTTTTCCTCTACATTATATGTAGAGGAAAAACATAAAACCTGGGATGAACACTTGACAGAGTTTTTTCTGCTCTCAACAAAGCTCTGCACAAGACCCCTGGGGTCACTCCTGCCGAGCTCAACCCCTAATAGGACCCCTAGATAATGAGCTATTTCCACACTTATGTGACCCTGATTCACCAGCATATCTTACAACTAAACCCTTAACTGAGCTTAAACATCTCGTTACCAGTAGTATGGAAAAGATCTACAGGAATCAAAAACAATATTATGGTAAAAGAAGAAGAGAGGCTAAATATTCAGTTAAAGATTGTATCTGGCTTCAGACTGCTAAATTTCTGTTAAACTTGCTCCATGTTGGAAAGACCTTAACGTATCACTTGAAAAGTAAGACTTTAAAATTATGAAGTTGTTCTGGAAGATACTGGGAAGGATCTGCACAATGTGACACAATGTTCTAACGTAAAAAGACTGTTCTGCAGTTTACATGCAGCAACAGCAAAAGCTCATTCTCCTCTGTTCTTTAATCTACTCCTTGGTCCAACCAGCATGTGCTGACCTCTGTGATCTGACAGGTAAATATGCACCAACCAGTTCAGAGATTTAAAAACAAACAATAAATACCTAAACTGGATTCTAAAATGAACAGGTAGCCAGTGTGGAGAAACCCCCCCCCCCCCCCCACACACACACACACACACACACACACACACATACACACATACACACAATAAAAGAAAAAAAAGACAAGCTAAGCTTACAAACTGCTCTCTCTGCAGCAGATCGGCTTGCCCTTTGACAGTGAGTTACAGTGAAAGACACAAATGTAATTTTTCCATTATCCAGATTCTTTCTTGGTTTTAAGGTGGAACTCCAGTCATTTCACCTTGATGTGCCCTCTTCCTTTTGCACTTTTTTATTAGCAAAGTATTTGCTCTAGAAGCTGGAAGATAAACACTTATAATTCAGTAAGAAAAGTAACTGTAAAAATGTTCTTAATTCCTAAACGCTGAGCTGTGTCCTTACTTACATACTTTGACTTAAATTATATGGATGGATGGATGGATGGATAGATAGTTATATAGATATTGATTCCTTAGGAAGAGTTCTTCAAGGTAATTAAAAAATGCTGGAAATCAAAATTAAATTAAAAATATGCTGGATGTGTCTACTTTGCAGGTGTTAATACATGATGGTATAAACGTAAATTATATAAATTATGTTACTTAAAGCGAATCTTTAACAAACTTGCTGCAGGGCATTAATTGTCCTCAGGTTTGTGCCTTCTGGTTCCTATTCTCACTGCTGCCCCTCCGTGCTTCCCACTAGTAAAGTTCTGACTCAACATTCATCTTTGTGAGTTTTATTTAACACGCCTTCTTGTCAATCAGGCAGGAAACTGAGGCCAAGAACCTGCACCTGCAAGGTCTGCGAACTGCCAATCAGGTGCTGCATGTCAGTGCTGAGCACAAACAAGCTTATTGAATTAATGTTAGAAAGCAGAACGGGCCCCGAGCTCGGTAATTATAAATCAAGACTAATCAGCGGAACATAATTGATTTGGTAATTGTGTTTGCTTTCTTGAGCTCGACCCAAAACTTTGCTGGCATGAATTAGGGACGTTGTCACTGCAGATGAAGCACTGCAGTGTTATATTGTGTAAATGTAAAAAGCCTGCTGCTAAGTTAGCTTCAGCTAAGTGGGACACATGGCAAGATGTTACTCAACCCTCCCAATAATTATTCATTTATAAAACATAGTTTCTAAAAGGGAACCTGATTATTTACACTTATATATAGCTACACTTTTCGTTATGAACTTTTTTTTTGAATGGTTTTCAGTAAAGTGAATTTGATTGGGGTTTTCATGTTCTCACAAGGAAACATTCTTTGTTAAAAATGCTTTCTGTATTTAGGCTATGCTTTTTTGCGTTTTCATGTTATTTAACTCAGATCTTCACTGTTTTCTTCTTGTCTTTGTGTTGTGGTGATTGTCATAAAATAGGAGACAACCATTGTTCCATTGTGCAGCTCCCTCTGGTGACAAGGAGTAATTTCAGCAACAGGGCAGAGCAACAATGCATTCAGTGTAAACTTAAGAACACAGCTCTTTGTTAATCACTGTATAAGAAGTGTAAGTCAGTTAAAAATGTTCATCTTCTGTGGAATATTTAAGTTAAAATCTTGGATAACTTGTAGTATAAGCCCATATAGCATAAGTACAGTAAAAGTACATGTTGCTTGCTGAATTATGTATTGCTACAATGTTTTTTTCTTTTCTTTTTGTAGATAAATTCATCCATCCATCCATCCAGTTTGTACCTCTTAACCAAAGTTGAAGAAGGGAAACCCAGACCTCCTTTTGCCCAGCAACATGCTGCAGTTCCTCCTGGGGCTAACCTAATTGTTCCCACAAAGATGTTTAATTTCATGCAGCACTCCAGGCAGCAGCAGATAACTGCTATAAATATGGACAAATTTGTTCATACCCTATTGTTAAAAAAAGAAGAAAAAAATGCTCACTGAAACAACTTTAAACTGCCAAAAGTAATAAGATAAATATATTTTTTTTAAATTAGCTAATGAATTTTGGTTCAACAGATTTATTTTAAAAAACAAACTACTAAAACTGGTCTTCACAAAAAGGATGGTCCGTCTAAAAAGATTGAAGATTGAAATTTGCCTACAAGGACATGCTAAACTAAGGTGTGTCGTGTAATCAGCATCACAGGTGTGTTCAGTCCTGTAATCCGTCAGTTTGTCTGTTTAAAAGGTTAAAAGTAGTCACAGTGCTGTTTGGTGTCATGGTGTGTAACACACTGAACATGGAACACAGAAATCTAAGGACAGAGTTGTCTCAGGTGCTTAGAAAGAAAAGTATTGCCATCATGTTAAAGGTAAAGACTATAAAACCATCTTCAAGCAGCTTGATGTTCCTGTAACTACAGCTGCTCAGATTATTCAGAAGTTTAAAGTCCACAGGACTGGAGTCAACCTGCCTGGACACGGACACAAGAGGACAATTGATGAGAAACTAAAGAGACAGGTAATATGAATGGTAACCAAAGAGATCTGAGCTGAACTCCAAGGTCAAGGCACATCAGTGACAGATTACACCATCAGTAGCTGTTTGAGATGAAGTGGACTTAATAGAAGATGACTGAGGAGAGCCCAAATCATAAAGTCATGGTGGAATTTGCCAAAATGTAGTTTGAGAAGCCAAAAAGCTTCTAGGAGATTGTCCTTTAGACAGATGTGACAAAACTGGAGCTTTTTGACAAGTCCCAATGAAATGAAACAAAAGAAAGAGCCCTGTATCTACAGTGAAATACGGAGGAGGCTCGGTTCTGTTCTGGTTCTGCTTTGCTACATCTGGCACAAAGTGTCTTGAATCTGTGAGGATACAATGAAATCTCAAAACTATCAAGACATTTTGGAGTGAAATGTACTGCTCGGTGTCCAAACGCTTGGTCTCAGTCACAGGTCATGGATCCTCCAACAGGATAATAACCCAAAATATTCAACTAAAAACACAAAAAAAGGCTAAGAACAAAACTTTGGACTATTCTGAAGGGATCTCAGTGCCCCTGTTGAACAACTGTGGAAGGAGCTGAAGTATGCAGTCTGGAGAAAGAACCCTTTAAATCTAAAAGAGGTCGAGCAGTTTGTTCATGAGGAGTGGGACAAAATGCCTGTGGACAAGTTCTGAAGTCTCAGAGAGAGTTACAGAAATCACATGACTGCAGTGGTTGTCTCAAAAGGTTGTGCAACAAAATAATAAACTAAGGGCACATTCCTTTTTGTGAAGGCCAGTTTCATTAGTTTGTTTTTTTATTAAAAAAATTCTGTTGAACCAAAATTCAAAACCATTGACTGATTTTCATTAGTAAGTTTTTAGTGTTTTTTTCCATAATATTACTTTTGATGGTGTCAAGTTATTTCATTGACTTTTGTGGGTTTTCTTTCTTTAACAAAATGATACACACAAATGTGTCCTTGTTTGTACAATTGCTGTCTTTAGGTTTCGAACATAAGTTGTTAGTGTAAGAGGAACTGCCACAACATGGACTCTTCTCTCTCTCCCAGTTTTTTGTTGATCCATTCTTCTTCACAGTCTGATTAAAGTGAAATATTGTTGAGAGAAATGTATCTACAGAGCACAGTAGCAAGCCCAGGCTCTGCCTTCCCTTTCTGTTATCTTCACCCAGTGTGTCTGCCTGTCGCAGAGAGATGAAGGACTTGAGGGGGCACGATTGCATGCCCATCTCTGATTGAATCAGCAGTTGTCTGCTGTCAGTTATCTCCCATGAGTTGGGGAAATTGTCAGGTGGTGCTGCTGTGGTTTTGTCTAAAGCCCCGATAAGACAGACAGAAAGCCCCACACTTGATCTCCCTGCTGACAGGTTCTGTTCAGAAAAACATAAAACGTGCCTCCCTTTTTTCTAAAAGTTGTTCCTGCGTGCTGCGTTCTCTTTGCCCCAAAGTCTGATGTTTCAGTGGTTTGGATTTGGAACCTAGCAGTGATATGCAGATTTATTTGGCAGGGGAGTGTTTTGATCACAGAAAACATCCTTCCAGATTTTCTCCCACTTTTAAACAGACTGCACTGTTTGCATTACTGATAGATGTGATAAATTTAGCATTACACTCACAGCCTGCTTCTCTGTTTGTTTTGCTCTGAGAATAATCCATGCCATTGTCATTCTCTCCCAGCTGAATTATTTAAAAACTGCACCAGGAAAATCAACAATCACCTTTATTCTATGCCAGTAAAAAAAGACTGAAACCATGTAAGACATTCAGCTTTTTTTCCTGCTGATTTCCCCTGTTTCCTGTCAGTGTCCCTTTCTATTGAACGTTCATGGCTTTGTGCAGCAGCAGAGTTTCAGCTGAGCTTTCTCCTCCTTCTGAATCCTTGAATGTTGACAGTCCGTTTTGTCCCAATCCACTAGCTTCACTCAAATTTTATTTCAATATTGTACCCTAATCCCTACCCACCCCATTCCACCATCACCCCTGTGTCTGAATGTCTTTTAGTCAAAGACAAATGTGGTTTGGACAGATGTTTAGACAATGGTGTTAGGGTGGGTTTCATAAAACAAAGCTCGCTTGTGGCACTGCAGGGTGAATGAAATCATGAAGGTTTAGGGGCATTAAGTAAAGATATTCTGTTTATGTAATAGTTTTTAAAAGTTGTTTAAATGAATAAAAGAAAGTCTCAGGTATAAAAGGAAATATACTTCATTTTGGTTAATTATTAAATAATTATAGAATATATTGTCATCACATCATCCATTTTCTTTACCCGCTCCTTCTGTCTGGGTTGTGTGGAGCTGGTGCCTATCTTCAGCCATCACTGTGCAGGGGACACCCTGGACAGGTTGCAAGTCCATCACAGGGCCACATAGAGACAAATAAGACAAACAACCATTCACACTCTCACACACCTAGAGACAATTTTAGAGTTAAGTTAATTAGGCATACATGCAGTACCTGGAGTAAACCCACGTAATCACAGGGAGAACAGAAAGGCTCCAGGTTGGAAAGCATTCCTGCAACCTTCTTGCTGGGAGGTGACAGCTCTAACCACTGTTCCACTGTTCCACCCATCATATAATATTGTATCATATTGAATTATATATTATATCATGTTTTATTAAACACATATGAATTAGTGGCATGTCCTCACTATTAGGTCCAGCAGAATTGCCACATACTGTATATGTGTCTGATTATACTTTTACAGCAGGTCAGACAGTCTTTTCCTCTGATACAGCTCTTCAGTTCTGGCAAAGGCTGATATTACTGTGTCTGTGATGCTGTATATACATGTGACTGCAATAAAAAAATTCTCTTATTATCTTTAGACAAACATATTCTACTGCACAGAATTTCTCTCAATTCCTGTGTTCTGCTAGGCATTACTTTGTAATAAATTTGTATACATCAAAAGCTAGATATTCCTATCCCCCTTATTTTTCCTGCTGTGACTCAGGTATCATGTTCATATCATATCATAATAATGTAGGATTTTACTAATTTTTAAATAATTTTATACTGCATTACAAAAGTTAAAGATTTGCCAACAGCTGCTGGTTAACCTACCTTAAAGAATGTTAGTTAATGCTGTATAATAATGACTTATTTACTCTTCCTAACACTCATGACTGACAACCAAAACAGTAAAATAAAACATCTTAAAGAACATTTGTCTAGTCCGATGAATTTTAATCAATATTTAATTAATTTTTTCTATAAAATGCTGGTGATTGTTGATCAGTAGTGACATTTTGTTTTACCTGACAGGCCATAAAATGTTGGCATTTTAAAGCTGTGAAGGAGTGCTGTAGTTTTATTTCAAGTGAACAAAACCATCAAGAGTTTCATTCCCTGCCAGTCAAAGCAGAGGGATTGATTTATCCCCCCACAAAAAAGCCAGGAGCGTTGGACAGAGGCTAAGTATGTGTTGTTCCACTCTCATGTTAAACATCCACATTTTGTTTGGTCAAGAATTAGTTATTTCAGATTTACTGTTTCCTTACAATAAAAATCACATGCAAAACCTTACAAGATGTGTTAGCTCCCAGAGTATGTTGGAGATGATTGTTAGTTACTATCACGCCAAATTTTAGCTCACTATCTGTAAACTTGACCAAGTTAAGCCATTTCTCTGTTGGCTGACTTTGATTATTTGTGGTGGCCATTTTGAATAAGGGTTAGTCCACAACATAGTTTGTTGTAGATATACATGCAATGATTACTCTCTGAAAGTTTCAGTAAAATCTGTCCAGTGGTTCATGACATATTTTGCTAACAGAAAGACAGGGTTAACTCCAACAGTTAATGCCAAAGTTTTAACCCTCCTGTTATGTTGCTGGTCAAATTGACCCATTTCAAAATTCAAACATCTAAAAAAAAGTTCAAAGTATTTTTTCTGTATGAAACTTCTTCTGCTTGGCTTAATTAGCATAATCAACATATAAAATGAAAATGGTTCATTTTACGTATTTGCAACCCCCACCTGCATTTATACATTACATAGATAATATTTGGGTCATTTTGACCCGGCAGACAAAGTGAAGGGGTAAAAATGGTCAAAGATGTCTTTACTTTTTGTTTCTTTGCAACTGTGAGACATATTTCACCATAGACACATACAGAGATGCACACCCTCTCCTTGAGGGAATGCAGGTGTTGTTATGAGTTTTGACGGGAACCTTTTCTGTTCTTGTGGGTAAATAAAACCCACATTGATGGGACACTCAGCAGGGGAGGGGAGAAACATAAATATTATCTGCAAAGGAGTCCTAAAAACATTGCAGATACATGTGATGTAGTCACTGTCAGAGTTTCACAAAATGAGCATCAGAAATAAAAATATGACAGCCCTGAACTTGTATTCGATCAAGACAGTGAAATAGACGAGGATGTGTCTGACAGCCATTAGGGCAGCGTGGGACAAGTGGGTTGAGCAACTTCCACTGCTCTATAACCCAGGTCCTAATGTCACAGTGGATGAAAGGCTAGTGGCATTCAGAGGCCATCAAGATGAGCACAACGTGTATAAAATGTGCAAAATTAATTTGCAAAAAGCACAATGTGATGACATGTCCCTCATGTGCTGTGTAGATAAAAAAAAACATATGCATCTTGTTCTTTTCCACCTATTCATTTTTGTGTATTTTAAATAATGCATAGTGTTTTCTATCATATGATGACATATCACTTGTAGACTGTGGAAACTCACAGACACACGTGTACTGTGTTCATGATGCTAATCTCTAATTTTGTTGTTATTTTGTTTATTTCTGGTTCAAAAACATTGATTGAAAAAAAGTTTATTTTCAATACAAGTCCTCATGACTTATTTGTCTTGATTTTAAATCAATGGGTCAATTCGACCCCAAACAGAAAAGGTTACTATAGTTCATTTATGAACTTCCTTCCTTAAAAAGCAAAAAATTAAAAATGTAAAAGAAATTCTAAAAAATAAAGTTCAAGTATAAATATTGTTTTTTACTGTGTAGATTTTTCCAGTGGACATCAGAAAATTCAATATCTATTTCTTTTATGAAAAACGAGTGAATTATCCTCATTGATCCTTAGTTTGTGAGAGTTAAAGAACATAATTTCACTAAATATTGATTGAGATGGTTAGTAATGGAGTTAATAATCAGATACAAAAATGTTTCTGTGGATTCTTTTTGGTTTCTGACACTACTGCATGATTAAACATTCCCCGGGTCAAATTGACCCAGGAACATCATTCCTGTTCCTCAGAAACGAACATAACAGGAGGGTTAAGCAAAGATGTTGCTCATGGTGTAGCACTCTGAGTATGATGATAATACATCTTTATATTCTGAAGCTGCTTGAGTTGTCGTAGTGAATACAAAGCTAGTCGATACGATGTGGACAAAGTTGTGCATCAAAATATTAAGTTAGAATACAGTTTGCAAGCATTGCATACAAAAAGCTGAGATTGGCCACATGGCTCACTGGTGGCAAACACTCAGAATTTTGTCATACTGCAACTAAAAACTTGCCTGTTTTTTGCTATTTTTAATTCTTGTCTTTTAAAACTTGTCTCCAACAATCACAGCCCAGTGGGCTACAGTACAACCATTACAGACACTCCTACCCTCACCCTGTACCTTTTTTTTCTCACTTTCTTTTTAAGGAGTCATAACACTCTTCACTGTGCCATACCAATTCAATGCAAAACATGTAGGCAGGGTCCTAATGACTTGTCGTTTGACAGGAGTTCGTTGGTGCTATAGACCCTTATTATGTATGTTGAAACAGAAATGGTTTGGGACAAAGAATTTTATTTAATCAGACTGTCAATCAGGTTTTAGAGAAACTACAACAGCTGAAACAAACAAAAAAAAAAATTGAATCTTTAGACAACAAGCAATAGACTGCAGCCTGATTTTAATTTGATCCATGTTTTTTTTTATTCGTGTAATACTTACAGTGATCAGTCCAAGTTTTTGTAAAGGTAATACAGTAAAGTTTGAAAATGCTTTAATAGACAGGTTCTTCCAACCAAAAAATAATACTCAGTTATAAATCCACGTGGAACTGTAGTTCATGCTGAATCATGTCAAACATGTAGAAAACTGAAGTGGAGACACTCTATGGCAGAAAGAGTTACACATTGTAACCAAATGTCAGTGAAAAGTACTGTCAGTGGTATCACATGTTACCAGATGCTACATCAGCCCTCTCCCCCATCTAGACTCCCTGAAGCCCTCTGGCACCTTGACATGCTTCTCCTCTCAACCTGTTGGAAAGAAGAGGTCCATCTGTGGGCTTATCTTGCTCTGCTGGAGACCAGTAAACACTCATTTTAGTGGCTATCAGTTTGGTGAGGGCAGGCAGCCGTGTGGAACACAGCTCAATATCAGCCGCATTCAGCTGTTTTTCTTTGTCCAGGAAACATTATTTATTCTAAATCTGCCACAGATTGATTTAGAGCTTATGGTTTAGAGCTTTTTTTCCCTGAGCATCTTGTATATATTTTTTTATTTAAAAACTTACAAAGTAGACAAAAGAACCGCAAGACCAAAACAACTTTCAATGCTTTGTGTATGAAAAGTGAACTAAAGAACATTTATTGAAAATACTTTTTGGTCCTTATTTTTATGTTTTAGATATTATTAGCTTACTACATATATTCCTGAGAGAGTAGAACATCACAGTATGCCACACATTGAATGGTAAACCAAAACAACCAGCAAGAAGTGATAATAGATGTCAAGATCGGAGAAAAACAGGAAGAACCCAGAGTGCAGACTCATAATAATAAAGAACGAAAATTTATTTAAACTAACAAAACTAGAAAATAAAAGGCTGACGAGGCAGCAAAAACTTAACAAAACAAAATCCAAAATGGCAAGGCATGGCAAGAGACAAGGGACCAGAGACCATGAACAATAGACAATGAACAGGGACAATGAGCCAGCAGGGTAGTGGAGAAAGTGAGGATAATGAAATGAAGTGGGCACAGGTGAGTGATAACAATTGCTGACAGGTGGAGATGGGCGTGGCAGATGAGCAGGGGCAGACTGAGGAAAAGTGAACGATGGCTGAGGCACAGGGAACAAAGACACAAAAAAACAAGAACCAAACAAGATAACTGAATAAAATAAACAATAAACTCAAACTAAAACACGAAGACAACAAACTGAATACAAAAACCCAAATCCTAACACAAGAGAGGAAAATATTCCTTTTTTGCGCAGTAAGCTGCATTTTAGGTTTAAACAAACTGTTTCATTTCAGTAACTTCAGCCTTTTTTTAACAGACTCAATAGAGTTTTCACACACAACCGTAACAAAAATGTCTAACTTCTGAGAGGTAGTTTCAAAAAATATAAAATATGTAGTAGGATGCCATTTACATTAAAGAAGAAAGACCAACTTTTAACAGAGGAGGACATCTCAGATTTTAAGTTCCTAAGACTTGAATGTAGCATTAAGCCTGACACTCATTTTCACTCTTATCAACACCTTCATTCATGTGAATAAAGCATCTCTGTTGTGAGCAAGGCAAACAAAGACCTTAATGACCTTCAGGAGGGAGGGGAGGGAGCTTAATTCTCATGTAAATTTAGCTGTATAAATGGAACATATTTAAAGAAAAGAAAACTTGTCATATAAGTACTTGTTGCAGTGGTGGTTCTTAATATGGGTGATAAGATTCACCACCTAGGGCAATAGCCTGTCAGAGGCAGAACAAACAAAGTTATAATGAGTTTTTATCTGTTGTCCCTGGTTGCTGCTGAGAAGCTGTCACACTCAGTTAGAAGGGGAGGGGATAGGACCTAGGTCTGCCTATTGGAAGTGGGTGAACAGAACTTTAATGCTATTAGTAGGTTCAACTCAATCATCTCTAATTATATTAGAGATGATGTTGCTGAATATATCAACGTACTGTATGTGGGAAAATGAAAAACTGATCAAGGCTTAAAGTTTTACCATAGTTCTCTGCAAAGCAAAAACAGTCTGATAAAGCAGAGACGATTCTGTCACAGCTAGTTCCACACTGATGTGGAGCACTGTTGTGGTGAAAGAAAAGGTGAGCGAACCCTGCTTTATCTAAGGTGACCAACAGATACGATGAACCGATGAAACTTCAAAACCAGTTTGTTAATACCACCAGTATCTGCTCACTGGTTTTCAGACGAATAATGAAGCAAAAAATACTCATGACGATGAAGCAGCCAGCATCAATTCCAGACCCACAAGTTCTCTGAAAACCCAATTTCAGCTCCTAATGGTTTAGAAAAATAGGTTTGAGGCGTAGCAGATAGTATCTTTGTGTTTTTGTCTGGGAGAGGGCTTGAAGACTAGCAGCCTTTCTCATCTTCACCCCATTCTACAGATTTAATGACAGCAGGTCATCAGGCTGTGGATTGCAGGTTGGAGGCGCGTTTGAATGAAAAAAGGGGGGTTACTGCAAAGAATCCCCAAATTAAATTTTGTTTTAATTCTCTTTGAAATAATTGGGTGGTATTGATTTTCTGTATGTTGTCATGTCCTTTTTATACCAGTTTTTTTTTCCTGCAGAGGATTTGTTTTTGCTTTGTTCATGAATTTCAAATGAAAGTTGACAGAAGAGGAAATCAATAATATTTTACACAGCATCTGTGACATACAGACTGCTGCTCAAACAAGCTGTTTTTGTACATTTTGTTGGTGCGCCATCATACGTAGTCATTTCAGTTTGCTGCTTTCTATTGGCTTTTGAAGGTAGTGTGCTTGCAATGAACTTACAAATTATTAATATGACTGTTAGAAAATGTCATTTTGAGTAAGTAGCATTACAAAAGTCTGACATGTTCACTGAGGATCCAGTATTCTTGTGTAAAAATAAAAAAGACATGAACTCTGTCCAAGCTGCAGCCATATTTTCCTCTGACTATATCTTCCTCTAAGGTGATGAAGTTGTAACAAAATGACTGCTTGAGTCAATCTGGTTCCATTTAAAGTTGGCCGTTCTCAGACCATCTGTCTTCTCTTTCCAAAATCTGAACACTTTGATCCTCAAAAGAGTGTTGTCCAGTGGTTCGTGAGATATTTTACTGACCGACAAGCAAGGTTAAAGCCAACAGTTATTGCCAAGGTTTTAAGGAAATATGTCAGGCGATGTGTTGCTCTCAAAGCATGTGTTGGGTCTACTATTACACCAAAATTGGCTGAGTTATAGCCTTTTCTAAGGTCAGTTGGCTGCGGCAGCTATTTGGTTGAGTTCAAAAGATAATCAGTTGTAGATGCACAGCCAATTATTACTGTCTAAGATTAATCTATTTTACTTGCTAAAGGCAGAGTTTTAAACACAGAGCTTGCTTGATCAGTTAACTCTCAGAGTATAAGCTGGAAATCAATCTTAACTACTACCTCTCTAAATTTTAGCTCAGCATATTTAATATATGACTGCGTTATAGCCATTTTTGTGTATAGTCATTATTGCTCCACCTTACCCCTCAGTTTAAAGTTACTGCACATATGAATCATTTTACCCCAAATATCTGACAGTCCAAATCATTTAGTTTTTAACTCAATGAGGAATCCAAGCTCCACCTGTTAGAGGAAACAGTTCTTACTGTGCAGTCACTGTCTCACCAACAGGGTAACAATGTGCACCAGCAGTAATTGCATGTTATGGTGTTTGGATGAAATCTTCACAAAAATGATAAAATAAATCCACTTTCATTCTATCTTCAGTGACTTATTTTTAAATTGACAGTATGGTAGCTGAAGCATGGACTTGGGAGGAGGCTAATGTTTAGGAAAAAGTCTGTAATTGGTTTACGTTTAATTCCAGAATAAAGAATCTGAGCAATTATCTTGAAACATGAAAGATGTGCAGATGTTCTGTTCAAATTCTCCATTAATTCTATGAAAATGCATCTTGTTTAGGCTGTGATGAGTTTCCAGCATGTGTGTTTTCTGCAGTCCAGTCAACACGTGTCAGGTGATTCATCAGTACAGAGGCAGTGAAGTGCTTGATCATCCCCAAAGCTGCCAGCCACTGATAGGTCCCCCCTCTCAGCACACCACCCCTCACATTTCTTCATTTAATTGGATTGCAGCTTGTCAGCATCTCGTTTGTACATGACCACCATCTCCTCCAAATTTACGGCATTCTGCCTCTGATTACTTAGCTCAGGGCTCTGAAACAGCCTGAGGAATGACTCCGCTGCTTAATTTTTCCATCCATTCATTTTTTTTCTTTCTAATACCATCTTCCATCTCAGTCTGTTTATAAATCTACCTTTTTTTGCCCAGTAGTTGACTTTATTTGCAGCCCGACTTTTTTTTCTTCCTACCTGAGCTCCCGATGAAGTCAGATCTGTAGCCATCTGTCAGCAGGGAGCATCTTGTTTCATTCTGTTGTTAGGTATCAGGATTGATGGAGGCAGTAAAGCTGGACAGACCCAAAGCCACAGATGTGCCATTGCTGCTGGACATTGGCAGTACATTAAGGTGCAGTGGAGCTGACAGTCAAGCATCAGGTCCAGTGGTATAGTTATAAATTAGAAACAGCTGCAGTCTCTGCAAAAATACAGTGTAAACTCTAAGTGTTGAATAACTGCTAAAAATTGCTGAGGTAATTTTTTTAAGTTAAAGCAATCAGAACTAAAGCAAAAACGACCAAATCTAAAGTTAAGAACTAAATCCAGCATAACAGTAGCTAAAACTAAAACTAGCAGAACATGAGCTAAAAGCTAAAAATGAAGCATGTACGCTGAGGAAGATTTCAAACACAAAACAGGGCCTGAAAATTGCATACCTCACTTTCCACGCAAAGTTTGTGATCTATAAAACACAAACTTGATGGAAAATTTGCGATCCTTCACGCCAACTCTGACCCATGCGTACCATATACGCTTGTTTTGGAGCCAGGGGAAACTGGCGACACAGATGGTGACGTGGGGAATTGAAGCCACACTGCATCGTGATTCCTCTCAGATATTTAATTTCACTCCATAATCAAACTTAGATTGACTTTATAAGCTTTCAAAACAGCAGTGTTATTTATGCCTTTGCTGGTGAGCCACTTTGATATAAGGACCTTTCAAATAAAAAAGGCCTTTATGCCAACTTAAACATTAAATAAAAGTTTGCACAACATTTCAAAGTTTACTCCCCATCACATTCCTCTCCCTGGATGATCACCAGGGTAATGTGTACCACAGATTAACACACAAGGGGACAGTGGCTCCCCCTTCAGTCGCTGCCTCCTAACCTCCTTTCCAAACCCCCAGAGTGCAGAAAAGGCACATTTTAAGACCACTCACACCCATGCGTGCTCCCTCATGGTGGCACGCCCGATCAGTTTTTGGCAGACCATCACTTTTCAGCACAACACCGGCTATTCTTCTTTTAAAAGGTTTCAGTTTAGGTACGCCCCTACCCCCACCTGTGGCTGACATGCTCTGGTGGTGGACAGTTAGTCGCTTTTTTTGCCTCCACCCTAAAATCTGACCCCATTTTTCTCCACCTCGGCTATGGTCCTCTCTGTCGAACTCACTGAATTAACAGTAGTAATGACGTAATGCAGCTCACAATGCTTCCTTTTATTTGTAACGCTACTACTGTGGCTGCCCAAAATTATATTTTTCTGTTTTCCACCTCATTCACAAACACATCGATTTCTGCCTCAGTGAAATTTTGTTTCTTCCCTCTTCTCTCCGTGGTTGCCATTGGTAACCATGAAATAACATTGATCAGCTGGCTTATTTAAATACACCTAAACATTCATGAGGTGCTTTGCATTGACCATTTATGATTGAATGTGGGCGTGTGGATGGCAGAACCTGAGGCGGGACCTTGTGCGCAAACTTTAAGGTACAGGTGTGATTTATAAAGGTAAATTGCTTGCTGGTGTGTGAGCTCATGGTTTTATAAATCAGAATTTTTTTTTTGTCATACGCCATTTTTGCCTTTTGGCCATGCGTACACTTTTAGTATGAATCCTACGCAATCTTTTATAAAAGAGACCCCTGGTGAGTAAGGAAGGAAAGCTTTATATGTCTCATAATTTGATTACAATTCAGAGGACAGTGATGTGATTATAAAACAATTATGATGCATCCATGAGTACACATTTAACAAAATCTTGAGCACAGAATCTCCCAGACCTGAAAGAAAACAATATTTTGTTGTACACTGCAATATATAACAGGTTTCTTTCAAACAAAATTTGTCAGGGTTGTCATAAATAGGACCTATGATACAGACTCACACAAGGACTCAATGAATATAATGGTTTTAATTAACATTAACAAATAACTATAAAATAACAAACCACAGGAAGCAAAAATCACATGAACCACAGAAGGAATCGACAGGCAGACAAACAAAATGACTGCCTGGTGAGAAAGAGCAAACCAAGAGTATAAAAGAACTGGGAGGAGTGATTACTAATGGAGACTAACGAGTATAGGAAACAGGTGTGAATGGTTAATACAGGGGCAGGATTGAGGATTGGAGCTGACTGAGGAAAAGTAACTAATGGCACAGAGAAACAATGACGAACAAAACTCAGCACACGGAATCTCAAGAAACAATAGGAAAACACAAAAAAACCCACAATTTAAAAAACTGTAAGTCATAAACATCAAAAACCCAGGATTATGACAACCCTATATGAACATGAATCACGTTAGAGTGATCTGACCCATACTTTCTTAAGTGTTTCCATCGCTTTTGTTTTGGTCCCGTTGTAAAGTGTAGGGATGACTATGATGATCATGTTCTATTGTTGCTCCAAGTGGTGCAACATAAGGTAGTATCTCACTGGGTAGCATATGTTTGTTGGGGACTCAAAATTTTGATAAAATGGGCACATTTCCAGTTCAGTGTCACTGAATTCTTAGTGTTTGAAACCAAGATGTACGGCTGCATTTTGGACATGGCCAATTTTTGTGTTCACAACTTAGAAAAAAATGTATTCTAAGTTATACACATTTTGTTGGCTATATCCACCCACATCGTGCCATGCTACAAATGTTGTGAGACATTCTGGAGATTTCCTTGAATGCCGTTCGCAAACACATCTCCAACAGTCACAGCTTAGTGAGATTTAGTAATGGCAGCAGTAACCAGGAGTTGTGTTTCCTCTTCCAGGTGGAATTGTGTACATAGCTTGCATGTAGTGAGACTATAGTCAACTTCACTTTTCCCTACAGATCTTTTGAACATGACCAGTAAATCTGTGGCAACCTGCTTGAAATCAAGCTATCAGATATGTTAAGAGGAGATGTTTTTTTTTTCTTCCAGCCACATACGTCATAAAAACGCAAGGTAGACAGAAACGAGATGAGGGTATTACTTTACAAGCATCTGTGATGGATTAGTGACCTGTTCAGGATGAAGCCACCCCTCTGCACCAGCTGACTGAACAGGACAAAGCACATACAGAAAATGACAGAGTGAGCAATAACAGTGTAAACTTCTGAGTTCAGCAAACACTCAGTTATCAATTTGTCTTCAATGAGTGTTGAATACTTTGTAGATGATTACATTTCTGTTTATGACAGGATCAGCATATAGTCAACTGCTTTGTGTTGTCTCAGAACATGTTGTCAGTAAAACTCCTGGCATTGCTAACACACATGGCTGCCAAACTCATTCCATTTGCTGTTGTTTGATATGAGAATTCAGACTTCTTTTAAGAGCTGCTTTCCCACAATCTTAACATAATTTTATTTGCCATCTGTTTCTGGAAAAATGACAGATACCAAAATCTGGGCTGTGTCACATCCTCATTCATTATGACTACACTCAGAGTGAGAGCGGGATCCCTGGCTCTCAATGTTTTTGGCACGAGCAGAAAACAAAATCAAATGCAATAAAAGCATGTCTGGATTAGAGCTTGTTAAGTGAGGGAAGAGCCTTTAATTGATCAGGTTTTGTGCTGCTTCACAAAGAGCCAGCATTACTAATCTGTAGCTCAAGGGTGCATGTTTGTGACTTAATAAGCAGAAATGGTGGAGGGTAGAGGAAGGTTTTTCAGGAATAAAAATCTGAACTGTGTTTATGACAGACCAGTGTGTAGCAGCTTGTTTAATGTTACCATCATCATTCAACTGCAGTTTCAGTTGGACTGTTTTCTTTATATTTGTAAAAAGTTTCAGCGGATTTGAAGAAACCACAACGTTTTATTTTATTTTTGGTGTAAGATCACCCAAGAATAATTACACTGCACAGCCCTTGCACCATACATCAGAGAATCACATTCATCCCTCATGTTGTACAGCAAGCTTCCTTTGTCAGTTTAACATGATATTGTGTGATTCCTGTTTAAAGTGGGAATTTCTTCACTAAAATTAGTAAAATAGTTGTCTCATTTATAGCATTAAACTCTAAGGGGAACATTTTCTTGTTTCAAATAAAAAAATAAAAAAAAACCCCACCAAAAACAGCCCCTAAAGGAAGGACCAAATAGATTCCAGCAATCAGAAGAAAACATTGTGAGCCAGGTATGTTACCAACTGAACCCCAGCCATACTCCTGGTGGAGCACAGTTGAAGACGATAAAACTTTCATATCTAGAGGAAGCAAACCCTCTGTGACTCCCCTGGGGGCTCTATGTGGGGGATGCCCTCCAGTTGCCTGGGTGACTTGTCTCTTGGTCCCCTATCACACAACTAATTTCCATTTTAAAGCAGGTCTGAATTAGACTTTAGTGTGAGCCCAGCTACCCATTTAATGTACCTCCTTGTGTCGCTGGCTGCCTCCATCCTGAAGTGGGAGGTCCCAGCGTCATGCTCTGAAGGCTTAAAGAGGTTTGATGATGAGTTGCACATTGTTTGGTGTGGGGCACAATAAGTCACTTATTTAGCGTGATGGAATGGTTCTTTCTGGCATTTGCCTGAGAATATCTACAAACTACATGTACTAATGTTATGCTAAATGCATGTAGCTGTACACAATACATCACATACATGTAATACATGTATGTTGTGACCCTCCCGTTCATCATGGCAAAATAAAGAGTCTTTATTTGCTCCAGGCCAATTTGTCTATTGGCTAAGTTGTTTCTTTGCAACTTCGGACACATAATACCCATACTTTTTGGCATAGGAAAACAATCTATTTGTCACATGTTTCTTTGTACCCACCTTGCCACATATGGACCCACTTTTGACTGTTTTCTACCCACCTTGGCAACCCAGTAATGCTGTTGGAAAACACTTCTGAAATGAAGAAAACTAGATTATTATTATTATTATTATTATTATTATTATTATTATTATTATTATTACTGGCCTAGTTAGACATAGGCATTCAGGGCTTTAGCCCCACGTTTTCTGAAAAAACCTAAACGTCAAGATAGAATCATTTTTAAAATGCAGTTCTCCTTAAATCATTCATTAAGCTGCTAAAATGACCTGACAATTTAAAATGTTTGCCTAAAACACAAGCATGTAAGTTTTTTTTTTCCGTGTCTCATACCAGCAGCATTTGCTTTATTACACCTCTACTGATGAGAGTCTGTACCTGACACTTGTGTAATTTACATACCACAACTGAGCTGTTGTGTATGCCTCATTGTAGATAATTTGATGTTTTGAACAAGTGTTTATTTACCATAAATATTTGTTACAAAAACAAGCACATCACACTTATGGCGTATAATAATGTAGAATATGGAATAACGCTTGAGGCTGTGCAGGGTCACATGCAAGTGATAACTGCATCAGTGAAAAGTGATAAAATGTCCAGCGCTGTGGATGAAATGGTAATAGCTTGGTATAAAATAAAAACCGCTGGGTCCAAAGTGGAGGTATGATTTGACAGAGGTACAATGACAATAACACATCTGGATGACATTACTGCACAAATTCCATAGTAACAAAAGCCTTCTCTGAGAAATAGAAACAAGTTCTAGATAAAATCTTTAACCCATGTGCTTGTTCCATAAATTATCATCCTGGTCAACTTTTCTAAAAGTTGTCCTGCTAGACCAAGCCTTTTCAACTATAGTTGCAAGTGAGTCATACAAAAAATTACTGGAGTTATCATTGCCAGCAGATGAAAAGTGTTAGCAGACATTTATGTTTTTGCATGTGTTTCTGTGTGTGTTTGTGCATTTGTGTCTATTAGCAAAATATCGCATCAACCGCTTAGCAAATTTTAATGAAACTCAGAAAGTAATTAATGGATGCACATCTACAACAGATTAAATACTGGAGCTAACCCAATGCAGAATGGCTGTCATATTACCCAACACAAAAATTGTTATACGGTAACTTGCTGAGTTTTATAGATTTTGAGCTAATATTTGATGTGGTAAAAGCTAAGATATATCCACAATGCACACTTTGAGCTTGACATCTTGCAATATCACATTCGTCTGCACGTAGTGTTATTTGTAAGGTTTGAGCAAAATGGCTATAAATATTTTTCAACATATTGTCATTAATCACTGATTGCTGTTGGCAAAGATAATATATATCCATTTTAGTCAATTTCTCAATTTTTTGGCTTTGACAGAGACATCTTCATGCTTATAGGGAGTTTCTGCTCATACTTCAGCCAAAAAAGACAACCTTTGCCTTAGTCAGATGGATGAATCACCCAAAGAACTGCCAGTAGGGTGGCATGTTTACCAACCTTACCCCCTCTATTGTTAAGATTTACCAACGGTCATCTGTTTGACAGATGCAGACTTCAACCAGCTCAATATATGGTATCAACTTTGATATGTAATGTATATTTTTAGCATCATATTCAGACAAATCAGTTTAGTATTCTGGCAAGTTTGAAGGGGCCAAAAAAATATTAAAAATGGTCATATCCAGCACACGGGCAAACTGCTGAATAGGCCTGTACTAGACCATAATTAAAATTGTAACACTATAGATGCTATAATAAACTGTTGTTTGGATTCTGCTGGGCTTTGACAGGTATCAATCAAAGGGATAAATCAGACCTCTTCCTGCTGGATGTTCCAGCTAGTTTCAAGCACACTTGAACATTTTGCACACATATACATTATCCATACATTCTGGGCACAGTTGAAAGGAACTATAAGGGTTTTAGGTTGTGGATATCCACATCAAATATTCACATTAGCTACTTTTCCTTTCATCTCCAGCTGTAAAAACAAGCCGGAGAGATTTGCAGGGTGTTGCTTGTCTTCTCTCCGAGTGGCTCATCAATGCATCTGCACTGATATGAGCTGGAGGTTCCTATTGATCCACTCTGCCTTATCTTTGTCCTCGGCCATTATGGAGACAGGAGAATGACCTTTTCAAGAGGCGTCACTGCATCAAGGAGACTGTGGAACAGCTCTTAGGAAAATGAGGCTTGACAGGCACCAGCAGCCATCTTGCTGAGCTGACAGGTGGAGCCAAATTTGGTGAACTGTAGGTCCAGGCTGTGAGGAGACAAATTGCTGTTGGTTTGCCTTTTGTCATGTACCACAGACTGTTTGGAACATTATATTCAAGATTTACTGAGGAGCAGAGCTGCTGAGAAACTTGTTTGGTGGATATATTATATATCATGGCTGAAATGGCTGAAGCCAATGCTAACTATCATAAAGATTGCATGAATGAGCATCCATTGCTGCTGAGCAGGCAGCTGGATCAATAAGATGAGGGAAATTTTTAACAGGGTAACGTTTTGCTGCAGGCACTTCTGGATGAAGAGTGTGGTTTGTATTTGCAGTCAATTCTTCCTCAACTAAAAACCCAAAATACCCTGCACATATCCTGTTTATATATGAATCAGGCAACAAACATGAGGTAATCCTACTCAGCTGAATTTAATGCAGCAACCTTGTTATCACCCATTGCTTAAGGTTGGGTGTCTTTGTGTGTGTGTGTGTGTGTGTGTGTGTGTGTGTGGG
>NC_051431.1:27467890-27485163 GCF_001649575.2 Kryptolebias marmoratus | reverse complement strand
GGGGGGGGGTTGTTTGTCTACACTGTTAAAGTATCTCATGAACTAGTGGACAAATTTAAATGAAAATTTCAGAAATGAATCTTTAGATGTACATCTACAAATGACTAACATTTGAAGTCAACCATATTTAAGATGATCACCACAGCTAAGCAACAAAATTTCTATAATTTCTATAATTCAGCCAATTTTATTGATATTGAGCTAAAATTTGGTGTGGTAGTAGCTGAGCGTTCTCCTAAATACAACATTATGAGAGTTGTCCCCATGGCATACTCTGAGTACTAACGCATCTCATAGATCTCACAGCACTGCATGAGATCCTATATAACATCATTTATGACTTTTGACCAAAACGGATATAACTCCATCATTTCTCAACAGCAGATAATCTTAGTCTACTGCTCTGATGAGAATCAGATTAACAGATGAAGTCATACTGTATTTGCGGATGATACTGTGATCTGTGGTGAGAACGGAACAGATGGAAGAGAACCTGGAGAGGTGGAGGTATGCACTTGAAAGATGAAGAAATAAGTCAACCGTAGAAAGACAGTACCTGTGTGTGAATGAGAGGGAGACAGGTGGAACAGTGAGGCTACAAGGAGCAGGGGTCACAAAGGTTCAGGACTCCAAGGACTTAGGGTCGACTGTCGAGGAAAACAGGGAGTGTGGTAAAGAGGTGAAGAAGAGAGTCCAGGCAGGATGGAGTGGATGGAGAAAAGTTTCAGGACTGATTTGTGACAAAAGGTGGCAGCAAAGGTCAATGGAAAGGTTTACAAGACAGTGGTGAGAGCAGCTATGTTGTATGGTTTGGAGACAGTGGGATGGACAAAAAGACAGGAGACAGAACTGGAAGTGGCAGAGCTGAAGATGTTGAGGTTCTCCTTGGGACTGACAAGGATGGATAGCATGAGGAATGAGGTCATCAGAGGTACAGCACAGGTTGAATGACTGAGAGATAAAGTTAGAGACCAGACTGAGATGGTTTGGACATGTGCAGAGGAGGGAGATACTGATAGAGGGTATGTTGGTAGAGAACTGTGAACTGTCTTAATATAATTTGTGAACATTTTGTGTTTTATAATTGCATATTAATTTGGGATATTTTTTATTTAATTTAGGAGCTGTGCACCACAGAGCTATAGAACTGTAGATGATGGGATACTCAAAGTTTTCTGAAATCGTTCCACTATTTTTAGATACAGTTTTTCAGACTAATGAACCTCTGCCCATCTTTACATCTGAGAGATTCACCTTCTATAAAATATTATTATTATACAAAGTCCTATTCTTCACCTGCTACCAGTTACCCTAATTGCTAAGTGTTCCTGCAACTGTTTTTTCTTTAATTTCGTTTTTCTGACTTTTGAGCCTTTTGTTGGTCATGTCCCAACATTTTTCAGATGTGTTGCTGCCAACAAATTTAAATTAACCTCAATTTTTCCAACAACTGATCCAATTTGTTTGTTTAAACAAATAATATGTTTGTTTTGTTTCATTGTGAATGAAATATGCATTTATGACATTGGCAAATCAATGCATCTTTTCTTTTACATTTTACACAATGTCTCAACTTGTTTGGAGTTAAGGTTGTAATTTGGGCTTGAGTTTTGGGGATTTTAGTTCTTTCAGACAGGTGAAATATTTTAAACTGCTATTTTTTTCTTCTTTTAACCAGCACGTTCTCTGATCAGAACAAAATACACCATTTAACAGTTTGCATGTTTTTTTTTAGTGCACGAATCTGCACACGTGCGTAGTCCTTGTTGACCCGTTCAGAAGCAGTGTGTCAGAACCACATGGCAACAGGCTGCAGGGGTCCTTTCACTCCTTTCATGTCTGTTCACACATTAAGTGGTCAGCCAATCCAGCTGTAGGAGCAGAAATCAAAGACAAACTAATAAAAGGCTCAGGGGGAGTTTGATTCTCGTCTTTCCTCTTCTTTCATGTCTGTTTGAGTTCATTCTCAGTGAGATGATTCTTTATCCAGATGCTGCTCGCTATTCACGCAGAGACAGGATAAGTGCTCTGTTTTGTTCATGCAGCAGAAAAATAAAGATAAATATTCCATATGGAAAAACATCTCCTTTCCCCAGTCTGTAAAATATTTACATGTAGAAATGAGGACTTTCAGTCTCACTGTTTCCTTCACAGCATAAAATCACATTTATCTGTAGAAGATATGGATGCTTGAGACAGAAAGTTGTTTGATTTCCTCTAGTTAAGCTGAATAACTGCCAATACAGTGAGAGAGTTTTAAAATAATCCTGTGATCAGCAGAAGGCTGACTTTTTTTTTGTTCTCGTTGTTTAGTGTCTGAACAGCAAACCTCTGAACTTTAATGATACGGATTTGTGTTACAATTATGAGGTTGTCTTAAAAGTATTACAAATTAATTGTGATTATTTGAAGACTCAGGAGGAAGCCCTCAAAGTGGGTGTTAAAATGCTTGCTTCATTTTTCCATTTGCTCTTTCAATGGTTTCAAACTGGTGCAGAGGTGTGGAAGAGGAAGCTAAAGAAAGTGAAACCACTGTGGTTTTGCCACACAGGTTCATATTTTACAGTCCTAAATATACTTTGGTCCATTAAGCACACCTTCAGCCTAGTGCTGGGCAATATAACAATACATATCGTGGGGACGGTAGAAAAGTTTCTATTGTGATATATTTTCTTCTATCGTCTATATCGTCTCTATCGTCTCTATCGTCTCTATCGTTTCTGTCGTTTCTGTCATAATTGTATCAATGATTCATGTAAATATTTCATAACGTAGGCTACGACGAATGTATTAGTGTTGTCACTTTGCATACATTCAGTTTATATAAGTGATAAATAAGAAGAAAAAATAACTATTTTGCGAAGAACCTCCGTTTTGCGACATGACGCTGCTTTACGTGTGGGTTTGCGACATGCTTTACGGCAGCGGCTTTCTGCGCGGCGTTTTCACCATAAGTGCTGAAAGATGGAGACGCATGAAGTATCAAACCTGGGGTCGCAACAAGTAGAGACAGCTAGCAGGCAGCGCAAGAAGAAAGACTTTTACCAAAACGAGTGGGGGACGTCTGTGATTTGGTTCAAGAAGTCCGACACGGAGCAGAAAAAGGTAATAACGGAGCAGAAAAAGGTAATATGTTAACTCTGCTAATGCTAATGCTAACTCTGCTATTAGACTGTTTTCTCATCTGACGCCAACACAACAAACCTCTTCTATCACTTAAAGAAGAACCACGAAAAAGAATATTTAACAATCCAAAAAGTGCAAGGTCAAACAAGTTGAAAAAGAGTGGGAAAAAGTTGCAAAAAGTGAAACTATAGCCGGCCAAAGATTATAGAGTCTGTTGTCATTTGATACTGTTACATCCTAACAGGTACATATATATTGCTGCACTAAAATGTAGCAGATTTCATTTGTGAAAGTTCAGTTAAATGTCACTTTGAAATAAAGCTTGACAAAGGTAAGAAATTATTTTTTTTTTCATATTTTTCAGAGAATAACCTACGTAATTGGGGTATATCGTGATATAAAATTATCCATATCGTGATATAGGATTTTTTCCATATCGCCCAGCACTACTTCAGCCTTTTGGATGGCTAAAACCTTTAAAATAACATGAATGCAGAAGTCGTGTTTCAGAACCTCAGGCACAGCAGATGTGAGGATTGTTTAACAGATTTATTCTCAGACAGAGACCAAATGGACTGAATTTCTGGTAGTTTGGCAAATGATGTGTTGCCGTGTTGAAAGAAAAAAAATGTTGTTGCTTGGTTTCTCTTTGTGAGAAAATGTGACAAAAACTGAAGCCATGTCAGTTGAATCAGAAATGTATAGGTGGAGTAATCATGGTAGAAATTTCTCCAGGTTTACTTGATCCGCAGAGCTGGGCAATCAAAAGGGTTCTGGTGAGCTACTTTGCTAACTCACAAACTGGTAACATCTGGGTAGAGGACAACGTTTACTGTACTGCAGAGGCTGATGAGGTACAGTTGAAACCAGAAGTTTACATACACTATATAAAAAGACACCTCTGCTTTTTTTCACACTGTCTGATGGGAAATCAAAATAAACTTTTCCCATTTTAGGTCAATTAGGATTTTTAAAATATTTATATTTGTTAAATGCCAGAATAATGAGAGAGATAATGTTTTAAGGCAATTTTTATTCCTTTCTTCAAAGTCAAATGTTTAAATACAGTAAGATTACTATACCTTTAAACACTTTGGGACATTTGATGTCATGTCTTTTGAAGCTTCTGATAGAGTTAAGCAGAGACACACCTGTGTCATTAGTATTTGGTACCATTGCCCTTAAGAAGAGGCTTGTGGAAGGATATCCAAAACGTTTGACCCAAGTCAGACAGTTTAAGGGCAATGGTACCAAATACTAATGAAGTGTATTAAACTTTTTTTAAGGAAACTACAAGTTTCCTTAAAAACATTATCTCTCTCATTATTCTGGCATTTGGCAAATAGAAATAATTTTAAAAATCCTAATTGACCTAAAATGGGAAAAGTTCATGAAAGTTTAAAGATACAAAAATTCTTTGTTTTTTTTACTGTAAAAACCACAAACATACTTAATGAAATGTTTTGACAACTTAGAATGAAAATATAATCAGTAATATTCATAAACATGGGAACAAATTGAGCAAACAACCAAGTTATATCGACTTTCTCCATTAAAGTGTTGACAATTTCTTAGGCGTTTTTAGACCAAAAAATCAGGAGTTCTAAAAATTGCCATAAATCCTTTGTACCATGAATATAAACAGTTTCTGTCCAAAACAAGGCAGAGGGGCCCATGATATTCTTAGTTTGGGCCATTTTCTATGTCCTGCTATTGTGGGATCATTCAGGTAAATGTTATAAAATATATCCTGATTGTATGCTCAAAATATGCTTCCAAAATATGGATCTGAATCTGTCTCTTGTTATTTTGGCTGGAGGGGAGACAGACAAATTGTGTTCTGTTTCCAGTAATCCTTCTCTAAAAAAAAACAAAACAATGGATCCCCTAGTTTATCAACAAAGTCCTCACTGTCTGTCCCAGGCTCTGTTTTTTTTAAAATTATTATTATTTTTATTATTATCTCCATCTCTGCCTCTGAGCTTCTGACTGCAGCTCCATCTCTGCCTCTGAGTTTCTGACTGCAGCTCCATCTCTGCCTCTGAGCTTCTGACTGCAGCTCCACCATCTCTGTGTCTAAACCTTCAAAAGCTGGAGCTGCTCATTTTTGACTCAAACACAATAAAAACCAATAAAACTGACTAAATTTAACACTAAACTACACCCTAACTATAAAATCCAAACACGCTAAATATCACGATAACTCACTCCCGCGCTCGCGATTTTTTTTTTTTTGGCGCCGCCGAACTTCCTATAATTTTTGCGCCTCTTTCTTCTTTTTACTGTAGATTTTTGGTTGCTTGACAGAAAACTCGAGCCTCATTCAGATAGGGGAGGGTTGTGTGTTTTTTCATTCTGCTGGGTTGGGGGTGAGATCGGACAGGAGATGGGGGAGTTTTCTCCTGGAAACTCAACAGTTTTGGCGCTTGTCGCTCTAACGTGCTGCAAATATGACGATGGTTTTCAAAAAAGAAACGTGTCGTGAATTATTTATCATAACTCTGGTTTTCCTTGACCTATCGAGATAATGTAAAAACTGGTGTAAAGCTTGAAGTCTGGACTTTCAGGATAAATTAAAACAGAGTCTCTGAGAGGGCGGGTCTCGCAGTGGTCTCCAATCCTGGTCCTGGAGGGCCACCATCCTGCAGGTTTTACTTGTTTCTCTGCTCTGACACACCTGATTTTAATCAGTGGGTGATTAACAGGCTTCTGCAGAACATGAAGGGGTGATTTAACCACTGAATCAGGTGTGTTGGAGCAGGGAAACACGGAAAACATGCAGGATAGTGGCTCTCCAGGACCAGAATTGGAGACCCCTGCGAGTGTTTTAATCTGCTTTATGACCCTACAGTACCACAGGACCACTGTGCGTCTTCCTTTGTCAGCTGGGAAAATTGTGATGTTTTGGTCCTGGCTGAGAGATGTTATAGCATTTCTTTTCTGTGGTGTAAGATTTAAAGGAGGAGGCTTGGCACTGTAAGAAGTCTACACATACATGCAGGTGTTACACTGACAAAACACAAAAGTGTCCTGATATGCTTTTAGCATCCACTCAGGATTTTTTTTTTAGACTTGAGATGAATGTGTGTGTTTTTAAGACACATATGATTGTAGATGTGCATTTTCAGTGCTGTTCTGTTCACTATGTTATTGTTTGTGGACCAAGTAAAAACAAAACAACAAAATGAACACACACAAAAAAAGATCCCACATATTTGATCATTTTCCTTCTTTAAGCAGAAAATCAATCATTTCAACATTCTGTGTTCTTCTTGTAGATTTACCAGCTGCAGTGGTAGATTGCGTACACATAGCTGTGTGTATCTGCCAAATGAGGTGCTGGGTGGGAAGTGGCACAGTTACAATAAAACCTGATTATTCGAGGCAAACAGCTATTAACCAACATAAAGTGGGTGCTAATATGGTGAAAATGAAGCATTGTTAAGGAAACATAAGACATTCCTTAGCAGATGATAGCTTCCTAAAGGGGTCTCAGATTAGATCTCAACAAAGCACTTAGAAAAGGAGCACTGATCTTTACAGGAGAAGAATTTTAGCAGTTTATCAAGCTCCTTAGGCATACAGATTAATCAGAGACAAAAGTGAACAAGAAAGTCACTTGATGTTATGATCCATTTATGAAAACTGTCATGGGTTGATACCTATTTTTTACTAGATGTTTTCAGTCTGCCAATAGACTCAGAGCACTGATACAGTGTGAACTGTAAGTATGGATGAGTGCTAGGATAATGTTAGAAAGTGAAGGATTAGAATGTGTTCATGATCTGCCAAAGCAGTGAGATTGTAGCATCTGTATGTGTCGTTGGCACATAATTGACTGCAACTACAAGAAAATGTGTGCCGACTCAAATAACCGGTCATATCAAAAGAGTAGAGCAAGCTAACATTTTACATTATTTAACCAGTTTACATTAGTTATCACTTCAGCTAACTCGTCCACATAAAAACATATCAGCAGAAACATTATATCAGTTTATTACAGACTTATATGTAGATTAAAAAATTCTGCTATGAAAAAACCCACCTGTAAGGCAAAACCATACACAGTACAGTCTCAGTCGAGGTAAAATTTCTCCAGCGAATCTTCCAGTGGAAAAATAAAGTCATAAATAAAACAGTGTCCTCCACTCATTGTCATTAATAATAAGTCAAAAAGGACACAATATATTACAATGCAGTTGTTTTACAGTACATCTTATGTATTTATTATGGT
The DNA here is from genome assembly GCF_001649575.2 of Kryptolebias marmoratus. Classification (NCBI taxonomy): domain Eukaryota; kingdom Metazoa; phylum Chordata; class Actinopteri; order Cyprinodontiformes; family Rivulidae; genus Kryptolebias; species Kryptolebias marmoratus. The sequence continues at coordinate 27,477,803 of NC_051431.1, read as the reverse complement.
ACTAAGTTTATATGACAAGCACAAGGTGACAAAGAAATGGTATTGTCCTAAATCTCTGTCTGTCTGTCTGTCCGTCTTCAAGCTCAGGTCCTGGAAGCTTGAGGGTTCTGTGCAGTATCTTAGCTGTTCCTACGTAGTTTTCTTCCTTTCCTTTTCAAAACCGCATACATGTTGATGGCTTGGGCTTTGTTTGTTTTGTCTATTTGTTTTGGGGGGTGGGCTATGTTTTTACAAGAAGAAATTGTTTGATCGCACTGTTCAGTAGCTTTCATCCACCATCTATCTTTTACCGCTTGTGTCAGGAAGTGGGGAATGCGTGGCAAACCCAATACACAGACTCATGTTTAAAGAAACTGAATTTATTTAAATTCCCAAAACTAGAAAACAAAAGGCTGACGTGGCAGCAAAACAAACTATAACAAAAATCCTAAAATGACAAGGCCTGGCGAGGTGAGGCGGAACCATGGACAATACAACAACAATGAACTGTCGGGGAAGTAGAGAAGAAGACCAGGTTTTAAAGCTGAGGATGATTATGGGAAGTGGGCACAGGTGAGTGATAATGATTGCTAACAGGAGGAGATGGGTGTGGCAAAATAGACAAGTGCAGACAGAGGAGGAGTGAATGATGAAAGAACACAGAAGGTAAACCCCAAACAAAGACAAAACATGAAAACAATATCTCAGAAATGCAAAAGATATCACAAAGAAAAACATCAAACACCCATATCCTGACAGCTTGCCCATCAATATCCAGAGTTTTCAGCACCTGAAGGCAAATCTTGTCCACCCCTGACGCCCTGCCACTGAAGAGCTTTTTAACTACCCTGACACCTGTTCAGTAATTTGCAAAATAGTAAAAATAATATTAATTTAAAAAATCATTAAAAGTCAATGTAAAAATCATTATAAATTTGTGATCTTCATTTTACTGTAAAAAAAAAAGATATATTTTTTCCCCACCTTTATTGCTATCAATATTTTGTGATTAAATGTGGGGAAAAATCAGTGATGTTCACTGACTGAACCAATGATGCAGAAGTACAGTGAAGCAGAGCTAAGAGAGATGAAGCAAGTCTCTGGTTTGTTCTCATGGCATCAAATTATATTTTATCTAGACAAAACCACTGAACCAAATTTAATAAAATATGGTTCAAATATGAAATACATCATGGCATGATATGAAAATTATTCTATCAAGTCACTGAAAAAGAAGAAAAGAAACAAGTTGTATGTGAACTCTTCTGACTTTTACAGGTAAAATGGAATACAGTTTTGTTGATAATAAAACTGCACTTGAAATTGCACCTGCAGTTTAAATGTATTTTTAAATTTCATTTTAAGTAATATTTCTACCAAAAGACTTCAGATGAATGAAGTAAATAAAAATACTGGTTTTAAATAAAAAACAAACTGAAAAGTGGTGGGTATATGTATTCAGCCCCTTTGCATTGAAGCATAAAACAATACCTCAGAAGCCACATAATTAGTTAAATAAAATCCAACTGTGAGTCGTCTGTCACATGATTTCAGTGTATATCCACCTGTTCTGACAGTCCTCAGAAAGATACCCCTGATGGAGCTAAGAGATGTGAGGTTCTGGCCATAGGAGTTTCAAAGCTAATCTTTGGGAAAGAGTGGCAGGAGGAAGACACTGATTAAAGGAAAAAAGCTGAACTATTTAGAATTTCTTCTCCAAACACATGGAAGAAGGTGATGTAGTCAGAGGACACCAAACATGAAGAACAGCACCATGTCTGAGGCCAATCTATCACCTCTCATAATGCTGAGAGCATCATCTCTACAATGAAGCATGGCAGTGGCAGTATCATGGTGTGAGGATGTTTTTCATCAGCAGGGACCAGGAATCTGGTCAGAGTTAAAGAGAGATAAAAGATGGATGGAGCAAAAATACAGAGAAATTCTTGAGAGGAACTTGTTGGAGTCTTTTGGAAATCTGAGAGTGTGACGGAGGTCCACCTCCCAGCAGGACAATGAGCCCAAACACTGCTAATGCTACACTCCACTGGTGTAAAGAGAACCAGTTAAAGGTCCTGGATAGCTACAGCAGTTTGGTCATGAAGAATGGACAAAAAGTCCAGTGGTTACATGGGTTAAGATAATGGAGATGGATCTGAAGAGACTTGATCCTGGAACTACTGCAGAAGGTGGTGACACACAAGATTGAGTTTGGGAGAGTGTATGTATGCACCACTTTTCAGTTTTATATTTAAAAAATAATATTTAAAACTGGGCCATCGAACCTTATTAAACAGAAATATTTTGTGTCAGTCCATTATAATAAAACTGAAAATTTCCACAAATTCCAGGTTGTAAGACAACTAGAAAGAAATACTGCGGTGAATACTTTTGCATCCCACTCTTTTTATTTGTTTATTTATTTATTTGCCCCTCCATCAGCAAGTAGAAGTATAGTTTATTTATAACAGTTTTTGTTTTTATTTATTCTGTTTGATTATCTGCAGTTTTGGCCTCTGAGGATTCATCTGTCAGTCCAGGAGGCACTTTGATGAGCAGTTCCAGTCTGCACTCCATGGATTCAGGCAGGAGGCCCCCTGCGGTCACCACTGCCTCACCCATCAGTTCTCCCAATCACCACCCGTTCTACAGGACCCCCTCTCAACACCAGTCTCCATTCAGCCCTCAGACTCAGCTGAATCACTTTGAACATGATGCTGGATCCATGTCTTGGCCCGGTGGTGAGAAAAGATTTTCACGTGACAGTGCAGAGAGCACCAACATGCTCATGTCAGCAGCAGGTCCTCATCTCGGTTCTGTCAGTGGTACAATTTTAAAAGAATCCAGCAGCACCCCCTCCACTGCTGTGGCTGCAGAGAGGAAAGATGCATCCATCACCACCACCATTCAGAGTACAAGTAAGAACACCGCCATGTGAGCTGCAAACATTGTTCCATGTCTAAATTATTGCAACCAAGCAAGAAATACACTGATTTCAGCATATATGAGGCTAATTTATTGTTCTGTTTTAGTTTTACTCACAGTGACTGGTTTTCAATTTTAAATTGTTCTACTTTTACAAATTTATCAAAATGTGTGACAATATTTGAATAAATTTTTAAAATCAGGTCTCCAGTCAGGGACACATAGAGACAAACAACCATTCACACTCTCACTCACACTTAGGGACAATTTTACAGTTACCAATTGACCTAACATACATGTTTTTGTTGTGTGGGAGGAATCCGGAGTACCTGGAGTAAACCCACGTGCACACAGGGAAAACATGCAAACTTCACAGGTCTGAAGCGATCCTGCGACCTTGTCACTGGGAGGTGACAGCTCTAACCACTGCCCCGCTGTGCCATCCGCCCCCCAACTCATTTGTCTTTATTAATATAATTATTTTTCAATTCAATTCAATTCAATTCAATTCAATTCAATTCAATCCTGATAACATTTTTAATGTGGGGTTTAAATGATATATCCTGATCAAAAATAACACCAAGGTTCTTTACATTAGAACTGGAGGCCAAATTAATGCCATCCAGATGAAGTGAAAGGCTTCAAAGTTTGCACCTAAGATGCTCATTTCAAAAACCACTACCTCTGTCTTGTCTGAGTTTAAAACCAGAAAATTAAGAATAAATCCTTTTATTTTTACTTTCTTTTTCTTTTTGGATTGGAGGGGGAGCTGATGTCTATCTCCATCAGTCATTGTGCAAGGAGCGAGGCACACCCATGACATGTCGCAAGTCCATCACAGGACCACATAGAGACAAACCAGACAAACAACCATTCACACTCTCACTCACACCAAGGGACAATTTACTACTAATTAGCATACATATTTTTTGCTCAGTGGGAAAAAAACAGAGTACCTGGAGAAAACCCATTTTCTCCAGGTTTTCGGGCATCATCAGCATAACAATGAAAATTTATCTTGTGCTGTCTAATATCTTTACTTAATAGACACGTATATAAAGTTGTGTTCAAAGCACTGAACCCTGAGGAACTGCATGACTAACTGGTGTATGAAGAAGATTGATATTTAACATGAATAAACTGGACTCTATCAGATATATATGATTTAAACCATTGTAATCTCAATATCATGTACAAGCCTTTGTAATAGAATATTGTGATCAACTGTATCAAATGCAGCACTGAGACCTAACAGGACAAATATGGACACAAGTTCACTGTCTGAAGACAGGAGAATATCATTCTTAACGTTTACCAGTGCTGTTTTTGTGTTATTAACAACTGTAACCAAAGATTCTCAGTGAATTCATTTGTAATTTTACCTTTTCCAATTAGAAGAAAGCAATCCCAAATTATTCACTGTCTGGGCTTTTCTTCCCCCCCCCCCGTCGTTTTTGTCCTTCCATGGTGTGTTTTCAATGGGTTGCTGGTTCCTTGATGTGGACGGGAGCAGTAAGTCCAAATTTTGGAAACAGTGACAGTTTAGATGTTGGCTCTGGTTTAAAAGAAATTACTATCAATTTGTGGCATCAAAATGAAAGAAAGATTTAAAATGAAAATATTTAGTTTAGAAGGAAAGGTTTACATGTTTGCAACACATTTTAATCTTCTCTCGTCTCTACAAAGTGCTTTAGTCTAGACACAAACACTCAGAATGTGCTGCTTATTCTTTATACTAGTTTGTACTGGTTTGTTAAGGAGCGGAAGGATTGAACTTTTATTGTTACATTTAGGAATACATGTATCAGAAAATAAAAAAATAAATAAATAAATAAACAAGAAAACAAAGAAATAATGATGTGAGTCCTAATTTTCTGGAGTGAAAAACGCATTCTGGTAAAAAGTAAAAAGTTTCGAAGTGACATAACTCAAAGAATCTTTTTTTTTAGCACTTTAAGTTCCTTATAACTTTGACTTTTCCAAACATCAAAGGACTTTCTGTTTTAATTTTTTTTATTGTTTTTTTTTAATGGATGTTTTCTATTTTCTGACATCCATGCTGCTTTCACACCCCCAACTAATATCTACTTCATTTGCATTTCACATGATTGCTCGAGCAAGAGGCTGGACATATTACAACAACATCTTTGCATCACCATCCTTCAATCAGGAGGTCCAAAGAGAGACTGCAGCAGAACCCTCAGACTGTTGGTTATAGAGACAGGATGGGGAAAATAAATATCAGGGTGGTAATTGCTTCCAGCAAGTGCAGGTCAGGGAGAGCAATAAAGGAGAGCTTGATTAATTAGCTCATCTGTGTGCTGGGCAACACAGGGCAGAGAACAGACAAACAGTACAATTCTCAGACTCCCAGAGTAACACAGACATCAGGTACAGGCTGAATGACAATCCTCTGCTTTAGTGCTGCTCCCTAAAGTAAAGAACAGAGCAGACAAAAAGATTTGAACTAAAGTTTACTTTTTGATCAGAGAACAATGAGACCAGTGGAACAGAAACTCCCTGAAGGCGCAAAGAAATATTCTGGTCTGAGCTGTTCTCTGCAGCCAGACAAGCAGGGAACCTTCAAAAATTGAAAATGAAAAATCTTTTCCTCCGTTTTGTTCTATTTATATCTGAACTCTGAGTTTGATATAGATATCAGAACATGCTAGTGAACAAGACAACAACTTTAAGCCAATAATCCCTAATCAGTTTAGTTCAGTTTATTTATTGCACTAATTCACAATAAAATACATCTAAGGGCAATACACAAAAGAAAAAACACAAGTCCAAATCATAAATCCAATACAGATCAAGATTGAAATCCAATTACAGTCAATTCAGTTTTTATTATAATACAGTGCATCCACATATAGATTATGAAACACCAATTAGTGAAAGTTATCTATCTTAGGAAGCCAGCAGATAGCACGGCACTTCACTTTGTTATAGTCTCCCATCCTGAACAGTACACAAGTGACAGTGGAAAGAAATTACTCCCATTTAATCAGAAGAAGCCTCCAACAGAACCAGAACCAGGCTCAGGATGAGTGGCCATCTTCCTTGGCCAGCTGGGGTTTGAGATGACAGTAAAGAGACAGACAAACAAAGAATGTTGGGTCTAGGTGTAGTTTCTATTGTAAGAAAAAACAGGCTAATGACAGCAATAATTACAAATATACACATTAAGGATAGAGCAAGTAAAGACAGCTGCAGAGTGAGGAAATGTGGTCACTTTGTCCTCCAGCAGTCTAAGCCTATAGCAGTATTACTAAGGGATAGCTCAGGAAACCAAAGCCAATCCTAACTATAGGATTAATCAAAAAGGAAAGATTAGGCTCAGTCTTGAAAATGTCAGCCTCACAGATAGAAACTAGAAGTTGGTTCCACAAGATAAGAACCTGAGAACTGAAAGCTCTGCTTCCTGTTCTACTTTTAGAAACTCTAGGAACCACAAGTAAACCTGCAGTATGAGAGTGAAGTGCTCTGTTAGGAAAATATAGAAAATAAGTGTCAGGAACCGTGGAACTGATGGAGAAGAACCCAGTGCGCAGACTCATATTGAAGAAACTAAACTAATTTATTAAACTAAAGAAACAAACGAAAACAAAAAGCTGACATGGCAGCAAAACAAAAGGATAAGCAGAACATAAAGCACGGAGCAGCAGAACCAGGAATGGCACCGAGACAATGAGCAAACCAATGACTAACACAGACAATGAACCAGGGACTAGTGGAAGAAATGACCGGGTATTTGAGTACTGAGGATAACGAGGTGAGTGGGAACAGGTGGAGTGATTACAGAGTCGGGACAGGTGTAGATGGGTGTGGTTAACAAGCAAGTGAGTGACTGGGGAAGGGTGAAATGCAACATGAACATAAGACAACAAAATGCAAACTACAACAGAATCGCAACAAAACCCCAAACCAAAGAATAAAACAAAACCAATAGAAAAACCAAATCACCACAATAAGATCTTTAATATAAGATGGAGCTTGGTTGTTGAGAGCTTTGTATGTTAGAAATAAGATTTTAAATTATATTCTGAATATTAACAACTAAAAGCTGCTGTTTTATTCTTCTTAACACCAAATATTTCCTTTAATAAATTCAGTAAAGGATAAAGTTTGTTAAAGATTAACAAATAGACATTTAGAGAAAAGAGGTAATTCTTATGGTAATCTGACATTGTTACTCTAAAAACTGGATGAACTCACAGATTTACTGAAATTTAGTCTGTGTTCACACCTGATAGTCCAGCAGAGTCAGGTTTGATTGGGGACCAAAATTGCAGCATTTGTTACATTTTCAGCTGTTGCGGTTCGCATTCTTGCTGCACTGAGTCAATCAAGCCAAACCCTTTGAGCAACCTTTTCCTGTGGTGGCGCTGCACCAAGAACTACTGAAGGAAATGACACAAAAACCTCTGAAGAAGACACTGAGCGCAACTTCCTTCTTCTGGAAAAGAAAACAAAAATGGGATGGAGTCAAATTTCAGCAGTTTTAGGATTTCTGTTTTGTCTGTGGTACATGTGCCAAACAAGCATTTTTCAACAATGGGCTGAGCATGAGCGGAAGATGAGGCAAAAGACCACGGAGAATGTTTTTTTTCCCTCCACGCCTGACCACGAGCCATTTCTTCCAATAGTGGAAGAAATGCACATTTGTTTTGGTTGTATTTACCTAGAAGGACCTGTTCTATAGTCTGCTTCCTGCTCCGGTCGGCTTGCATTCACATATGCATTCGAATCGCACCAGAGTTCACTCCAACAGAACCGAGACCTAGGTTTTTAGGCGGACCAGAGTTTGCTTTTTCGGTCCGCATCAGAATTTGATTGTGCATTTACACCTCCCCATGGCTGTGTTCCTGATCCACGTCAGCTGAGGAGGAGTCCTTATGTTAGGATTAAAGCTCTTGCAGCATCATCCCTATCCGAGCTGGGCCTGAACAACATATCTGACACATTGTTCACTGATGATCTCTGGATCTTGTTTCCACCTGCCTGGTACCTGTTGTTGTCCTGCAGACCATCATCCCTCACCAACCTTCACTGTGTCTCTGTTCAGGTGGCGTAAACCCTCAGAGTTTACGGCCGCTAAGTTGGACACAGATGCTGGCTATGGAACTGGTTTCAGTGAGGATGGGACTTGATGATGATAGATTGCTAGGAAACAAAACTTGTTGGAATTATGTCAACATGTGATCATATAATTGTTGGTGATATTAATATTCTTGTGCTGTCCCACCAAGCTATTGGTTAAAGACTTTTAAAATCTTTTAGACTCTTTTAATTTTGTTCAGTCTGTTGAGTCCAACACAAGAACACGGCCACAGGTCTGGATTTTGTGTTGTCTTTTTATTTACCGGTTCTAAATATTGAAATATGTGATGCTGTTTTCTGATTTCTGCCCTGTAGTATTTGAAACTTTGTTTTAGCACATAAACTGCTGAACAGTTTTCTTTTGCTCTAAGCTTTTAGAATGTCCCCCTTGGTTTTAATACTGAGGAGATTACTTCTAATTTTTATCTTAAATGTCAAAATGTTCTTGATGTTGCTCCTTTTAAGACTGTGCGGCCGAAACCAAAGTGTAAACCTTGGATAAATGACATCACTCGTTCTGCCAAAATGAAAGTGGAAAAAGGATAAGCTGCAAATGTCTTTTATTATGTTATGTTATTATGTTAAGTCTATTCAGGTATTAGGAGATTGTCAAAATAAAGAAGCTACATTTTTCTCTAATGTTATTGAATAATTACAATCTTCAGGTTCTTTTCTCCACCACTGACTCTGTTCTGAACACCCCTCCATCTATATGTCTTGAAAACTCTTCTGACCTGTGAAAAGTTCCTGCAGTATTTTACCAACAAGATAGAAAACCTCAGATCACTGATCTGCCAGCCTTCATATGGACCATCCACCACAATCACAGTTCTGTCTTTAAACAGTTTGAGCCTGTGGGTTTTAATCAGCTAGAGAAAATAGTTAATAACATGAAGACACCCTCCTGTCAAAATAATGTTCCAATTCATTAAAAAAAAATGTTTGGGATGTTGGCTCTGACATTTTAGTGATTTTTAACAGTAGTCTCAGTTTCAGGTGTTGTTTCATCAGTTTTTAACATGCTGTTGGTGAAGAAACCTGTTCGTTCAAATATTAGGCTAACTTCAAAATTTCCTTTTTTATCAAAGATTTTAGAAAAGGTAGTATTTGTGCAACTGTAGTCCTACCAAAAGACTAAAGAACTCTTTTGTTGCTGGTGCCATCCGGTCCTTTGTTGGGAGCGTCAGGGAGAGGTGGAAGAGAGATGGTGTGTGTACCTGAGGGAAAGAGTGATTTACAAGTGCACCTTACTGTTTTTTATTTTTATCTACTTATTTATCGATTTTTAAATGTGTGCAATAATTAGCGTGTTTTAATGAGGGTTTTTAGTATTTTTAATGACATTTTAAGATGTTTTAAACCTCTTTTTATAGTGTCCCATATTTTATGTCTGAGTGGTTGCTTTTCAGTTGCTGGAGGAAAATCCTGCTCTGAAAATCCTGCTCGCTGCTCAGGAAGTAGAGAAACTGGTGTAAAGTTGTTCGGCACCAGACCGACATTACCTGGATAAGAAGGAGGGTCAAAACAGAATGTCACTGGCTGTGTCACAAGGCGGAGAGATGGCGGCAAACCCAGAACGCAGACGCATGGCTAAAATTAAAGAAAACAATTTATTTACTTTAAAAAAACAAAAAGGCTGGCGTGGCAGCAAAACTAACATTAACTAAATACAATAACAAGGGACCGGGCATGGCAAGACAAGCAGACAAACGGAATGATCCAGTGGTGTGTGAGAGAAACGGCCGGGTTTTTAAAATCAGGAGGTGATTGGAAAGTGGACACAGGTGAAGCAATTAACCAGACTAGAGACAGGTGTAGATGGGCGTGGCAGGAAGGCAAAAGAGTGACTGGGGAGGAGTGAATAGTGACAGCAAACATGAACAGGAAAAACTAAACTGAAACAATA
>NC_051431.1:27464918-27466287 GCF_001649575.2 Kryptolebias marmoratus | reverse complement strand
ATGGTTCTGTGGCGGCGGCGTTGGGCTGACCCGCCCATGGTTCTGTGGCGGTGGCGGCGGGCTGACCCGCCCATGGTTCTGTGGCGGAGGCGTCGGGCTGACCCGCCCATGGTTCAGAGGCGGCGGCGTCAGACTGACCCGCCCGTGGAGCTGAGGCGACGTCGACTCCCCCTGGAGTAGCCTGGCGAAGAGCGACAATCTCAACCTCCTCAGGAGATCCGGAGAGCTCTGCGGGCAGAGCTGATGGCGTGGTTGAGAGCAGAGCTGGTGGCGTGGCTGAGAGCAGAGCTGGTGGCGTGGCTGAGAGCAGAGCTGGTGGCGTGGCTGAGAGCGGAGCTGGTGGCGTGGCTGAGAGCGGAGCTGGTGGCGTGGCTGAGAGCGGAGCTGGAGAGACAGTACCTGGGACCAGAGAGACTGACCGGGGCTGGGGAAACTGTGAGCGGTTCTAGAGAGGTGGTTGGTTTGGATGACTGGGAGGAACAGGCAGGCTTGGGTTTATTGAGCAATTGTCCTTTTAACCGGGTTATTTTATTAAAGAAGTTCATGAACATGGGAATGTGTAAAAGTCCAATTCGTGACAGGAGGATGTTTTCAATTATTTTGCAGGTGAGAATATTGTGATTGAGTTCTGAGTTATTTTCTAAGGAAATAAACAGTCTTTGAATTTGTGAAAACATGTCCAAGAGTTCTGTGTGGGTTATTTCAGCCGGAGGAGACGAGGTAGCGGAGGGTGCCAGAAGTGACATAGGATCGATAGCGGTCGGAGAAGACGTGGAGGTGGTTGCTACGGCTGGAACGGGCTTGATGACTGTAGCTGACGGTGCAGACCTTGTGGATGTCGCGGCCAGTGGGCGCGTGAAGCTTGACGCAGCCGGTGGAGACGTGGGGAGTACCGCTGCCGACGAAAATGTGGAAGCTGCTGCGGCCGATGGAGGAGTGGTAGCCGTCGTGGCAGACGGCGGCATGAAGTTGGTCGCAGATGGTGCCCTCCTTCGCCGACGACGACCGCGAGGCATGGTGGAATCCGCAGCAGATTGATTAAATCCTTCCGGGATGCTAAGCGGGTGCTCGCTCCGGAGCTCCCAAAGGATCTGTTGTTTCTCTTCTGCAGAGAGAGCAACACCGGGACTGACGTCTGCGGGGTTCTGGTATGACTGGATCATTCTGTCACAAGGCGGAGAGATGGCGGCGAACCCAGAACGCAGACGCATGGCTAAAATTAAAGAAAACAATTTATTTACTTTAAATAAACAAACAAAAAGGCTGGCGTGGCAGCAAAACTAACATTAACTAAATACAATAACAAGGGACCGGGCATGGCAAGACAAGCAGACAAACGGAATGATCCAGTGGTGTGTGAGAGAAACGG
>NC_051431.1:27461987-27463493 GCF_001649575.2 Kryptolebias marmoratus | reverse complement strand
TCATGGATTGTCCATAACGAACACCATGTTCAAACATAAGGGTGTCCATATGTGCTCTTGGCACCAGGACACCCTAGGTCGCAGTTCAATGATCGACTTTGTTGTTGTTTCATCTGATCTGCGGCCGCATGTTTTGGACACTCGTGTGAAGAGAGGGGCGGAGCTGTCAACTGACCACTAGCTGCTGGTGAGTTGGCTCAGATGGTGGGGGAGGATGGTGGTCAGAAAGACTTCAGCACTGCTTCAAGGTGATTCTGGTCCACCATACGGCGTCTCAGGAGGGGAAAGCGGTCCAACACCAACAATGTTTATATGGGGGTGGTGTGCTGCTGACCTCGACTCAGGATGTCGTGGGTCGGTGGGCGGAATACTTTGAAGACCTCCTCAATCCCACCGGCACGTCTTCCATTCAGGAGGCAGAGCCTGGGGACTTTGGGTCGGACTCTCCAATCTCCGGTGCTGAGGTCACCGAGGTGGTTAAAAAGCTCCTCGGTGGCAAGGTCTCCGGGGGTGGATGAGATTCGCCTGGAGTTCCTTAGGGCTCTGGTTGTTGTAGGGTTGTGTTGGTTAACGCGACTCTGCAATATTGCGTGGACATTGGGGGCAGTTCCCCTGGATTGGCAGACTGGGGTGGTGGTCCCCTATTCAAAAAGGGGGACCGGAGAGTGTGTTCCAACTACAGAAGGATCACACTCTTAAGCCTCCCTGGTAAGGTCTATTCGGGAGTTCCAGAGAGGAGAGTCCGTCAAATAGTACCAGGCCCTTTGATACGGGCTGTTAGGTCCCTTTATGACCGGTGTCAGAGCTTGGTCCGCATTGCCGGCAGTAAGTCGGACTCGTTTCTAGTGAGAGTTGGATTCTGCCAAGGTTGCCCTTTGTCACCAATTCTGGAAAATGAGATTCTGAGACAAATGAGACAAGTGCAGAATTTCCTTCTCTGTTTTATAAAATACTCTTATGGAGATCCTGTCTGTATAACTCATTTACTGAATTTCTGTTCTGTAGATATGATACAGAATCAGCCCTATGTTTCTTACTGATAGCGATAATAACTGTTTAATCCTGAGAGAGATTAATTGATGTTCATTAGGCTTTAGTAGTTAAGATTTAAAAACTAGATTGATAACATCTGGCCAGAGGCCAGTAGGGAAGTAAAATGTAGTGTTTAAACAAAACATTTTTTTTTGTTTGTTTGATTTAAGCAATTTCTGTAATAAAAAAAAGACTTACTATACAATCGGTTTATTGTTCTGAGAATCTCATTTTCCAGACATATGTTCCTGAACATTTTGATTTTTAATGTAGAATGTGGCAAATACAGGTGCTGGTCATAAAATTAGAATATCATGAAGAAGTAGATTGATTTCAGTAATTCCATTTAAAAAGTGAAACTTGTATATTATATTCATACATTACATACAAACTCATATATTTCAAATGTTTATTTCGTTTAATTTTGATGATTACAAATGACAACAAATGAAAATCTCAAATTCATCATATCAG
>NC_051431.1:27415443-27460180 GCF_001649575.2 Kryptolebias marmoratus | reverse complement strand
ACTGTCTTGTAAACCTTTCCTTTGACCTTTGCTGCCACCCTTTTGTCACAAATCACTCCTGAAACTTTTCTCCATCCACTCCATCCTGCCTGGACTCTCTTCTTCACCTCTTTACCACACTCCCTGTTTTCCTAGACAGTCGACCCTAAGTCCTTGAAGTCCTGCACCTTTGTGACCCCTGCTACTTGTAGCCTCACTCCTCCACCTGTCTCCCTCTCATTCACACACACATACTCTGTCTTGCTATGGCTGACTTTGATTCCTCGTCTTTCAAGTGCATATCTCCACCTCTCCATGTTCTCTTCCACCTGTTCTCTGTTTTCACAACAGATCACAATGTTATCTGCAAACATCATAGTCCACGGGGATTCCTGCTGACCTCACCTGTTAGTCTGTCCATCATCAGAGCAAACAAGAAGGGGCTCAGAGCCGATCCTTGGTGCAGTCCCACCTCCACAGCACACCTCACCACTGTCCTGTTGTCCTTTTACATGTCCTGTACCAATCTAACATACTTCTCTGCCATTCCAGATTTCCATACCTCCTCTGGTATATCATCAGGTCCAACTGCATTTCCTCTTCTTCATCCACTTCAAAGCTTTTCAAACTTAATCCTCACTAATTCTTTCCTCCTCCTGGTCCACAGTTTCTTTGGCCTCTACTATTCTTTCCCTCTTATTCTCTTGATTCATTAGCTCCTCAGAGTACTCCTTCCATCTTCTCATCACACTCTCCTCTCTTGTTAAAACATTACCATTCATATCTTAAACAAGCTGCTGCGCATCCTTTCCACTCTGATCCCTCTGTCTCACCAATTGATACAAGCCCTTCCCTCCTTTCTTAGTGTCCAGCCTCTTGTATAAGTCATTATATGCCCTCTGTTTTGCCTTTGCTACCTCCTTTATTGTCCTATGTTGCATCTCCCTATATTCCTGTCTACTCTCTTCAGTCCTCTCACTGTCCCGTTTTTCTTGGCTTACCTCTTTCTCTGGATAACTTCCTGCACTTCATTATTCCGCCACCAGGACTCCTTATCATCTTTTCTCTAGCCAGATGACACACCAAGTACCTTCCTTCCTGTCTCTCTAATCACTGTTGCTGAAGTAGCCCAGTCATCTAGAAGCTGTTTCTTACCACCCAGAGCCTTTAACAACTCCTTTCTGAACTCCTCACAACATTCTTACATCCTCAACTTCCACCATTTCTTCCTCTTCTCTGCCTTTACTCTTTTCCTCTTCTTCACCACAACAGTAATCTTACACACCACCCTCCGATGCTGTCTGGCCACGCTTACCCCTGCCACAACCTTACAAATCTACAATCTTCCTCAGGTTACCCTTTCTACAGAGAATGTAGTCTACTTGTATACTCTTGCCTCCACTCTTATAGGTCACATAATATCACATTTTATTTTTATTGTGCGAGTGTTGTTTAACGCTGTGCTAAAGTTTATATTATTTTAACTTAGGCAATGCACAGGGCAGCTCTGTCAGCACCTCAGTGAATCAGACATAGACAGCGAAGTTTGTGTGTGTATCCACTATTCATAGTGAGTCAATCACTGTGCAGGTTTAATTTGGATTTAATTTTTATGATTCCTGTTGCAACTCTTCCCCAAAATTCCACCAGCTGTCGGTCTGTTGCAGTGCTCTTTGTTCAGTCTCAGATAAACATAGAGGACGTCTTTGGACAGAAGCTGCAGCTTTACATTCTCTAAGACTTATAAACCTGTATTGCTGCTTGCTTTTCTCCTCCTCCTCTGCATAGTTAGTAAACGCGATGCCAGGGATTTTCTTTGACAACCTGACAGACACACAGTGCAGCTAGAAAAATTAGCTACTTTCTTTTACGTCTTCCAGCAACCAGTGCTGAACTTGGGTGAACTGTCCATTATTTTGGGAGGAAGGGTAGTTTCAAAGGGGAAGACTCAGGCTCCCTACACAGAGAAAGCAGCATGTGCTGTGCGCTCTGGGGGTGTAGCGCACAGAGCAGGGGAGAAGGGCACACACATAAATAAACTTGGGATCTTGCAAAACCATTGCAGGATCTCATAAAAATACATCTGACTAACACCAGAAGAATGCATCTTAATTTGTGTAACCCAGAAGTGACCTGGTTTAAGCAAAGACTAAGGCCAATAGTTCCCATGTCTGTAAAAAAAACCCCATTGTGACTTATATAAACCAACAAGCAGTGCCTCTCATCGGTGCTTTCAGATTTACAGTTTTACACTCCAGTCCATTAGATGACTACATTATGTTGGTTTGCTCACTGTCTATCCAAAAGAGAAGAAGTTTGAATTAATCCTCACCAAGAGTTGGGTACAAGCTGTGTGCAGTTCCTTTTAAATAAACTGATAAGATTTCTGATACACAAACAGCATTAGAAGATTGTCATTGGTGAACTTCATTATGCGTTTACTTTAGAGAACAGCTAAAAACTCCAGGTTAGTTGACACATATTATCATAGTTCAAAAGAAACACTTAACTTTATCAGGGGAGACTTGGTTAAAGTCATCATTCATTGTCACCAAAAACAAAAATGATCACGTTCCATATTAAAAAAAAATTAAATGGCTTGCATATTGAACAGACATACAGGTAGAAGATAATTTAATTAGGCTTACATCCAGGCTGTTGTGGTTTTTCTTCACAGTTCCCTGTCAGCTGAATCTAACCAGACCAGAAGGCTACATTGAGGCTCCGCCTCGGTCCAGCTCTTCTTTTCACTCAACCACAGATTGCAGTTACATCATCTCTGTCTACATGGGCTATGGTGTGGAGGTCCAGGTAAGAACCAGCTCATATCTTCCTCTTCTGCAGCTTTTCTTAACTGATGCTGGGGTCACTGAAGTCAAACAGTCGCTGCTGTGCTTCAACACTGATGGGAAGTCAATGCAGAGCTTCCATTTTCATCTTTCTAGCTGCATTGTAAATGTTGTCCTGTGCACTGAACAGAGTTGCATTTAATGCTGCTGTTTTTTAGCTGAATTATATTTGCAGCTTTGTTCAGAAACAGTAGCTGGTGTTGCAATGTAATCAAATCTTCACAGAAGTTGTTAAAAGTAACAATTTATTACTGTTTTAGTGGTGTTCATACCAGTCAGAGTCTAGAAATGGCAGAAATTTGAAACAGTGACACACTTGGCAGGTCATATTAAGACATCAGTTTACAGGAGAACATTGAGCTGTGGAGATAAACCGCTGTCCTGCATTGTGGTCCTCTACAGAGGTTCAGAATATGCCTGAGAAATGTTCAAACAAGATGTCTAAAGTGGTGCAGTGATACCTGTCTGGTTGTGGAAAGTCAAACCAGTTAGCTGTTTTTATAGAACCATTTAGGACTGGCTTTAGCATTAGTTTGGTACCAACACTGGAACAGGTTAAAAAACATGAGAATAAGGCAGACAAATACTTCACACCTTTGCTGATAAAGGAGGTTCAACTGATTATTATATTATGGGTGGATTTAGTTTTTCACTCTCTAATAAGTACTCTTACTACTATATTTTAGGACCTTGGCCCACTGAGCACACTTGTAGAAGTGAACTTGTAGAATGTGTTGATAAGACATTTACTTCACTATCTGTCCAACAATGTGACACTCTGACACCTGAATCAATAAAGTGTGTGACTTATGCCAGATTTAGTTTGAATGCATATGCACACACACACACGCACACACACACACACACACACACAGTTTACATCCTAGACTTTCTTTGCAGACTGTGCAATACATCACATTTTACTTAATATTTTGGCCAATTTTAAGTGGTGTTCTTATCTTAATTATAGTCTTACCTGTTGTAAATAGCTCTTTGAACAATTTGGAGAAATAGAGTTTGCTTCTGACAGGACTGACAAGCCAATGACTAGTTTGAGCACAGCCAAGTCCACAATGCCTTACACGGTTATTTACAGAAAAATCTCTGGTTATTTGTTGACACAAAAAAACCCATCAGCAGGGGCAGTGGATAGTTGAAACACTTCCTGTTGGCCTGGTATACTTCCTGCTGATATATAGCCATTAAATGGCTAAAATAGCCATGCAATGAAAAACTGAAGGTAATATGAAGGTTTAAAAAATATTGTTCACATGAACCACTATAAAATTCTGGAGAATGAAGCTGTTTTAAGAGAACAGTGATCCACTTTAGCATTTACTGTGTTCAGACTAGCCTTTCTATTGGACTTTTTTTCTCTAAAATTAGGTGATTCAGAAAGCTACATACAGCAGGTAAGCAGGTAAGATTGTTTTTGATTTTTACACAGAACCACACTTCAAAATATCCAAATATCCCTTAAGGAACTTTATTAGTCAGAAATAAGGAGGCTTTTGCAACTGCATCATTTAAAACAAAAGTCACTTTAACAAAGTAGTTTAGACTGAATTCTGTCAGTGATAGGAAATATCTGTATGTAGCCAACAGTTAGAAGCTCATATCTCAGGCTGTGTTGCAAATAAAATCAGAAATTGCCTAATTTTCATTTAAAGCAAGTTATTTTACTGCTTTAATGGTTGACCAACCAGAGCAGTGACCCATCAGTGAAGCCACAGGAACAAAGAGAGAGAAATTAATGTGCATTTCATTCAGTCTAATTGAAAATGAAGACTATTGCCCTTCACACCAGTTAAGTTGCCAATAACTGTGATGGATAATTTCCCACTGGACTGGGGGTCTGGCACAGTGAAGGACTCCACTGATATTTTATTTAAGTGGCCACATTTTTCCCCTTCACATGTGCTCCCTTTCCTTCTTCTCTATTCTTCTGCCCAGTTTTATGAATACAAGGTTCCTGTAGGTCTCTATTGTCACTTAGTGACATTCCTGAAAAGTTTTTTTTATCTATGCTTGTTAGTATTTAGTGGCCTTTGATATTTATGTATTTTTTTTTTCGAGAGGATTTTATCCTTTGATCCAGTACTTACATAAAAGAACTCAGGTACAGTGTGAACTAAGGGCTACTTTATCCTAATAATAGTAAGATCAACTTCTTTTCAGAGGAATGGGGTTCAATCCCAAGATCCAGCAGCATGCTGAAGCATGCTTGGGCAAGACAGTGAGAATATAGAAGGCTGTAAATGGAGAGTGCATTATATAAAATGAACATATTAAGCACTGTACTGGGGGGAAACTGTGGCTCAGTGGTTAGAACAGTCATCCTCCAACAAGTCAGCTGGAGGTTTGATTCCACCAGTATGCCACATGTCGAAGTGACTCTGGGCAAGACACTGAACCCCTCATTGCCTCCAATGGGGCACATTGGTGTATGACTCTAAAGCACTGATTAGACTCTATAGAATGATTTAATCAGGTTAGCTTTGTACAGATTCAGTAGAGTGCTGCATGAATGTGTGTGTGGATGGGTAAATGAGGGCGCAGATTGTGTTGTAAAGTGCTTTGAGTGGCCTGATTGGCTAGAAGGGTGCTATATATGTAAAGTCCATTTACCATTTACCATTCATCGTAAGCGTGTGTGAATGAAAACACATTGTAAAGTGCTTTGTAGAATCTATATGGGATTAAAAAGCTGTAAATTAGTGGGACAATTTACCTCTTCACTTACTTTCTGTCTGTAAAAGCTAATTTTACTACATAAAAGAAACAACTGAGAATTTTGTACATCTATGTTCTATGATCATATTCCAGAAACAACAGCCTTTTCCCAAAGGCTGTAATAAGAAAAAAAAAGGAGTACAAGAAGGTACAGATATTCAAGAGAGTTTTTATCTTTCTGTCAGTCTGAAGGAAGTGAGTAAACCACCCAAACACCCACTCACCATCTGTCATCTTATTGTCTGTTATCCCCAAACCTGACCATTTGGTGTGATATTTTAATTGGTCCTAAACTGTGTTATTTACATGCAGTGCCATGAGATCATATTGGTGTCACTTTGCTCTTGGTTGAGATCAAGTAATGCAGTGATATAAAATAGCACCTAAAAGAATGAACACACTCTGTTTTTTTTAAATTAAGGCAACCCCTTACATTTTACCAAATTTAAAGGGCACATAACATGATTTTTATGCATTTTTATGTTTAAATTGTGTAGGGTGCCATAGTTCACAATAGTAATAATAATTACCATGTCAGAAATTAAGAAATGTGTGAAAAAGTATGCAGGCGAAAGTTGTTGAAGAGTGTTGATGTGAGGCAAGGCTCCCCAAACTCAGTGTGAATGCAGAACTGGCAGAACACAAAGGCCATCAAAGAAAAAGTGATAGCACAGTCTCCAGCTTAAATCTGAGCTCATATGATGAAGATTAATATGATCAAATTCCCAATAAAGCTGCTCTCACTCACATAATTTACAGTTTTTCTTTGTGAGGTTTTGGTTTTTTTTGGTGTTTTAAATTTGTTGTTTTTAGCATCTTCATATTTTCTGTTCAGGTGTCTTTGTCTCCATTTGGTTTTTGTTCTTCATGTCCTTGTGTGTTGTCACCATTCACTCCTCCCCAGTCACTCTTTGGTCTTCCTACCACGCCCATTCACACCTGCCCCAAGTCTGGTTAATTACTTCACCTGTGCCCACTTTCCAATCACCTCCTCTGTTTAAAAACCCGGCCATTTCCTCCACAGTCTGCTGGTTCATTGTCTTTTGGTTGTCTGCCTTGTTGCCATGCCTCGGCACCCTCTGCTCTGTTTGGTCTTCGTTTCGTCTCATCTTGCCCAAGTCTGTTTTTGAAGCTTTTAGTTTGTTAGTGTTTTTGTATTTAGTTGTTTGCTGCCACGTCAGCTTTTTGTTTCTGTTTATCTTTTATTTTTTAAATAAACTAGTTTTTCCCCCCACTACAAAATGAGTCTGCACTCTGGGTTCACCTCCTTCCCCATACCCTCGCTTAGCATTCTTGTCAGAAAGCAAAAGTCTTAAACTGACAGAGAAGCAGCTCATCCAGATAAATAATATGAGAGTGCATCCAATCAGTTTACTTAAACACAACATCATCTGTCAAAACCTTCAGTCACACACATTAAAAACAGCAATGAGTCAGCATTCAGGATGGAGGTGAATGAGCTTGGAGAATGGTGCAGAGAGAACAACCTCGTCATCAACATCAGCAAAACAAAAGAAATGATCATAGATTTTAAGAAGACTAGAACTGCCTCCTTCCTTGCTACATTTCTCCATTGAACCCCTGTCGAGATGGTTCCCAACTCCAAATACCTCAGCGTTCATCTCACCAACACCCTCACCTGGCACATCAACACCTCAAGCAATATCAGGAAGGCTCATCAACACCTATCCCTCCTACGGAAACTAAAAAAGGCAGGGTTGATGATGGTTCTTAACAAGACACTAAGAGCCATCAGTCTTTAGTTACCTCCTCTATATGGATGTCATCAAGCTGTATGTAAAAAAAAATGAGTAAGACATCAACTTACTGAGCTACCTCACCAGGACATACAGCAGGACATTAGAATATCATTTATACTGGATAATTGTGGTCAAATGGTATCTAACAGAGGAAAGGTGATCACAGTTGAAGGGGTTGAACTAACTGAAGGCAATATTGCAGATGTCCTGGGCAGCTACACATACCTTAGAATCCTACAAACGAATGACAACCATAAGATCACAAGGAAGTCAGTCACAACTAAGTGCCTACTGAGAGTAAAGCTGTTGTCATACTTCATGAGAAGTCATGAAGTTGGCTCTCAGTCATGTGGTTGTGTGACGAAAATTGCATCATCATACATAAAACTAACTTGACTTGATTAGAACAGTTTCTAATGAATGCTGATTTGGGCTAAAACTTTCACATTTTTACTGTGTTGTCAGAAGCACATTAGCCCAAAAGAACTTAGCAAACATACTTGTGCATTGAGAAAAAAAATGCTTGTCTTTAGACAATTATGTAATACTAAGTAAAGTTAAAAAGATCAGTGAACTGCTCAGAAGTTTATTAATGCTTTAAAGTTAGCCATTTGTTCTTGAACATACAAAGGGAAAAAAAATCATAAAAAGTTTGTACTGTATAATAAACATGCAAGGAACAGTGTAGACATTTTTTATTTATTTTTAAAATATTTTGTGACTAAGGATTGGATTTCTAAAACTGTAAAGTACAGAATTCAGATTTTTTTTGTTGCCATAAAAATCTCAGTGGTGAGGCTGCAACTAGTGGAAATGTTTACTTACTCATTTGTATATTTGTGAAATTAAATCTGAATTTGTAAAATTACATTATTTGCCCCTTATTTGTAATAATGTAAAAAAAATACACAGGGTTGTAGAAGAAAATGCGCTGACTTACATTATATATCCAGTGGTTGAAAATTTAAGTGGGCTGTTCTGAGGCACAAAACTCCAGGGCTATAAAACTACTACACCAGCTATAAAATGAAACAACTAAAATCCTTGAGTACATCACAAAGAAAGCCCACAGTGAAGACAGCAAAAAACAAATGTGAAAGAGGAGGAACAACAGGAGCCATCATGGAAAGATAATCCCCTGCCCACAATGTACCACCGGCAGATTGAGGAAGTGGAAGATATCAACAAATCCTACCAGTGGCTAGAAAGGACTGGACTGAAGGACAGCACAGAGGAACTAATCATGGCAGCACGAGAACAACAGAGGCCGGGGTCTACCATACCAGACATGGTCCAAGATGCAGGAGGCCCCTGAAACAGTCTAGCACATAACAGCAAAATGTAAGATGCAGGCAGGCGAAGCATACATGGAACGCCATAACCAAGTGGCTGGAACAGTGTACAGGAACATCTGTACCAAATATGGACTGAAAGTCCCACAGTCAAAGTGGGAGAATCCACCAAGGTAATGGAGAATGGCAGGGCTAAGATACTGTGGGACTTTCAGATCCAGACTGACAAACAGGTGATAGCTAACTAACCAGACATTGTGGTGGTTGATAAACTACAGAAGAAAGCTGTGGTGATATATGTAGCAGTCCCAAGCAACTGTAACACCAGGAAGAAGGAGAACAAGAAGCTCAAGAAATACCAAGGGCTGAAAGAGGAAATATAGAAGTTGTGGAAAGTCAAGGCCTCAGTGGTGCCAATGGTCAATGGAGCACTCAGGGCTGTGAGCCCCAAACTGGAAGAGTGGCTCCAACAAATCCCAGGAACAACCTCAGAGATCTCTGTTCAGAAGAGCACAGTCCTAGGAACAAATAAGATACTGCATGGAACCCTCAATCTCCCAGGCCTCTGGTAGATAACCTGAATGCCAGAATAATGAGAGAGAGGCTTTTTATGTCTTTCTTTAAAGTTGCAAGTTCACGTTTTCTTGGTATTTGGTAGCATTAACTGTAAACTGTATAACTTGTGTCAAACAATTTGGGAATCCTTCTACAAGTTTCTTACAATACTTTTAAATTTTGTCTCATTCCACTAGGCAGATATGACTTAACTCACACAGGTTTGTAGGTCACCTTCGCACATACCTTTCAGCTGTGCCAACAAATTTCTGTGCAATTGATTGTTATGGCCACTCCAAAACAATGACTTTGTTGTCTTTAAGTCACTTTGTAACTAATTTGACACTATTCTTAGGGTCATTGTCCATTAGCCCAATTTATACCTAAGCTTTAACTTCTTGGCTCATGTCTTGAGATGTTGCTTTAATATTTCTGCTTTTTTGTGTGCTTTTGGAGTAATGGCTTCTTCCTCCCTGAGTGGTCTTTCAGCCCATGTCAGTACAGGACTCGTTTCACTGTAGATAATGACGTTCTCTGGCTAGCTTTGACCAGCTTCTTCTCAAAGTCTTCTGCTTTTGCTATAGGATTGATCTGTCTTCTTTCTGAACAGTATGATGGCAGGACATTCCCATGGTCTGTATACTTGTGTATAATTGTTTGAACAGATGAACGTGACTCCTTCAGGAATTTGTGCCTAAGGATGAACCAGAGTTGTGGAGGTTGACAATTCTCTTCCTGATTTTTTGGCTGGTTTCTTTTTATTTTCTCATGAAGAGAAGCAATGTGTTCGAGGTGTGACTTAAAATGCATCTACAAATATACCTCCAAGTAAGTTAAATGTTATCAACTACCCAATCAAAAGCTTTCAAAGCTATGACTTTATGATCTAGGCTTTCCCAGACTTTTTTAAAGGTACACTAATTTTAGTGTATGTAAACATGTGACGTTGAGGAAAAGAACAACAAATTCTAAATTCTCACAAACAAACAAACAAAAAACAAAAAAACATCCTCATAATTCAGGCATTTAGCAAGCAGAAATAGTTTTGAGAATCCTGACCTTAAAAGATAAACTGACCTTAAACAGTAAAGATTTAGTTTAATTTATTATCAGAAAGCGAAAAAAAAATGCTTCTGCATTCTTTATGTGCATCTAGTTTCAACTGTATGTATATATATATATATATATATATATCTTTTATGACTACTCTGATATAGTAATTACTGTGATCTGTAGTACTTTGTTATGGCATTTTTAGAAATGACAATAAACTTTCTTGAATCTTGAAATTAACTTTCAAAATGTTTAATGTTTTTACATGTGTGATAATAAGAAAGAAAAGTCAGAAACCCATCAAAGTTTATCTCAAGGCTGCTGCGGACACTGTCTTCTCTCTGCCACTCTACATGCTGACATCTTGTCTGTAGCTGCTCCACCGTCTTGTATTACATTCAGAAATTAACCAGTATGGCAACAATGAATACTTTAACCAGCTGTCTGTTCCAGCTATGCTATACCAGGCCAGGAGCACAAAACCTCAGCCGGGTACAAAGCAGCAGTTGGCTGCCTGCCATGGCTCCCACAGAGATAGAGCCATGATCCACAGAGCCCCGTGTAGCCAGAAAAAGCAGTCATGGAATGTAAATCCTTCCTTTTGTTTAACACTGTCTCCGAGTAATTTTAGGTGTCTATTCCCAGGATAAACTACACCACAAAACATCAATTTGCTCAGTGTCAGCTGCACCAATGTGAGGCGTTTTATTTTTCTGTCCTCTCACCTTTACCTTTGTTGGGTTTTCATTTTACCTTTTTTGGGCTGAAGTAACACATAATCCCACACAATGTGTCCTCTCTTGCAGCTTGGATAGCCCTTATCATTCATTGAGGGGGGAGCAGGGTTGGATTGTTGGGGAACGTAGAGGTCCTCACTCTTCCATCCTGTACTGTTTCTGTAATAAGCAGCTAGTGTACATGATCTTTTTAAGTCTTCATAATAATGTGATTCATGTAAAAATTAACAACGACTAAATAAACTTGTGCTCTGGTAGTCCTCCCCAGAGTGAAACTGTAGCATACTAGGCCTTGCATAGCATGTGATCATTCTATATATGGTAGTGCAGATTTCAATAAAAGTAGGCCTGCCACCCTCCTCTCAATGCTCTTGGTATTTAAAAAAGATATATATTTTAAAATTACTTATCTTCTTTGAAAGTATTGACAAAGTCAACTGTGATTTATTTACATCAGGATTTGTAGGCTTTCTCACACCAAAACATGGTGTTGCATTCCCTAAACAAGACATTATTTCTGAAACACACCAGGGGAAAAAAAAAGATTTCTTTTATTATTATTATTATTCAAAATCTAATGTTCAGATTGTTGGTTTGTGTTTACACATATTTATTTACTTCTTAGGTAGTTCTAAAAATAACTATTGGTTATAAAAAAACAAATGCCTGAATTATTAAAAATATATATATATATTTCTGCTTTTTTTTTTTTTTTTTTTTTGCTGTTTTTGGCATTTTTTTGTGATTTACCTTAAACTAGACTGGATCATGTTCAAACTGTCTTCAATCTGGGACAAAATGTTAACCAGGCTGTTGGTCTACACAGAGCAACTTCTCAAGAAAACAATACTTTCAGCCCAACCACCTCTTCTCAAACTGCAGCTGTGTGTCTGCAATGTGCTGTAGATGTCCAAAGTCACCTCCCCAAATGTGTTTGGGCCATGGACCAATGGCAGGCGCTCCAAATGATAAGAGCCACTCTACCCACTCCAGGGCATTGGCTGTTGTTTGGAAGCATCTGACCTTTTTTGGTGGCTTCAGTGAGGTTTTAAGCAGTACCCTTGTCTTTACGTGAAAGCCCATCCACATGATTAACTCCTCAAGCTTTGCTTCCTGCTGCTCATAAAATATACAGTGGCCATTATGGTGCTGACCTTCCAAATGCCTTGCTTAATATATTTAGGATTTAAAAAGTCTGTCAGTGATGTCTGTCAGCTGCTTCCTGGCACCAGGAGCTAAAAAAGAGGAAGGTGAAATCAGGTCACAGCAGAAGAACAAGAGGGAAGCTGAATGAAGCCAAATGAAAAATAAATGAATAAAGAAAGGGGTACTGGTTGTGCTTTAATACTGAGGAGGATCTTCAGTCAACCTAAAGAGAAAGCATCAACCTGTAACTGTGTGAATCGCTACAGTGACTGGTAGCTTTTTCTGTTTGCTGCTGAGTTGCTGACAGAGTGAAAAATGTTAATAAACACAAGCAGAAGGCCTCAGCTGGCAAGATGGAGCCAGTGAGCACTTGAATTAAACCACAGTGTGTCACAGTAAAGTCCTTTCACAGCACAAAAAGAAAACAAGTTACATTAAAAAAATAAAATGAGGTAAAATATTTCTTTTCTAGGGTTCAAAAGTGAATTTTATTGCAAACTGCATGTGAGTGTAACATACCTGTTTAAATTATGTGAAAATGTTTTATAGAACTGAATATGTTTAAATATTCATATGATGCTTATTAAAAACAGAATATGACTGATTTGTGGAGTTTTTGCTGTTTTGCTCATTTCATTGCTAATTTTGTTCAATTTTGGTCAATTTAACCTTGAAGTGATTAATGTTTGAAGATGCTCTAATTTAAAATTCCTGCCACAACCAACTGACCTTTGAAAACACTAAAATAATAATTATTCAGTCAAATATACAGATACTGAGTTAAGATTTACTGTGGTAGTAGCTGAGAGTCATCTGCAACACACACTCTTATTGCTAACAGATTGCACAAGATCTTTGCTTGAATCTTTGGCATCACCTGTCGGAGTCAACCGTTTCTATCTGTTAGCAAAAAATGTTATGAACCAATGCACACATTTTAATGAAACTTTCAGAAAGTAATCATAGGGATTTACCTTTGTAGTCAACTTGATTCAAGACGACCACCACATCTAACACAAAAACAGTTATATCTCGGTCAGATTTAGCTAAAGAAAAAATAGCTAAAATGTGTGTTGTGGTGGAAGCTGAGCTTCATCACCAAGAGATACTTTGTGTACCATGCATTGTGCGATATTTTTACTTAAAATATTGGCAATAACTGTTGTCTGTTTACTAGCAAAATATTTCATGAACCAGTAGTGTGATAGTAGTGCAACAAGATCTTACAATATCACATAAATGTACATCCATCCATCCATCCATATATTTTCTTTAACCACTTCTCCTTTCCGGGAAACTGGTGTCTATCACCAGCCAGGTGGGGGACATCCTGAACAGGTTGCAAGTCCATCACAGGAACACAAAGAGACAACTGACACAAAACAACCATTCGCATTCTCACAGCTACGAACAATTTAGAGTTAATTATTAACCTAACATGCATGTTTTTGGCCTGTGGGAGGAAACCAGAGTACCTGGAGTAAACCAACGCATGCATGAGGAGAACATGTAAACCATTTTGCTGGGAGGCAACAGCTCTAACCCCTGCTCCACCGTGCTGCCCATTAATTTACACATAATGTCATTTATGTGTTTGAATAAGTTGTGCTTGTCATTTAAGGTTTGAATAAAATAGCCACAATTTTGTATTTTTTAACATAAGATGATCTTAATTTAAAATTCTGACATGATAGACAGTAGATGATATGCATTCCTTCAAGGAATGGTAGGCTTTTAATTATTTTCTATTTCTACATTTTCTACAGCACATTATCCATTTTAGTAAACTACCACAAAATAATTTATCCGTGAATATAAAACATGCAATAATATCCACAACAGCCAGTAGCAAGGTACATCGTCTTACAAATCCAACCTTCTGCTGGCTTTTTCCCTCACACCATCCACACACAATCTGTCCACACTTCATGTGGGGGCGGCACGACTATACATGCAGTGTTTTACCAATTGAACTGTTGGTTTACAGGAAAATATGCAAATATACAAATAGAAACAAAAGATATATAGTGGCAATAAAAAGTTCACACCAGATCATTTTAAGATTTGATTTTAAAATGTCACTGAGCATGCATTAGTCATGAAGATAATGCCCAAGCTGTCAGTTTAGCAACCAAATCACCACACAGATAAAGAAAGAAGAATGGATAGTAAAAAAGAGGAGAAAAGAAGGGTTCAATAAATCACTATCATCAATTATCAAACCAAATTTTAGCTGAATTTTTGTAAAACTGACTGATTTATAACCATTTTTGGGTTTGCTGAGGTTGCTGTGGCATCTACGTAGCAGCTATCTTTAATGTTAAATAGATATTTGGCAATCTAGTAGCCCTCAGAGTACGTGATGTTGGGGATTCTCCTCTGTGAATTACCACCTTATAGTGCTTTCTTGAGGAGTTTGTGTGCCTGAATGATTCTCAGAGCTGTTGGGGGCAATCAAGGGTCTCCCAAGGCTGATTGATCTAGGTGAAACGGCAGAAAAAGAGCTATTCCTGATACTTGTATGCACAAAATAGAGCAAAGAGTGTAATGTCCCTTGCCTGGTCATAGGTTACTGGGCCCCCACCCTGGAGCCAGGCCCAGAGAAAGGGCTAGTCGGCGAGCACCTAGTGGCTGGACCTCTACCCAAGAGCCCCGGTCGGGCTTAGCCTGTATGAGCTAGATGGGATTGCCTTCCTGTAAACCCCCCACCTCTAGGAGGAGCTATATGGGTCAGGTGAACCGTGTTATGGGTGGCAGCCGAAGGCATGGACCTTCGACCATAGCTTACCAGAGCTAGCTCGTGAGACACTGAATGTCACCTCTCTGATGGGAAATGAGCCTGAGCCGTGTGTGTTGGGATTACTCTCAGCTACTACTACACCAAATTTGTTGCTCAGTATCTCTAAATTTGACTGAAACCTAGCCATTTGTTTATGTAGCTGCCTTGAAGTCTTACATGAAGCCATACAGCTGAAACACTGGATGCCTTTAAATCTCAACTTAAAACCCACCTGTTTAGAATTGCTTATGACTAAATTAGGGTTAGAGTGCGGGGTTTTGATGTCTTCGATGTTTTTCGCTTTCTTAGTGTTTATTCAATGTCACATGCTGTTTTTATTTTATTTTATTTTATTTTATTTTATTTTATTTTATTTTATTTTATTTTATTTTATTTTATTTTATTTTATTTTATTTTATTTTATTTTTTAATTATGTAAAGCACCTTGAAATGCCTTGCTGCTGAAATGTGCTATACAAATAAAATTTGATTGAAAATTTGATACAATGCACTGGAGGGAATGCATTGTATGGCTTCCTGCAATGTATTGCCTCCAATGAATTTCAGTAGCAAACACCAACAAGGGGGATAAGGGAAAGGAGAAAGAATTTGAGGAGGTAACAGGACAACAGATGAACATTATTTACTCTCTTTAATAAAAGTGACTATTGTTGGAACGAGGCAGTGCAGCAGCTAATTAATTGCTCATGGATTATCTGTCCTCTCCCTTCACTGTTTGTTTATGGACCTCTTTAAATGTGTGCTGGCTAAAATGTCTGCTTCTCTTAACTAAGCTGAGGAGGCAGAAATAATAGAAAAGATCAAATTAAAAGCCAAGAATTCCTTGTTGGAATGCTTATCACTCACCGCCTTTCATGACAGAGTTTTAAACTAAGATCATCTTATGTTGAGAAATGCCAGCATTACAGCTGTTCTGTTCAAACTTTTGAAACAATATTTTGCATGATTTACGGAAGTTCTGCTATTTCTCAGAGTATGTGTATGTGTTGACTCACAGCTACTGCCATGTCAAATTTTATAGCCACTTTTGGGTTAGCTAAAGTTGATCAGCTTTGTTGAACATATGTCCATATTGCCGCTGTCCCAGGGGCGTGGGGAGGTGGGCAAACAGCAGCTTATTTGCATAAAAGTGACATAGCCCCAAAACAGCTCATTCTGAAATGAGCTTAAAACAGGCAGAACTGATCAGGGGAAATCTCAGTATCTGAGAATGAGTTTGTGTATTAAATGTAATGAACATATTGTTACGACAGCCACGGTTGGATGATAGTGGTGCAAGATAAAAACACTCCAAGGGGGAATGTAATGTTATTCTTCCTTTAATGAAGAGAACCAAACAGGAGTACAGCTAACTGGTTTATGTGCTCTAACGCCGATGCGGACAAACGTTACACGTCCACACCAGAGTCAGTGAGCATCCAAAACAAAAGTCTCCCCCAGAACACACAATCGCTGCATGCAGTTCCGATAACCAGGTAAATGCACAGTAACACAACCAAACTTGTATGGTCTTAGATGGTATAGATATAGAGGCATAAAAATACAAATACAAGTTCTACAATATTTTATACAGCCCTATTCTGACTTGTTAACATTTGTTTGGCCCCTACAAAGCTGCCAGAATCGCAAATGGATTTTTCTTAAAATGGTTCTACAAATATACATTTCACATGTCGATCCTTACATTAAACTAGTGAAAAACTGCTTCTGTCAAACAATCTTTGTTAAACTATGACAACAAAGTGTGGTGGTATATTTGTTCATAGGTGTGTCATTGACCCATCTAGTTGTCCTGCAAAAAAGGCTGCTGAACAGACTGAGGACAACAGGTTAAGTCATGCTAGCTAAGCTCACTACAAGTATCAAGATGTCTGTTTCAAATCTAAAAATTGGTATGCCAATTTAGAAATCTTACATTTTTGTAGCAAATGTTGTTGTTTGCAAAAGGTTGTTTTTTTTTGGTCAATTTTGCCAAAAGCAACCACTGTTTTAAAATGTTATGTTGAGAAATAGTTGTAGCCATTTTGGTCAAACCTTGAAAATAACTTATGAATGATCTCATGCAATATCACAAGCTCTCATGCTCAGAGTAGGTGTTCTGAATGACTCTTAGCTACTACCACATCAGATTTTAGCTCTATATATGTAAAACTGACATTTTGTTTTGGCTAATGTTAAAGTGGCAGCCATCATAAATTGCATTGACTCCAAAAGGTAATCAGCTGTGGATGAATTTCTAGTGATTACTTTCTACATGTTTTATTATTATTCCTGCTGTTGTTCATGAGCTATTTTAAAAAGAGAGACATGGGTGATTCAACAGTTAATGCCAAAGTTTTAAAAATCTCTTGTGCAATGTGCAGTGTTCAGCGTATGGGTCATGAATGATTTTAACCTACTATCACAGCAAATGTTAGCACAATAAATAAAACTGACTGAATTATACAGAGTTTTGCCTTCTGTAAGGTCAGTTGACTGTGCTGGCTATCTTGAATTAGGCTGGTTCCAAAAGTTATTCAGTTATAGGGGTACATTTAATATATTTTGTAAGAGTTTCATTCAAATCTGTCCAGTGGTTCATGAGAAATACTTCTAACAGACAGACCGAGTTGACTTGAAATAGTTATCAGCAAAATTTAAAATAAAGATTCTGCACAATCTGTTAGTGCTCAGAATATGTGTTGGGGATAAGTCTCAGGTACTTTCACATCAACATTCAGGTCAATATGTATAAAACTGACATAGTTAGAAATTGGTTTATTTTGCTAACAGGCAGACACATACAGACAGATAAAGGTATAACTACCACCACTGGCAATTCATAACAGAAAATAGTGGACTTGCATGGAAGGTATTAGTTTTAGGTCAAGCTCTAATTGTTTTTATCCAGACATTCTTGTCAATAATCTACTTCAAACGCTCCTCTTGAACCCTAGAAAATCAAAGCTACCTGATTTGATTGTTTTGTAAAAGATAAGAGAGGTTTTACCTTGATGCAGGTGTCTGATAAAAGGGATTACTTGAGTTTGAGCCTTTCATCAGGTAAGAACCTCACAAAGGTAAACTAAGAGATGAGAGAGACAACAACCTGAAGTTCAAAATGAGATAATCCAGTATTTTAACACTCCCCGATTTAATCATTTGTTTTCTGTTATATTTTGAAGCAAACCCTTTCCTTCAGGAGTAATAGACTTTATGTATCTTATCTAATCCTATTTTATTTTTTGTGTAAACAGTGAAAAATATATATAGTTTGTTAGATTGTATTTTTGTCTATATGTCTAGAGGCACAAACAAAACATCATGGATTATAGCTGTTAAGCTGCAACAGGGTTTCTGTGTTCCTGTTTTCTAACCAGCAGACACATATTGTATGTGGGTTAATTCATTGAGGCAGATGGACATTATGACAGACTTAATAAGAAACATGCAACAATACTAAAAGTATTATGAAGTAATTTTATGACTTTCTATCTAAAAAATATACAACTACTTGGAGTATCCTCAAAAGGAGAAGCTTCAATCAAAAGGGATAATCCAGTGAACTCTGAAGTGATGTTCTGTTTAATAGTTATCAATAGTTCATACCTGATCAGCTGTGACATCAGTCATAAAGCATGGAAAGTGGAGAATGAGGCAACAGTCTTCATCCAGGCTAGGCTAATAGCTAGCCAAACAAGTGCTAATTTTAGTTTTAATCCTTTTTCAGGTTTATAAAACAACTCAAAAACAACAAACTGGTGTGGAAAAAATGCTACATTAGTTAACATTAAACCTCTACATTTTTGGTTTACACAATTTGTTTAATTTGCCTCTGTTACTAATCAAAGATAGATTGTGTATATACCTATGGTACCTAGGTAGATAACAAAATAATTTGCATGGCCTAGAATACAGTTTTACAAGCTGTGAACACAGAAACACAACAGGGTTTTCAAAAATTAGCTGCACAAAACACAACTAACTTTAGCTCGAAATTTGCCTGTTTTGCCCAGTGAGACACTGGCCTTTGTATACACACTGCTCAAAAAAATAAAGGGAACACTCAAATAACACATCCTAGATCTGAATTAAATAAATATTCTCATTAAATACTTTGTTCTGTATAAAGGTGAATGTGCTGACAACAAAATCACACAAAATCATTAATTGAAATCAAATTTATTAACCAATGCAGGCCTGGATTTGGAGTCACGCACAAAATTAAAGTGGAAAAACACACTACACGCTGATCCAACTTTGATGTAATGTCCTTAAAACACTGCAAAATGAGGCTCAGTATTGTGTGTGGCCTCCACGTGCCTGTATGACCTCCCTACAACGCCTGGGCATGCTCCTGATGAGGTGGCACGTGGTCTCCTGAGGGATCTCCTCCCAGACCTGGACTAAAGCATCTGCCAACTCCTGGACAGTCTGTGGTGCAACGTGACGTTGGTGGATGGAGCGAGACATGATGTCCCAGATGTGCTCAATCGGATTCAGGTCTCGGGAACGAGCGAGCCAGTCCATACCTTCAATGCTTTCATCTTGCAGTAGCTTGTATTGATGTGCCATCCTGGTTGAGCTGCACTAACTGAGCCACTTGTGTGGGTTGTAGAGTCCGTCTCATGCTAGCACGAGTGTGAAAGCACCACCAACATTCAAAAGTGACCAAAACATCAGACAGAAAGCATAGGTACTGAGAAGTGGTCTGTCTCTACTTTCCTTACTGAGGAGTTGGCAATTCTCATTTATACTAGACACCCTTCCCCAGGAAGGCCAAACTGAGGTTGATCAGACCATGGCGTCGACAACTAGAGTTACAATTGAACTGATTTTAACTTTGTGTTTACATTGACTAAATCAGGCCTAAAAAGGTGAAAAATACTCCAGTGGTAAAAAAAAAACTGATCAGGCTTGTCCTGGTAATGGTTAGGTTTAGAGTAAGGTCTGGGTTAGGCAACTGAAATAAATGGAAGTCAATACAATGTCCTAATGAGAATAGAAATACAAAATTGTGTGTGTACGTGTGTGTTTTAAGCAGACTGGTTTTATTATTGACACTGCTGTGAGCTAAGGCCCAGTGTGCAGTGATTACTCTGACATTCGTCATGTTTAATGAGAGCCTTCCTGCTGTGTGCAGCTCGAACACCAATCCCAGCTGGCCAAGGCCCAGTAATACCACTCTCCCTGAAGAGAGCTCACAACAGATCCAAACAGCAGTCAGCAAAGCTTTGGCCTCTGATAGTGCAAGCTATTGACTGATGGGTCGATAGCTTCAGCTGCTTTAGCTGAGACAGACTCCTCCTGAGCTCGATGGAGCTCAGTTCTCTCCTCCATCTCTGTCTGCAGTGATGGTACAGATTGATTGTCGATGCTGAGACCATTTTCAGGGTCCTGTTGGAGCTGCTGCCACATCATTTTCAGCTAGTTTCCTTCTCAGTTCACATTTCTTAGTTAGGTTTCTCTGGTTGTTTGTAATAATGATCCAACACAGAGGAAAATGAGCAGCTGAGCTACAGATGCAGGATTATTGAATTGTAACTTGGAGTTATTTGTTATTTTTAAAGCAAAGTTGATATTTAAAATGAACATGTTTGTGTTATGATAACTTGACACTAAACCAAATCAACTTGTCAAGAAACAGTAGACCTTCACTACCTGATTACAGCTACACTGTGTGAAATTTAAGATAATCTGTGTAATGTAAGATTCAGAACCATATTTTTTATTGCTTGAAAGCAGAGTGATGATGTTTCTGCCCCTGTCTGTGTATTTTTTGTCTGTACCACAAGAAAAATAACTCATAAACCACTGAATAGATATTAATAAAACCTTTGGAAATAATTATTGAGTGTAAATCTACAACTGATTAACCTTATAAATCACCTCAATTCAAGGTGGCCGCCACATCTAATCAACCTTAGCTAACACAAAAATTATTATAACTCAGAGAATTTTATGCAATACTCATGCAAGACATGACAATATCACATGATGTTACACGTAATATTATTTTAAAGTTTAATTAAAATGGCTAGAACTCATTTCTCGCTGGTTCATTCCTTCAGGTCGTTCCTTTCTGCCCGTTCTTGGTTCTTGGTTGCCCATGTCTCCATGTTTT
Organism: Kryptolebias marmoratus; assembly: GCF_001649575.2. Taxonomy (NCBI): domain Eukaryota; kingdom Metazoa; phylum Chordata; class Actinopteri; order Cyprinodontiformes; family Rivulidae; genus Kryptolebias; species Kryptolebias marmoratus. Next base: position 27,439,173 of record NC_051431.1, on the reverse strand, counting down.
TGCTCCTCGCCTTTGTAGTAAGTTTTTGTTATTTAATTTTGCTGCCACGTCAGCTCTTTGCTTGTTTTCTTTTTGTAAATAAATTAGTTTCTTTTTACTTAACTAAGAGTCTGCACATTGGGTTTGCCATACTTAATTATAAAAATTATCAATGTAATTATTGTTCTTTAATTCATTATGTAATTGAAATAAACAACTTGGCCCCTAAATATATCATTGATATAAAATTTAATTTGAAAGAAAATAGTTTTGAAAACAATTGAACTGATTTATTTTTCTTTTCTTTTTTTAAAAACTAGTATAACAAAATAAAATGTAATATATTCCAAATGAATGACTATTTTAAAAATCAAATTTTGCTGTGCAGTATATTTAATTTAATTTATTTAATTGTGACTGGAGCACCAATATCCAGTTTTGAGGATGTTTTTGATGGTAGTCTACTAAAAAAACCCAAAAAACAAAAAAACCCAACAACAACCAAACCTGCTGTGACCTGCAGACAGTGTGCTCTATAGAGAAATGAAAACTTCTTTCCTTCGTATAAACTAAGCTATCATAAATATGTATGTGCACATCTCGTATGCAAGTTGTGTCCAGTGTGCATCAACATTAAACACTGACAGCAAACTCTGTTACAGCTTATAACAGCAGAGCTTTGTGGATTTGAAGAAATTAAAGTTTTATTATGTATGAGCGGAATTTGTAAGACACAACACTAGCTAGAAGAACTGAGTCAGCAAACTGACAAATCTAAAGCTAAAAGCTGCTGCACCATACATTATACAGAACATGTCAGCAGCAGCATTTCAGTCTCCTCCTGTGGGCTGATCAGCAGCTGAATGGGCCCAAATTAATGTTCATACCTAAGAGAAAGTGTATCAGAGGGCGTGTCAGTTAGGTCGATCAGCAGCTGTAGTTATCCCTCTGCAGAGATTTCATCTGAGCAAGGTCACTGTGCACCCCTGCACTCCTGCCATCTGGAGTAGCTCACATCACTCAAAGATGACATTCTAATGAAACACCCTTGTTCTGGGCTCATGCTGCCTTCAAGTACATTTTGCATAATAGCTGTGAAAATGTCCTACACTCTGTGATGGCTGTTCAGAGAGGAGGACATTGGAGAAGGTAATACATTGGACCAGGGATTTAAATCTGTAAAGTGTTTAATAGGATAGAGGAAGCTCATCAAGTTTTCACTGACCAGAGCAATAGATGGTCTTTTAGACAGAAGACTCAACAATAAAAGCCCCTAAATGGTGGACCGCAGTCTGGATCCAGACCAAAATGAATACATCTCTGGGTTTATATTGGATTGTTAAATTTCAGTAGAATAATATTTTATACATCATGCATACATTTCCCATATTTGCATACATTCACTTTATAAGGCTCAGCTTCTCTGCCATTTACTTTAAATCATTTTTGGCTGTGCAGCTTTTCCTACATTTAAGGTGATTCATTGTAGGCAATGCAGCTTTTCCCGTATTTATGTTCATTCTTTTTATGTGGCTAAGCTTTTTTCTATTTACTTTTGTTCATTTCACATGGCTCAGCTTTTCTGCAATTTGCTTTTTTCATTTTAGGCAGCACAGCTTTCCCCACTTTGAACTTAAATTGTTGTAGGTGACCCAACTTTTCCTGCATTTACAGGAAATTATTTAAGGTGGTCCATCTTTTCTAGTTTTTACACTAATTCCCATGTCGGGCCCATGGTTTCTACAGCGCAGGTACACACCTGAAAAAATAAGATCGTGAACGAAAAGAACTAGTATGGCTGTCACTAAAAATAATTTAAATACATACAATCTGCACTATTGCTATAATGTAACGTCTTTAAGCAGATGTCACTGAGTTTTAATTGAGAACCACCAGTTGTTGGTCATGGGAGAAGGAGACATGTTACCTAGATGAGGGGTCACCATGCATGGGAGACCCCAGTAGAGCGATAGACAGGAGAGCAAACATGAACCTTAGACTGGAATGGAGAGGCTATTATACTTCCTTTAGATTAGGGTCATAATATGGCCAATCACTCTCAGGAATTAGACCCAAATGAAGATTACCTGGACCACAATTGTTTGTTAAATTTCTAATTTTATTTATTTTTTTAATTTTAAAATTTAGGCACTTTTTTCAACTTATACCGTAAGTCATTTTGAGCGGTGAAGCTTTTCTTGCATTTACAGTAAAGTCTGCTGGTTCCCTCTGCTTCCCTCTGTGTAACTCTTTGCCTCTAAAGAAAGAAGTCAAAAGCCTGAAGAAATACCATGAGTGAGGGAAATCAGCATGTCGTTCACTAAAAGAGAGAAAGTAAAGATTTTTATCCAGATCACATGGACTTCTATCCGTTCATTCTTCCTGTTGAAAGATCTAAACCTGTTTGTTTCGAATGTTCAGAAACATTGGTGATTGTTAAGATATGCAGGGTAAAGAGTTTCTACAAAATTACAACCAAATGATCTGGGCAATCAGACCTACTAAAATCTGAACTAAGAGCACAAAAATAAAGAAACCAGTTTAACACAGATATTGTGTGTTTATCAGTGGTCAGGACCAAGGTCTTGTATTTCTGAGGCGGAAAACAAGTCCGCCTGACCCAAAACAATTATTGTTTTGTGAATTCTGGTTCCTTTCGCTGGCCTTGGCTAGCTATCTTCAATTTCTCCCCGGATTTTATGTAAACAAGATGCTCTGCCCCTCTGCCTAAGGACATCTGTGGATCTGCTCTGGGCTGGCTGATAAACATACTAGTGGTGTTCCGATCGATCGGCCACCAATCTTTATCGGCCGATATCCGTGAAAAAGTATGTGATCAATGTTCGCCGATCAATGTCTTTTGTTGCCGATCATAAAACCCGATCACAAAACCTTTATACTTTGCAGGCTGTAGAGGTGCTGTGTGCAGTGTAGTGTAGCTACGTCTTTCCTTCACACTGCGCAAGCGCGCGGCTGCAAATTCAAAACAAACATGTCTGCCGTGTGGAACTTCTACACCGTGTGTGACAGTGATGTGAAGTTTGCGTCCTGCAACACATGCAACGGAACCACGTCAAAATCTTTCAACACTACAAATTTAATACAACATCTAAAGAACAACCACTTGGTGGAGTATGGTGAATTTTCAAGGCTCACTGCACAAAATGAAAAGAAGACACCCAGAGCAGTCAGAGGGCAGTTAACGCAGCCAAACACTCGTCCGTATGAGCGTGACAGTCAGAAGGCGAAGCAAATAAAAAGAAAAATAATTGAATTCATCGGGCTGGACGACCAGCCGTTCTCAGTGGTGGAAGACACTGGGTTTTGCCGACTTCTCTCGCACTTGGAGCCCCGCTACATGCTACCAGGATGTAAATATTTTACAGAAGTAGCACTGCCCGAGCTCCATCAGACTGTGTACTCTCACATCGAACATCTCCTTAAAGGTCTCTCATCCTCCATAAATTTCACAACAGATATATGGAGCTCGGACGTCAGTCCTGTATCGATGCTGAGTTTAACAGCTCACTGGATTGATCCAGATTTTCAACTCCATAAAGCTGTTCTACATGCCCAGGAGTTTTCTGGCTCCTACATTTGAAAAAATGTTTCAAACATGGAATATTCAAAAAGACAAAGTACACGTGATACTGAGAGATAATGCCAGAAACATAGTAAAAGCTATGACAGATGCTGGGTTACCAAATTTGGGGTGTATGGCCCTGCAGCTGGCCATTCATGAGGCAGTGCTGTCACAGCGCAGTATAAGTGACATAATTGCCAAAGGAAAATGCATTGTAGGGCATTTCAGGCACTCTCCGTTAGCATATGCAAGACTTCAGAGTGTACAGAAACAACTCGGCCAGCCCACCAAAAGACTGCAACAAGATGTCAGCACTAGGTGGAACAGCACCTATTATATGCTCCACAGTCTCCTTGAGCAAAAACGAGCACTGGGCGTTTATGCTGCTGACTTTGCTACCTTTACATCTTCTCAGTGGAAATTGACTGAAAACATAACAACACTCCTGGAACCTTTTGAAGAGCTGACTAAGGAAATATGCGCATCAACTGCATCTGCTGCTGATGTTATACCCTCTGTGATGGTGTTAAAGCGTCTCCTTGCCAAAGAGACGGCAACAGATCATGGTGTGAAGACAACTAAGGACACGTTGCTGGAAGCTGTCACCAAAAGGTTTGCTGACATTGAAGAAGAGCCCCTCCCACAGTTTGGCAACAGTCATAGACCCAAGGTGAGAAAATTATCAAATGATGATGGACAAATAAGTATTTACAAAAAATTCTTACTATTTTAAATCTCAACTGACCTGAGACAATGAGTTTCACATGAAGTTAATGTGATTTCCCCCACTCCCCCTTCAAGGTATAAAGACAGATTTTATTCTGAAAGACTGAAGACCAACACACACAGACTGCTTCTTGGTCTGATGACACAAGTCACTCAGAGGGACCCAAACCAAGAACCTGAAGCTAACAGAACAGGGGAACCAGCAGAGAAAATGCCACAACCAGGATCCTTGTCTTTCATGTTTGGAGAAATCCTGGCAGAAGAAACCATGCAGCAGATTCACACTGAAAGTGCAACACAGTCAGAGATGATAATCTATCTCTCAGAGCCACCCATCTCTTGGAGTGCATCATCATTGGAATACTGGAAAACTAACAAGGAACGTTTTCTAGGCCTTGCTAGAGTAGCAAGGGCATACCTGTCTGCACCCTGCACAAGTGTGGAGAGTGAGCCCTTATTCAGTGCTGCATCCAACATTGTGGACAAACACAGGAATAGACTCATGCCTGAAAAAGCTGAGATGCTTCTGTTTATTAAAAAGAATCTTCCCACAATGTTCAACAAGTAATATGTATTTAGCATGTGTAAATGCTGTTCAACATTTTTGCCTGTTCAAAACAAATGCACTTTAATTTCACTTGTGCTGTTGTCTGTTTCAGGGTCTTTAAGACCATATTAATGTTGTTTAAGTAGCAAATGGGTTATTTTATTTCACATGTGAAGCAGCAGACTTATTGCATTTATTTGTTTTATAAATTATAAAAAAGTAAAACTGTTTTTTTTCTTTGTAAAACAGTGGTTACTAATGCACGAAACAGTCAGCCATGCTGTCAGGTAGTTTTACTTTATTAACTTATGATAGTTTACTTGAATGCAACTTTGAATGTTTGAAAACTTGGTTTCCTTTTTTACTTGAAATTTTTTTGATTTTGGCAATGTTGAGAATTTTTTCTTACTTTCTGCATTATTTAGCCTGTTGAGCCTTCATGTGTTTTCAGTCTTTTAAAGGCAGTATAACTGATAGCACTACAATTTGCTACTATTGACTGAATAGTTCATGCATTGTGCCTGCAAGGGTTTGTTTTTTTTCTCTTAGAAAAAGTAAGTAAAACATGTTGTTGTCTAAATTAAGGTGATTTTATGGTTTCTTTTTCCACATCATGTAGCCGCAAGTTCTTATAATAAATTTTTTTTTGCAGCCAATCCATGTGATCGGTATCGGTGATCGGCAGTGATCGGCACTCACGGGTGATTGGTATTGGAATCGTCAACAAAAAACCTGATCGGAGCATCCCTAAAACATACAATCACATTATCAAAGACAATGGCCTCTGTGACGTGATTCATGGACTTATCTGCAAACACACACACACAACATACACCACACCGTCTTCCCACCGTCTCTACACACACATACAAATTTTCCTCACTCCACTCCCTCCCTCCCCTCCTTTAGTTAGTAATTCTTATGTTGGCTGTGTAGCGGGCCTTTTGGTACTATTAGAAATTTTTTGTACCATTATTTAGCATTGTCATGTTTTAGCTTATTTAGACTTCCTGTACATTTTGTTTAGTTTAGCCTAATTGTTGTTTAGTTCAACTTTAACTTTATCATGATTTTATTTAGATTATTTTAGCTACTATTTTGACAGTTTTATCTCATGTTTAGATATGTTTAGTTTCATGATTTCATTTAGATTATACATGATTGATCTATATTTGATCATGCTGGTGTAGATTCTCAGTCATCCAGGCCATGGTAAATTCAAAAAAGGTTAAAAAACAAAAACAACTGGACTTCTATTCTGTAGTTGAAGACGTTTCGATTCTCATCCGAGGAGCTTTCTCAATTCAAAAATAGAGAGTGTGGAGTTGAGCTTTTAAAGTTGAGATGTGATGTAAGCTGGATTGCTTGATAATGACCAATCATTCAGTCACAAAAATATATTGCAATTTGATTTCAGTTTAAACACCTCCAGCTTCAGATGATCCTGAACTTTTGAGCATCATCTGTTGCTACATGTATCTGATAGTTTGAAGCCCACAACTGTAGGCACTGCAGTAGAATACAGTATCTCATCAAACCCCAAGGAACCTAAATCTGCAGTAAACCAGGCCAATCTTCCTTTCATGTGTAGAAATGCTGCAGCTGCCTCTCCCTCATGACTGCACTGTTTATACTCAAACAGTCAGCCACTCCAAGAACAGCATCCTGCAATCAAACATCATCTGCACTCTTCTGTACTGGAATACCGGGCCCATCTCACCCTCATTTTGTTTTATTTTTTTACCTTTTTAAACTTTCATGTCTCTTTTTTTGTCATCTTTTCTTTATGTTTTACTGTCCAACTCATTGAGGAAGCAGCACAGTGTCAAGTCAACAGTCAAGAACGCTTTTATTGTCACTTCAACTGTATAGGTGATACAATACATAAGTAAATGAGACAACTTTCCTCCAGGACCATGGTGCTACATATAAGACAATATAATACAGTTTCAAAAAGAGAGGAGACGACAGTTTGTAGAGTTCTAGAAATATCTACTTTGAGAAGCGTTTTGACAGATCTAATTTTTTTTCACCAAATACTCAGTTTGCATGTGGGTGGGAGGTGCAAATGCAGTAGAAAATATCAATGCACGAAGGGATAATGTCTTTAACTCTGTAAAGGTTTGGACACATTTCCTCATGCTTTATAACTGAACACAACTATCTAGAGTTTTAATTGTATTTCTGGTACAAATGCATAGGTGTTTGATTTTGCAACATTACGATGAATGTTAAAATGATCATGAAAAAGGCCTAAAATAAATCAACTCTGTCAAGTTATTGGTCATAAAGTAAAGTAAGCAGTATGAAGGAGCTGAGCCATAATTCAATTCAATAATACTCTATTAATCCCAAAGGGAAATTAACTGTTGTTGTAGCTCATAATCCTGGTTTCATTAAAGAGTTGTTATAGATGCTGATGGCTGTGGGCAGGAAGGGTCTTTTGTAGCGGTCTGTCCCGATGTGTCCTCGGTCCTGGTGTCCTCAAAGAGCCCCACCAGGTAAGCCTCGCTGGCCTCCTGCGGAGCCATGATGGCCGAGCTCTGGAAGTGCAGGTCAGTCTTGAAGTCCTGGGTGATCTCCTGGACCAGGTGCTGGAAGGGCAACTTCCGGATGAGCAGCTCAGTGGACTTCTGGTATGGGTGGATTCCCTGAGAGCCGCAGTACCAGGCCTGTAGGGAAACCTCTTCTCCATTTACTGGTTCATGTACATTTTTACCCTCATCTATGGTCATGACGTATGGATCATTACCAAAAGAATGAGATTCTTTAGCCTTCCAGCTGAAATGAGCTCCCTCTGTAGGGTGGCCTGGTTCAGCCTTAGAGGCAGGTGAAGTGTTGCACCCATCATGCTTAGTGTCTACTGTACAAACCTGTGGGGGCAGTGTTATGATCTGGAGTTGCTGCAGTTGGTCAGGTCTAGGTTCATCAACAGTATGTGCTCAAAGACTGAGGTCAACTGACTACCTGAATATACTGAATGACCAGGTTATTCCATCAATGGATTTTTTCTTCCCTGATGGCATGGGCATATTCCAAGATGACAATCCCAGGACTCATCGAGTTCGAATTATGAAAGAACGGTTCAGGGAGCATGAGACATCATTTTCACACATGGATTGACCACCACAGAGTCCAGACCTTAACCCCATTATGAGTCTTTGGGATGTGCTGGAGAAGGCTTTGCACAGCGGTCAGACTCTGCCTTTATCAATGCAAGATCTTGGTGAAAAATTATTGTAACACTGGATGGAAATAAATCTTGTGACATTGCAGAAGCTTACTGAAGCAATGGCACAGTGAATGCATGTCGTAAACAAATCTGAAGGCAGTCCAACAAAATATTAGAGTGTTTAACCTTTTTTTTTGCCTGGCAGTGTATGTAAGTTGAGGAGCTGTAGGTTAGTTAGGATTTCCAAAGTTATTTCTTTTCACTAAATGCCCAAATAATGAGAGAGAGAGATTTTTTATATATACACTACTGTGCCTTTACTGTGCCTTTAAACAATATGGGAAAGTCCAAATAATGATGATGTCATGGCTTTGGAGCTGTTGATAGGTCAGTTGAAAACAACTGAAATAATAGGAGGCACACCTGTGGATGCATTTTAAGGCACACCTTAAACACTGCGTCTTTGTGTGACATCATCAGAAAATCAAAAGCAAGATATCAGGAAGAGAATTGTCAGCCTACACAACTCTGATTCATCCTTTGGTACAAATTCTAGATATCAGAAGGAGCCACATTTTGTGTTCAAACAGTTACACACAAGTATAAACACAACTGGAATGTCCTGCCGTCATACTGCTCAGGAAGAAGACAGGTTTTCTGTTCCCAAGATGATCGTGTTTTTGGTGAGAAATTTGCATATAAACCACAAAATAAAAGCAAAAGTCCTTGTGAAGATGCTGCTGAAGCTGGTCAGAAAGTGTCATTATCCACAGTGAAACGAGTCCTGTACCAACAAGAGCTGAAAGACCACATATTGAGAAATAAGCCTTTACTCTCAAAATAACATAAAAAGTCTGATTACAGTTTATAAATGCACACAGAAACAAAAACCTTAATTTCTGGAGACGTGTTGTGGTCTGATGAAACTAAAATTGAACTGTTTGGACTTAATGGCCATCGTTACTTTTGGAAGAAAAAAGGGGGAACCTGCAAACCAGAGAACACCATCCCAACTGTGAGGTACAGGGATGGCACCATCATGTTGTGGGGTTGCTTTGCTGCAGGAGGGACTAGTGCACTTCAAAGAATAGATGACATCCTGAGGAAAGAACATTATGTATAAATATTAAAACAACACCTCTAGACATCAGCCAGGAAGTTAAAGCTTGGTGCAAATGGGTCTTCCAGATGGACAGTGACTCTAAGCATACTGCCAAATTAGTTACAAAGTGCCTGAAGGATAACAAAGTCAATGTTTTGGAGTGGCCATACAAAGCCCAGATTTCAATTCCACAAAAAAAGTGTGGGCAGATCTGAAAAGGTGTGAGTGAGTAAGGAGGCCTACAAACCTGACTCAGTTCCATCAGTTCTGTCAGGGGAAATGGGGGAAAATTCCACCAAACTATAGTGAAAGGTCTATGGAAGGAAACTCAAAATGTTTGACTGAAGTCATACAGTTTAAAGGCAATGATACCAAATACTTAGAAAATGGATGGAAACTTAGGACTTTGAAAAGTATTTTTACAAACATTCTCAGTTTCATTATTCAGATGTATAGCAAATAAAAATGTTTTTTGCAAACCCAGCTGACCTAAAACAGGAAAGGTTTAGTCTGATTTAATGTCAGAAAGTGAGAAAAAATAGGAAGTTCTTTTTTTTTTTTTTTTTACAGTGGATGTAAATATCTGGTTTCAACTATAGTCGTGCTTGACCTCTGTCTGTAGAGTGCTCTGAAGAACTTTAAAGTAATTTTACTTGATATTTTTTTAGTTTTTCTTAGCAACACAACTCAGGAGGGAACACAGATAAAACATAACCTGAAATGCAATAATAAATCTGGAAAAAGAAAACAAAACACAGAAAGTCCAGATCTGATAAAACATAATTATTTTGGGTTGCTTAACTTATTTCATCTGTTATTATTGGACAGTTTTGCCATGTTGATAGATGAAATGATTACATGTGGAAGGAAAGGATGATCAAAAGACCCACCAAACACCCAACTACACCCAAATCCTACACCCAGAAGAGGCATTGTGGATGTAGTACAGAGGAAACATGGAGAAGCAGAAGACAGATGCTTAAACATTTTTTTTTCACAATTTTTAATACAAATAGAAGATCCCCAGTAAATGAAATGGATTGCAGAATAAAACACATTGAGAAAAGCTCAAAATTCTCTTTCTGAGATGTGGGTAGTATCCGTCCCCTCAGTTCTTGACTGTGCTCCAGCTTTCTGATCTCAATGGGAAGAAGAGTGACCTATGCGTACGACTACATTGCCTGCAGGTGTCTGGGCATCTGTGAGTCCAGCTAAAGCATGAACAGCTGAAGAGAGCAAGCTGAATGACACAGGCCTGCTCCCCCATGTCCCTCTCCTCAGTCTCTTTGCTGTCAGTTCTGCCTTTTGTAACTTCCTTTGTTGATGAGAATTTGAGGCGTGTCTTTGTGGATGAGGTGGGCCTTTTAGATGTGCACAGTGCAGCGCTGCACTTTAGACGTTTTCTCCTCTGGGGCTTCTTTTTCTGATGTGGGTATTTTTTACTGTGCTTTAGGTGAGCCATGCTTGATGGGTCAGCTATCAGCTCTGTGCAGCCCTGCACATAAGGTCTTTGATTTTCCACTCAAAGATACACACATCCCCACACCCACATGCTCATCTGGCAGATACACACGCATTTATATGCCATGCCCTTCTTTATGTCCTTGCTGTTTCACTTGGCTCTTGAAGAGACATCTCCCTTCACTCTACAAACTCAGTTCATCTAGAAATGCTCTGTGTACAGTTACTGCAGAAACATAAAGAAAAACCACATCTTTCTTTATTCATTGCAGAATATTCAGTAAGAAAAGAAATGAGGATAAATCATTTTCAAAGATACATGGGAAAGATGACATTTTCAGGTTGCTGTGCAGACGGCAGCTGTCAGACAGCAGGACTGGAGCAACAGAACTGGGTTAAAAGATTAGTTTAGATTAGGGGTCCCCAAATGGTGGACTGCAATCTGGATCCAGACCTAAATGAAGTCCTAGCTTGAAATCTTTGGCAGAATGATAGTTAAAGAACTGTCAACTGATGTGCCTTAATTTCTAATTTTACTGGTAATATTACTGATTATATGATGTGCATAGACCAAAACAGAGAACATTTGGAATCCCAGAAAGTCAGTTTTAATATTATGTGTATTTACATACATGTAATGTCATAAATTGTCCTTAAATTAGGCTATTTGTCATTTTCCCTAAAAACCTTAAATGTACATCTTTAATTTGAAGGAATACATACAACAACTTGGACATTTTTATTTGCTTGTTGCTGTGTACGTTTGTAAACAAAAATAGGTTCTGTCCAAAACTGGCAATAAGAAGAACACATTTTATCCCAAACTATTCCTTAATTTGCTTTTTCAGGCCATATTAGTTTCAATAAAGATTTATTTACCTGCCAGCGTTTTTTGGCAAACACGCTACAAAATTATCAAGATTTATGATGATTTGTTCAAAATTGTAGAGCTGCTCAAAACAGAGTTTTGAGTAGGTGATAGATGCGTAGCTTGATGACAGTCCTCATTCTCAGGTTAGCTGCCCTTGTATTCAGTTCTTAAGGGATTTTCAGTAGGGCTTGGTACCCCTACTTAGATGGTAGAGATGATGGTATATTCCCACTGACCTGTCATCCTGGCTCCCCCCTGCTGTAGCGTCTTTGATGTACCTTGTCAATCTCTAGGTGTGACAGCAGATTTTTCTTTTGAATGTTGGAACACTGGGTCTGAAGTTGTTTCTGAGTCAATCTGGACGGCAGTATCAAAATTTCCATAGTTCCCATGTCCTTATTTAGCCCCACTCTCAAAGATTGCTCATATAGTAACATTCCAACAGTGTTGAGTTCTCTGCCCTTGTCCATGAATGTCTTGTTCCATTTCTTATCAGAATGTCCTGGTTCCCCAACATCTGATGCAGACTTTGTTAATCCAAGGTGGCATGGTTTCATTTCTAGGTCTCTTGCTCATTTTGTAACGGAGGTTGCTCGGAGGTTTCCACCAGGATCCTGAATCCCTGATCTTGGGCCAAAGCATGTCTCTTGTTAGCCTGGCAATCATATACTGCAATTACATGTGAATTTAGCTTGCATCATGGAGCATTTAATATACACTTTCCAAACTTGAATTAAGAAATCTCCTTGAATGGGAAGTGAAATGTTTTTAGCTATACAATACAAGTTTACTTGCTTTTTTTAATTATTATTTTTCATATACATGTTGTAAATATACATCTGCCTGACTGTTTTCTTTGTGATAAGACATTAATAGTGCACTTAATGATGTGGAGTTTTGAGTTGTTTTTTTAATCATCTTGATTCGTGTCCATAAAACAATACATACTGACATGACAAATATCATCAGTTTGACACGATACAAATGAATATTTTCAAGGTTTACTTCATTGCATCTCAAAAGCAACAGCTTTGTTTATTGGTTTGTGAAAGCTGTTTTTCCAAACTCTGCAGGCTTCACCTTCAGAGGGTGGCTCCACTGTTCAAACGACCTTTTGCCATCTGCATTCATACTGTCTGTGAACCAATGATTACCTGGCTGTCCTGGGGGACAAAACCAAATAAAACTGAGAGAAAGCACGGTTCTCCTCTGGTCCCCGAGACACAATGTTCAATTTCCTCTCAAAGAAGGAGACTAATCTGAAGTTCCTTTCCCTTTTGTACTGTGGGTCTTGTGTGATGGCAGCTTATGTGTGTCTCAAGGACACAGCTGTTGGAAACAGGCTGAATGTGTTTCTGTATGTTTGGTTTTATGAACCATTTTCAGCTCATCTTTTCTCTGATGGTCCACTGCACAGGATAGAAAGCTGTTCTTCACCCAAACTCCACATTACAAATCTGTTTCAAGTCTGTGTGCGTGGAAGCATGTGAAAAAAGAACATTTCCAGACAGTTAATGTAGCACTTTTCCTCTTTAAATAGATGAGCTTTTAGTGCAAGTCCTTTTTAAACTGAAATTTTATTTTATCTGGTAAAATAATAATTTGATCAACCAACACAGAGTGTAGGCTTTTCTTTGAACCTGAAAACAAAAACGTCCCTGGTATAGAACATATTGCACAGATAGACACACTTGTTTTCATATAGATCAGTGAAAAAAGGGTTAGAGTTTTGATGGAAATATGCATTAATATATTGTTATATTTAAACATAAAGCCTAACTGTCTTTATTTCATTCTCAGAGCTCCTTTTGTCTTGTTTGAAAAATATCTGCAGTCACTTGAAGACAATAAAACAAACCCTTTGATTTGAGCAAAAAGGCGGCATCATTAACACAGCTATTTATAGTGTTTATTTTTCATTACATCACATGAAAACAACACCAGACTGAAATAGAAATAGCACACTGACAGTAATTCTGGCTATTTATGCAGAAGATATTAAATAACAAATGCTTGTTCATATTGCGTTGTATTAGTGTCTCATAAATTGTATCAGGGTTTTACAGTTGCTCAATTCATTCTCAAAACAGAATGTTTGCCAATAACATTATTCTGTGATACAAAATGTAATAGAGTAAGATTGTAAAATTGTGGAAAAGCAGACCCCTTTTTTTAATTCTACTATATATTTATTTTTGGTCTGGACAAGGAACTGCTGAAAGAGTCCGAGGACTCGTGGCAAGTCTATTACCATGGCGGTGGTCACTGAGATAGTTACAAAGCTCCATAGTATCAGGTCACCAGAGGGGAATGAGATTTGTTCTGATATGATAAAGAGTCTGGATGTTGTGGGGCTGCCATGGTTGACACATCTCTTCAGTGTCCAGTTTTAAAATGGGGGACTGGTGAGTGTGCTCCAACAATCGAGGGATCATACTTCTCAGCCTCCCTGGGATAGTTTACTTGCGGTTGCTGGAAAGGAGTCTCTGACTGATTGTTGACCCTCAGATTCAGGAAGAACAGTGTGACTTTTGCATTGATCGTGAACAGTGTACTAGAACTTTGCCCTGGCAGGGTTGCTTAGCCGGACATTGGAGTTGGACTTTCCTATCTACAAGTGTTTTGTGGATCTGGAGAAGACTGATGACCGTATTCCCCAAGGCATCCTTTCGGGGGTGCTTAGGGTGTATGGATTGTAGGGGTCACTTTTAAGGGCTATCAGGTCCCTGTAAAACCAAATCAAGAGATGAGTCCATATTCTTAGCACAAAGTTAAGCTTGTTTCCAGGGCAGGTTGGACTCTGCCAGGGATGTCCCCTGTCTTTGATCTTGTTTGTGATGTTTATGGACAGGATCTCAAGGCACAGTTGAGGAGAAGAGGGTGTCAAATTTGATAAATTTAGGGTCTCGTCTCTGCTTTTTGCAGATTATGTGGTTCTGTTGGCATCTTCAGGCCATAACCTTCAGCGTGCACTGAGAATGTTCGCAGCCAAGTGTGAAGTGGCTGGGATAAGAGTCAGCTTTTCAAAGTCCAAAGCCATGGTTCTCTACTGGAAATAAGAGTGGAATGCTCCCTAGAGTTTGGGGATGAGTCTCTGCCCCAAACAGAGGAGTTCAAGTATCTGGGAGTCTTGTTCATGAGTGATGGTAAGATGGAGCGAGAGATGAACTGACAGAACAGGGTCACATCAGCAGTATTGACAACATTGCTTAGGTCTATCATGGAGAATAAAGAGTTGAGATGAGTTTAGCTGAAAGGCAAAGCTCTCAATATACTAGTCCATCTACATTACATCTCTCACCTATGTTCATTAGGTTTGGATCATGACCAAAAAAACAAGATCCAAGCAGCTGAAATTAGATTCCTCTGTAAAGTGGCCAGGCTCAACCTTACAAACAGGAAGAGAAGTTCCATCAGCTGTAGGGAGCTAGGAGTAGAGCTGCTGCTTCTCCACACTGAAAGGAATCAGTTGAGGTGGTTCAGGCATCTAATTATGATGCCTTCTGAATGCCTCCCTTTGGAGATTTTCTAGGTTTGGACCACTGGGAAGAGACTCAGGGGGAAACCCTGAAGGGATTATGTATCCTCTCTGGCCTGGACATGCAATAAATAGAAAAATGTCCCTATAGACAACAATAGGTTTCGGTAAAACACTTGATCTCATTGGTGTTCTATAGCTCAGACATACTTCACAATAGAAACATGATTCAAAGTTTAAACAGGTCACAGAAAGTTGGACTTTACATAATTCAATTTAGCTTTCAATTCAGTTTATTTATATAAGTCACAACAAAAGTTGTCTCAGGGCACTGCACAAAAACATCCACATACATTATAAAAAAAACAATTAGTAATAAGTAGCTACAACAGCTTAAGTTTGGTAATGTTTGGAGATTTTAATCACAGAAAGTTTGACTTGGAGAGTGACGATGTTGCACATTAACTGTTACCTGTCTAAACTTTATTTAAAAAAAACCTAAGGTCTGACTTTTCTCTACAAAACTGAAAGTAAAGGTTCTCTTTAATTGACTCTTGCATAAAAGACTGTAGAAACATAAGAAAAATATCATGTGTGACCAACAGTAAATTCAGTTACTTACAGTTCAGCAATTTTTAAAATGCAATTCATAATTTTCACTCAGTGACTGTTTGAAATCCATTTTCACTTCTACAGTTCATACATCAAAACATTGACAATTTTTGCCATCTTGTCAGCTTAGATTATTACAAAGGAAGTCTCAAATTCCTGATGAGATTTAGAAAAGAAAGGTGATAAAATGGTGGAATTTCAGGCAGCAGCTGAACTGGCACCTTTCAACAATTCTTCATATTTTTAGTTTGACATTGCTATGGTATTAAGTTCCATAACCTAAAATTTGCCATCTTCCAAACTTTATAGCCTTCACTGGTTAAGAGCTAAGGTGAGCTGGAACCAAAGCAGGACACACAGCCTGGTAAGTTAAAGGTGATTTATTCAGCAATTAGCAGAGGCGGTTCTGGCAGGTGGGCAGGCAACCTGTGGTGGAGCCAATCCAAGCAGGGCTACAAACAGGCAGGGTACCTGCTACACAGGGAGATCAAACATACTCAACAGCTTAGAAAGCTTTGGTCAAACATTATTGTACAATAATATTGTCATGATTTGAGTTTGTCTGTGTTATTTATCGATATATTGACAAGGCAGAGCGTCGACGGAGTCAGAACGAGAGGACACAGACAAAGGTTTAACCTTTTATTAGTAAACACCAGACTATTATGCTTGCTAGTGTTATGAGCGGCAAGCACGGTCTGGGATCTGACTTGGTCAGGAACAATCACCAGGAGTTGCGAGATGGAGGTGTAACTCATTTCCTACTCACTCATCTTTATAACTGGTCCCTTTTCATTCATTCCTCGCTGGTTCATTCATTCTGCCTGGTTTTCCACGTCTCTGTATTTATCCACCCCATGCTCATTGTGTTTCTATTCCTCATCTTTTCTGTAAGTTGTTGTTATTTAGTTTTGCTGCCATGTCAGCCTTTTGTTTTCCTTTTTGCTAATAAATTTGTTTCTATTCTATTTGTCTGCATATTAAGTTTGCCTCACTCAACCTTAACAAATATACTGTACAAAATAACAAACTCTAAAACAGACAGTAAGAACAGCTATATAAATAAATACTATGCAATAAAAGTCCAATTCAGGAGTTCCACTCAACCTTCAATTAGAAGGTCTTTAATAAGGATTCAAAAATATCATGGGTCTGCGTAGACCTAATAAAACAGGGTGTTCCAGAGCCTGCGGGGGGTTAGGTGGGGGGATGCTAGCTGCCCCTAAAAGCTTGGTTTCCTCTGTTCTTCAGCCTTGTTTTAGGGACTTTCAGAACTAGCTGGTTTACCAACAATATAACATACCGTATAACAATGCAGCAGGTCAAGAACATATTGAGATGCCATCCCATTATTAGATTTAAAAACAAACAACAAAATTACCCAGAACGAGCTTTAACAAATCATGTGGCTTCTGCACAAAGGGGATAAATACAAGCACCATTTTTCAGTTTTGTATTTTGTAGAAGGATTTAAAACAGTTGTTAATCAAGTAAATTTTTGTAGACTCATAGCTTCAAATAAAAATCAGATTGGAAGGAAACAAAATTTGTACGGCTTGTTATTTTTGCAACCCACTATATGTAATATAGATACAAAATAATCTTTTGGATTAAAATAATGTCTTCTGCAACTGGACGACAGTCAGCATTTCAGGAGCTAAAAAAGTCAGCTGACCCCCTAACTGTAGTCCATTCTACAATAAGACAGCTGAGACAAAAAGAAACGCTCTTAGTTTTTATTTTCTGAGGTTTTTATCAACAGGGTTAGAAACACCTCAGTCAGCTTGGGGTCTATTTCCACTGTGACCCACTTTTCCTGCTGAACAGATGTTTTCTCAACGCCATCATTTCCTCACCTCCCTCTTAATTACTGCTGTTAATTAGCAGGCACACACACAGTCACAAATGCACACATGGACCCACACACTTATTTTTTTGGAAGCCCACAGAATAAAATTGTGAGGATCTGGGTTTGGCTCCGCCTTGTGGGCAGCTTCTCTAATCATTCCTTCACAGGTGTTCCAGTTTCCACTGATAAGACCAGCCAGTACTTAAGCAGCAGGCTGGGATCAGATCTTCGCTGGAGCATCAAACCTTCTGGGTTAGATTCCGCCTCAGCGTCTAACCTAACTCATGCTTCTTATGCTAATCACGTTCTCTGTTTGTGCCTACGACTCAGGTTTTTGCCACGCCACGACTACGGATCTAAAGAACTACTTACCTGGATAAACCACGGATGCTTACCTCGCTGCAAACTGGCTCTTCTTCTGGACCTACTGGAACCACTCTGCTCCTCCTCGATGCCGCAACCCTCCTCTAGGACCTGTAAGCAAACAAAGCGACATTGAAATTCTTGCGACCATCTTGGAACAGAATTGTACCCGAGACTCACCCAGTTCTCCTTCTCTTGCAGACTCCTCCAGAAACTGACCACTGTATATAACTTCACCTGTAAATAAATGCACTTACCGTTATCCTCGTCTCCGTGTATGGTTTTGGTTTCGCTCTCTGGACAGAAACTCTTGAGTTTATGACAAAAATTCCCACCTAAGCAAAAGGACGATGGTAGTATGCACTCTTAGAAACTAATAAAAACAATATTCTTTTAAAAAAGTAAAGTAAAAAATAAAGAAATAATATTCTTGTTTGCTTGCCCAACAAACGACTCAGATTTGTCTCAGGTGGTGTATAGAGCCTTATAAACCACCATCAGAGAATTACATCTTGTGTTTTTTTTTTTTTAGTTTGAACCACAACCTTTCTTTGTTAGTTTATTATGATGTTTCAATTACTATTAAAATTTAAAACATTTCCTCTAAAACCATCACAATAATTATCTTGTGCATACTGTCATGAGGAACATTTCATCATTTAAAAACAAATTTAAAAAAAAAAAACCTTGGCTCAGATCGGTACGTCACTATTAGGTGTTTGAATGGTTTAGTGACCGCTGAGAACATCAAAATTTTGACAATCTATTTTATAGAAGTTTAACGATAAATCTGAGTCATGGCTCAGTTATCTGTCAGTAAGCATTCGGTACAACAAGAAAGAGAAACAAATGCCAAATGCTAGTGTTTCTTTTTTTCTTCTTCTTTTAAACAGACAGTAACTCTACCAGTAGCAAAAGCAGAAAAACAAACCACCCATGTTAGTGGGGAGGCTCAAGAGTCATGTACAACAAGGTGGGATTTGTCATCTGGTAACTTAAAATAACCTAAAATAAAAACAGTATATTTTACTGTCTTTTTCATCCAGTAAACAGTGACCCACAAGCTATGTGTCAAACAAAAAGTTTGTTTAACTCCAAAATGTTTTCTCATTAAAAATGACTAAAATTTCAAATGAAACAAAAAACAAAGTATATGATTCAGGTAATTTGACCTGGACTTCATGCAAAATAAAAAGCAATACAGAACTTAATAACATATCTTGACGTGAAAACAAAAAGTGAAACACTCAAACCTAGCTCTTTAGCAAGCTAAATGCTAGTGTGAAAAAATGATGCTTGATATCAGTGATATTGAATAAATACACAGCTGGCTTGACGCAGTACTTTTCTACAGGCCGGTTATGTGATACAGCTGCCTGACATACATTCATGTCTTTTCTAACTTCACTTGCAGCTGTCTGTGATCAGGGGCACCACATAGCTTTTCCCACACAGCTGATTTGAATTAATGGAAAATTCACCTATTTTCTCGCAACACCAACTTGATATGAACAGTTGTAGCCGAGTGAGATACTACTTTTATTGTCTCCGTTGTCTGCTTGATTTTTTCTTCTTTAAATGTGTGCAGCAAAGTAGACTGATCTGTCAGATGAGCCTTGGCTCCTGTAACTCCTGAATGTTTGCAATGTTTCAAACTCTGCTTTAAAAATTAAGCCACAAACCCACAACACACAGCTCCAACTACAGTCCTCTATTATTGTTGTTGTTGATGGTGAATGTCCCATGCAGAAGTAATGTGGCTGCACTGTCCATTGGCTGGATGTTGCACAATGAGATGTGGGTTCTTATAACTGCTCTATCGTGGACTAACAGTTCCTATAACCGTCAAAGAGTCTTTAAAACTGTTTGGTCTGAAAACACCTATTGTTATACAGAAATAGATTTAAAATACAGAAGTAAATTTAGAATCATTTGAGGTTTCATGATATTTCAGTCTGTCTTATTTCTTTCTTTTGTCTTTGTGTTACTTTGTTCTCTTTTACTCAGTCACTCACTGTGTCACTCTCGCTCTCGCTCTCTGTGTCTCACACACACACACACACACTCTTTGATCCATTAGTCAACGCTGTATCCCAGGGTTCCGTCTGTCCCTGTTTTGCTCTCATCCTCCATGCTGTCCCTAAACTGAAGGGGTGTCAGTTGAATTATTCAGCTGTCATTTGTTGCTTTTATAAAATAAATGGATGTCAGAGAGGCTTTTCTTTTGACATCACAGTGCTTGGTGCGTTTTATTCTCTGCCATGTTAAAGCACAAGACAGGAACTTCTTTTAAAAAATAATATTGTTATTCATTAGGTAAATCTGTAGTGAGGATAACAACTGGAACATAATTAATGGCCTACCAGTTCTTCATCACCCTCCAGTTTTCATGCCAGAACTGACAGAGTGGTAGCCATTTTGGTCAAATCTCGAAAAATGACAAAATGTGCAGGGTCCTGCAATATATGTTGCATGATCTGTTTGTGCTCGGTATGTGCTGTGAATGACTCTTAGCTACTACTATTACACCCAATTTTTAGCTCAATACCAGTACAATTCTCTGAGGTATGACCATTTTGTGTAGGCTAAAGTTGATTGGCTGTGGCCACCATCTTGGATTAAACTGACTCCAAATGTTATCAGTTGTAGAGATATGTCCTATAATTACTTTCTGAAAGTTTCATTAAAATCCATTTTGTTGTTCATGAGATATGTTGCTATCAGACAGAGTTGACTCCAGTAGGTATTGGCTGAGTTTTAAACACAGATCTCAGACAATCAATTAGAGCTTAGAGTATAGATTGGAGATCAGTCTTAGCTAATACCACACTAGAGTTTTAACTAAAGAGCTATGATTCTATGATGGCTTTGCTGTGTTGGCCATCTTGAAAAGGATTGACTCCAAAATTGAATCAGTTATACATGTAAATCTAATGATTATCTTCCAAATGTTTCATTAAAATGAGTTCAGTGGTTAATAAGATATTTAGCTAACGATAAAGAAAAAATGAAAACACGTATACAACCATGGGCAAAATATAGTTCTTCTATCTTTGGGGGATAGGTGATATTGACTCCACCTTAACCAGTTAAAAACAAGAAATTTTTCAGCATTATGATTTTATTACTTGACACTGTTGTACAAACTCATTATCAAACTAAGATAAAATCAATATCTGTGCTGTGACTTTGGCTAAATTTACATGAAACATGATCACCCACTGAATAATGTTTATGCATTTGAAAATCTCACTTACAGCTGGATCAGCTGCTCTGTTCTGTCAGAAGAAATTCCTTTAAGAATTTTAAACTTTTACATTAAAACAGCCTGTAAGCAAAAGACTAAACATTTACTTTATTGTTAGGACTTGTCTATACAACACTGAATACTTTTTTTAAAACAGAGTTTTTGGGGCGGTGTTTTCACCTCCCAACCACAAGCAGAGTTATTGGTGACAAAAACTGATTTTGTTTTAAACACATACCAAAAAGAAATCTATTTCATCATTTTTGTAAGAATTGTTTGGATAGACTGAGTATAAAAAAACCTTTTAGTGAGGCCGAATCTTTCAGCAGTAAAAATGGACAGAAATTCACCAGTCTGATAAAATTGTGTCTAAAAATAGTGGAACTATTCAGAATTATGTTTCTCAATGGAAAATTGGGAAGACTTTGAATATCCCATCACCTACAGTTCATAATATCATCAACAGATTTCAAGGATCTGGAGAAATCTCTGAGCTCAGAGGACAAGGTTGAAAGTCCATATTGGATGCCCTGATCTTCAGGCTCCCAGGGGCCACTGCAATAAAAACAGGTTTGATTCTGTTCTGGACAGCACTACATAGACTGAGGAACACTTCTACAAATCATTGTCTGTAAACATAGTTCACTGTGTCATCCATAAATGTTGCTTAAAGCTCTATCATGCAAAGAAGAAGTCAGATGTGACATAATCCAGAAATGCCTCAGAGCATTCTCCATTTTCATTCTCCTCAGAGCCAGAACTAATTTAAAACGAACTGAGGCAAAGTCGAAAACTGTTATGTGGTCAGAACAATCAAAGTTTTAAATTATTTTTGGAAACTACGAATGCCACGTACTCCACACTTAAAAGAAGAGGGACCATCCAGCCTGTTATCAGCACACAGTTTAAATGCCTGCCTCTCTGATTCTATGGGAGTGCATTGGTGCCTTTGAGATGCACAGCTTACACATCTGAAATGGTACCACCAATGCAGAAAAGTATATACGGGTTTTAGAACATCATATGGTCCTGTCCAGACAATGTCTTTTTCTGAGAATTTCTTCACATTTCATCAAGCCAGTGCTAAACCTCATACTGCATCCATTACAACAACATGGCTTCACAATAGAAGAGTATGGGTGTTAAACTGAATTGCTATTTTACTTGTATATTTAAAAAATCTCTTTCCTCCAGCCAATTTTTTAATATATGCATGTGTATTGTGACTGATTATATTGACAGAATGAGTGTTTTCTAAAATCTGGGCTTGATCATTATTACTGTTTGTGAGATGCAGGCTTGAAGCAGTTGGATAGATGCCAAGAAAAACTGGATTACATCTCCCAATGTTAGCTCTAGTGTATTATCCCAGTGCTGAAGGCATAAAATGATTATGTGGTAATGCCCTTTGTTCATTGCACTCTTATACTGATGCTGCCTCCAGGAGTTCATTAATAGGGCATTAGGACTTGGTATACGCACAAAGATAGGATGCAGAGGCCACTCAGCTTATGAGTCATTTATGTTGGATTGATCTGATTCTACTCTCTGTGAGCTGCAGGGAAAGTTTTAATTAGAATCAGTGGGCTCACTGAGGTAAGCCACATTATGTTTCTGGTATAAGTGGAAAATGATCACCAGTGTTTGACTTGTTTATTGTCACCCGCTGTCAAAAGGAAATGCTGAGTGATAATGTTATTGTGTGTGTCTATGTGTGTGTGTGTGCATTTTTTTGTACCATTGGCAAACGAACTCATGAACCAATGGATGGACTCTCAGAAAGCAATCATTGTATGAACATCTACAACTGATTAACCCTTGCCGCTCAAGATGGCAGCCACAGCTAGAATACCTTAACAAACGCAAAAATGTTTTACAGCTACTAAACTAGATTTATGTGGTAGTAGCTAAGACTGATCCCCAATCTAAACTTTGAGCCCTGACTGATCTCATAAAGTCTGAACTTAAAATTGATCCTTTAACTATTGCAGTTAACTTTGTCTGCTTGTTAGCAAAATATCTCATGTATCACAAAACAGATTTTAATGAAACTTTTGCAAAGCAATCACTGGATGTACATACTGTATATAACTGATTAACCTTTTTGACTTAACCCAATTCAAGTTCTCCCCCACAGCCGACTCACATTAAAAAACACAAAAATAACTAACTAACAAATATTAAGCTAAAATCTGGTGTGGTGGTAGCTGAGCGTGGTCCTCATTACATACTAATGGCCCTCATTGTGAAAATGCACAATGATGTCAGGGGAGAATGGGAAGAAGCTACAATTCCCACAGGCTCACCAAACATGGACAAAAAGAAGTTGGAAAAACATTGCCTGTTCTGATGAGTCTTGATTCACTGAATTCCAGTGGCCTCCACAATCACCAGATTTCCATCCAATCCAGAACCTCAGGGATGTGGTGGACATTTGCATTATAGATCTGGAACTGACAGATCAACAGGAACTGTTTGATTCTATCATATCAATATTCAATCAATCAATCAATCAAATTTTATTTGTATAGCACATTTCAGCAGCAAGGCATTTCAAGGTGCTTTACATAATTAAAAAACAAAATAAAAACAGCATGTGCCAATGAATAAACAGTAAGAAAGAGACAAAAACCCGCACTCTAACCCTAATTTAGCCATAAGCAACTCTAAACAGGTGGGTTTTAAGTTGAGATTTAAAGGCACCCAGTGTTTCAGCTGTTTTACAGTTTTCTGGAAGTTT
>NC_051431.1:27412116-27413889 GCF_001649575.2 Kryptolebias marmoratus | reverse complement strand
AAAAGAAACTGGAAAACTTGTTGCAGGCGGCATTAGATTGAAGTTCAGGTGGTAACGTCACAGGAGGGTTTGTGAGCCTGTCAACAGTAGCAAATAAAGCTCGAGCATTGTTAGTGGTTTTGTTTATGACATCTGCAAAGAAAGCCTCTCTTGCATGTTTTAGTGTTGTGTGATAATTACGTAGTCTTTCCTTGTAGATGTCATAATATTGACCAACATCTCTGAGAAATGCTTCCAAAACTTTGTTGAACTTGTGCTAAAAAGAAGTAAGGCAGGTCTGAAGGCAAAAGGGAGGTACTAGCAAGGCGTACCTAATAAAGTGGATGGTGACTGTACAATTTGTTTGAAAACCCCAGTTTCTGTGCTTAAAGAGACATACTGAATCCTTACTCTATCAATAGGGTTACAATGGGGCCCTTTGTGAAGAACTGAACTATTTATGTATACTGTACATACAAGACTTAGGCACAACAAAAAGCCACTGAGGAAAAAATCTAGTTCTAATGCTTTACTGCAAACCTTAAGTCTTGGTTCACATAGATCTTACTTGAATAACATGAGTAATATAAAAGGATTTGATCTTTCTTCTGTTTCTCACAGGTCATGAATGTGAATCTCTCTGAGGGTGACAAGGTGGTGTTTGAAGATGTGGGCCACGGGGAGAGCCTGATGCTGGCTAACGAGTCCATCCTGATGAGGGGGTTGGTGGTACAAAGCCACAGTAACCAGATATCTATCCACTTCCTCAGTCTGAAGTCTCAGTCTGGATCGGTCCTGCTCAGATATCAAGGTAGGTCTGAAGCACAGAACAAACTCCACCTGTACACTTGCTAAACATTTGGAATATTGTGTGCGGAGAGAGGGTGAAAATAATTAAAACAGAGCATTAAAAGATAGTTGTAGATTGGACACAACATACTCTACAGTTGGCTAACCAGTCATGACTCTGTCTTTAGACAAATACCAAACTTTTCATTGTGAAACAAATGAGCAAAACATAAACTATTGTCCACAACCTGAAACAGAATGAATACACTGATTAATTAATAACACAACAATATTATATGTACGAAGAACACTGTAAATAATGAATAAAACCTAATAAACAGCATCCGTGCTATTTGAACATCCAGCAAAATCCAGTTGTTGTTCCATTTTTTCCATTTCCATTTCCATCCTCTTCCGCTCATAAGGGGTCGGGTCGCGGGGGCAGCAGCCTAAGCAGGGAGACCCAGACTTCCCTCTCCCCAGCCACTTGGGCCAGCTCCTCCGGGGGAATCCCAAGGCGTTCCCAGGCCAGCCGAGAAACATAGTCCCTCCAGCGTGTCCTGGGTCTTCCCCTGGACCTCCTCCCGGTAGGACGTGCCCAGAATACCTCACCAGGGAGGCGTCTAGAAGGCATCATGACCAGATGCCCGAGCCACCTCAACTGGCTCCTCTCGACGTGGAGGAGCAGCGGCTATACTCTCAGTCCCTCCCTGATGACCGAGCTTCTCACCCTATCTCTAAGGGAGAGCCCAGACACCCTGCGGAGGAAACTCATTTCACTAGTCCCACAGGCCAAGAAGGCCCAATAGGACTCCTTCTTGAGCCTGACGGCATCCCTCACCGCCGGTGTCCACCAGCGGGTTCGAGGGTTGCCGCCACGACAGGCACCAACCACCCTGTGGCCACAGCTCCGATAAGCCGCCTCAACAATGGAGACACGGAACATGGCCCACTCGGACTCAATGCCCCCCGCCTCCCCCGGAACATGTTCAAAGTTCTCCCGGA
>NC_051431.1:27399519-27411686 GCF_001649575.2 Kryptolebias marmoratus | reverse complement strand
GTTCACCGGGGTAAACCCCAACGTACAGGCACCGAGATGGGGGGCAACAAGTATGCCCACTCCTGCTCGGCGCCTCTTACCATGGACAACTATAGAGTGAAAGAGTGTCCAACCCCTCTCAAGGAGACTGGTTCCAGAGCCAGAGCCGTGTGTTGAGGTGAGCCCGACTATTTCTAGCCGGAACCTCTCAACCTCACACACCAGCTCAGGCTCCTTTCCCCACCAGAGAGGTGACATTCCATGTCCCAAGAGCCAGCTTCTGTAGCCGGGGATCAGACCGCCTTCGGCCACCACCCAACTCACATTGCACCAATGTGAGATGGTTTGCATCCAGTTGTTGTTTCATCAGCAAACCAAAATTTTGAGATTTCAAGGACTAACGACATGTTATTATGTGATTACTATTTCTGAGAAGAAACCTGTTGTGTTGATGCAGATGTTTCCTGGACACCTCAGACAGTGTTTGATATTGTTTCTCTTTTAGCCAAACTTAGTGGCTGTCTTCATTTTGTAGGAAATATGAGATGTCAGTTTTATGTTCCAGAGATGAAGCATTGCATAATGTATTATTTACCATCGTTGTTTTAAAAGAAAAAAAAAAAGCATGTTACCTAGCTGTGCTGGGAGTCAGTGTTGTCAGAATTACCAGTGTGTAAAAAGTTCCAAACAGAGGAAAGAGCACCACTTTAGCACCATAAACTGCTATATGTCCTCTCTGTCACCACTAGGATTGGCAGTGTTGGTCCTCATGTTTTCTTGCATCACATTGCAGCTGTCAGTAGGGGGGAGACGGAGGCGAACCCAGAACACAGACTCATCTTTTAAAATGAAACTAATTTATTAAAATAAAATATAAACAAAATAAAAGGCTGGCGGGGCAGCAAAAACAAACAATAACAAAATCCAAAAAGGCAAGGCAAGGCAAGTGGAAACAATAAACATGAGCAAAACGAAAGGAATGACCCAGTGACAAGAGATGAGCAGAGACCGGCTTTTAAAGAACAGAGGGAGAGATGATAATGGGTTGCAGCTGAGAACATGACGAGACACAGGTGAGGTGGGCGTGGCAGGCGTGACTGGAAAATTACTGGGAAAGTGAAAGGTGAAAAGAAAACAGAAAGCCAATAACCAAAACAAGATGACCAAAAACCGATAGAACCCCAAACAAAGAACCAAAAAACCCAAAAGACTGAAAAACATGACAGCAGCGCTACATTTAAAAAACAGACCTCTGACCAGTCACAACTGTGCTTTACTGCAGATGGAAACTCTGTGGTTAATAATTTCCGTCTTGAGCCCAATGACCAGACTAACTGCTGTTAGCAACATAAACTGATTAGGATGTGTTTCTCTGCATTTTAAGAATTCAAACACTGTAACATGTTCACCAAGAGGTCAGTCAGGAACATTGGATTCTCTAAATTTGAACTTTGAGTTCAGGGTAGCATTCAAGTTGTTTTGTTTTTTTATTTGAAACTTAAAAGTTCCAACTTTTTAGTTTAAATGAAACACACCACTACTGCCTTCACTACGTCAACAGTCTGCAACCTGTGACTCTGGAGCCACATGTGGGTCTGCAGTTCCTCTCAGGTGACTGTTTAAAACTTTGACCAAAAACGGCATGAATCTGAGTAATGTTTACATTTAAACTGACTAGAAAAACAGGTATTTTTCAAACGTTCTCTGTCCAGATTTTGATAGTTTATGCATATAATTTTTGCAGCATTATGACAGTAGGTCACTCAGGTGGGTCGGGGTGCCTGTGACCTCACTAAATGAGTCCACATATCATTTAATATAAAGGCCCTGTGTACACAGCTTCCCATCATTTCAGTACTAGAATTATCTCATTATAGCTTGAGTTTTGTCTGGCACATATTTAACATTCAGTCATAAAATTTGCTGTTAATGTCATAGTTTGGGGAGTTTTGATTGGTTTTCTGTAAAATTCCTGTATATTTACACTGTACAGTATATAAAATATTAAAACATTATAAATTCTATACCTAATGCATCTAAAAGCCTGGAAATGCACATGCAACTGAATAACAATTAGTTAGAAATAAGATCACATATGTGTCCTGAGATTAACAGATTTTCTCCTTTGTTAATTCTAAATGATCCAGGCTTGCATATCATCTTTTCTTTTTAACCTTTCTGGGTTCTGTAGTCCCACTTTACAGAACCTGGAAAGGTGTGTGTGCGTAATAGACATTTTTTTGAAGCCCTGCTTGCAAAGAATTTATGAGCTATATCCAACCATAATGTTTATGAATAACAGAAGAATATCGTTAATTTAAAATGTTTTCTTTCAGACACTAGTTCCATTTCCCCTGTAGCAGAATCAGTCAGTATGGGAATTTTCTAAACCTTGGGCTTAAACACTATACAATAGATCTATATATATGAAGCAGAAATATCATTTTTCAGTATTGAAGTCACCGTCTGCTTTACCAGACAGTGTTGTCTGAAACACTGAAAAAGAAATGCTATTGATGAATACATTCTGAATTCTTGGACTGCTGCTATAAGGAGTGAGGGAGCATGTGTTTGGGCTGAGATAGGATTCATCACCTCGCACTGAGTTGCTGATGCCATTTATTGTTTCCCAGCAGAGAAAACAGAATGTAGCCCTGTGGAGAAGAATGAAAGACAAGCACTATGGATGCATGAATACAATCTGTTTTTTGAAAATGCTCACTTCTATTTGCAATCAGTTTTCGTTTTCAGTTTTACAATGTTCTTATTGAAGCATTCTGATACAATTTTTCTTATATGACAGGAGGCTATTACATTTGAAGACAGGGAGCATAATAAAGCCTGTTTAATTCAGGGCATCATCTCATATACTGAAAGTCTTACAATACAGACCCTACAGATTATTTATTAAAGGGGACCTATTATGCTTCCTTGAACAAGTCAGGATAGGTCTGTGGGCTACACAAAACATGTTCATTACATTTAATACACAAATTCATTCTCAGATATTGAGAATTCACCTGATCAGTTCTGCCTGTTTTGACCTCATTTCAGAATGAGCGGTTTTAGGGCTACGTCACTATTATGCAAATAAGATGCTGTTGGCCACGGCCCCCTACACCCGACACCCCACTAACGTACTACATTAAAAAACATAAAAACTCACTGAAGGATTAAACGCTGTGGATCGGACGCACATTTATATTATTATTAATTCAAACTCTGAGGATTCTGACTTTGGGCTACTTAGCGGTTCTGAATGCTGACTGGTAGCAGGTGGGGACAGTGCCTATCACCAGGTCCAAACCTGAAAAGTGTCCGGACAGCCACCTGGTAAAGATTAGTTTTTTCTTTGTTTTTTCCCAACTTTTCTTCTCTTTTATTAACATAGTTCTAATTTTAGTTTAGACAAACTTGCCATGATTTTAACAGAGATCTGTTTCTGGGACAGGCGAGATGTTCAAACTACAACTTTCTTTGGCATTATCGCAATGACAGTGCCATAAAAAATAAAATTAAGCCATGCAGCTCCGTTCTCTGTGACTGGGAGAACATGCACATGTTCTATATTGCAGCCAACAACAAAACATTTTCCGTTTTCAGCAGACATTGTTCAGTGGTAAAACCAGCATAACAAACGTGATGGTCTTCTTATAATGACGTGGGTGGAGCTCCACTTGGGTTGCTAGGTGAGAGGTTGGGCTTGGTTTGGGGTTGCTAGGTAATGGGGATTGTGACACAACAATTGGAGGTTTTTGATTCATACGGGTTCATATTCAAACAGGTAATTTTGCAGACACCAGAAAACATTTACTTATTGTCAAAAAATGGCTGTTTTGGTTTTTTTATTGCGCTTGGACTGTTTCTAGAAGCAGAAGATACAAATGGAAGGACAAAAAACATGCAAAAAGTAAATTTTGCGTAATAGGTCCCCTTTAAAGTAGGTACTGCAGCCTTTACCATTTTTTTATATATATGCAGAATTTTCTGACATACTCACAAGCCCAGAAGACGATATTCCTGATTTTTCTTATAAAGTAATTGTGTATATTTATGTATAATTATTAAAATACCTATATATTCTTCTATGGTTAATATTTATGTTTTCCTCAGGTCCCTTATACTGTCAGGATTTAGGTGTGGTTAAGACCCAGGGATGCAAACTAGAACAAAGAGCTCAGACAAAACTTAAAATTTATTAAACAAAAACCAAGAAAAACAAAAACTGACATAGCAGCAAACAATAAACAGTAAAACCAAGGAGAATAACCAGAAAACTAACAAGACATGAATGAGCTCTGGCCGACAGCAGGAGGCAAAACAGAAGACAGTTAATGTTAGACTAACTAAGAGCCATAATATAAAGACTGGAGTTTATAGAGGGAGAATACCTGGGTAGATAACTGGGAGCAGGTGAGAGTAGTCAGGGCAGGAGCAGAAACTGACTGAAGATATCAGCAAGGAACAAACTACTAAACACAAAAAATTACAAAACACTGATCATGGCATACTTTCCCAAGTTTAATTTTAAAGACGCAGAGAGAACCTTAACTAATTTTCTGTGGAGAGATAAATAGCCAAGAAAAAAAAAACTGTCAACCTCATAGATAATTAGGGGATTTCAAATGTACATACTGGATGTATTACTTGAAGGTTAATGTTAGGTTTGTTAGTTATGCAGCACTAGTGACAGCTTTATAGGATCTCTGATTGTATGTGGGGATGTACTCAACAATTAATACATAGAGCCATCACATCTTTAACCAGGGTTAAGAATTTGGCCTGCTTGCTTGTTTGTGTCAGATAATAAAATAAGTTTGTACCGTTGTTTTTAATGTATGTCACAATGGTAGTACTTTTAAAGAGCTTAGTATTTTGAGGTGGTACTTGTTATAATAAAAAGTTTCAGACTCATCAGGTCATATGAAAGCTGATTACTTCAAGTTCTGTCCAATAAGAGTTATTTTGCACACCTGCTGTGTTTAGTACTTTTAAATCAAATTGTGTTTCGTTTTCCCCCTTAGTGCTCTTTCTTTGTGTAGATGTGAACACATTAATTGCACTTGAGTACAGACAGAACAACTATACTGAGACTTTTTGGAGGAGGTGGTCTCAGTGTGGTTCCAAACCATAAACACGTATTAAATTCCTAATATCCATACAGGAAGCTATCAGTAGAAAGACTGTTAACATATCGAACTTACCAAATGCATCTTTGGTTTAAAAGAAAATGAAAAGTCAGAAAAGGTGCTTGTTTTTTGAGTTTCTTGTTTTAAAAAATTTACACTAATTTGCTGTCCATATGGGAAACTCCTTGATGACTGTTTGACATCATTGTAAAGCTCGGGGGTTCCCCTTGTGAAAAATGGGGCTTAAGTTCCAGACAGCATCACTCCAGATCAAAAAACACTAAAACATGTTTTCAAACCAGTACTCTTAACAAAACTTGCTTCCTCTGTTGCATCCATTTTCCCTGATAAACACTGCAACAGTAACCTCCTACAGCAGTCTGCTACAGCCGCGGCTCCTTCTACATCACCAACCAAGGAGGTAACACCGCCCACACAATCACCCTACTTTGGGATTTTGACACAAAAACTGTAAAAACAAGTCATTAACATTTTAAATCAGAGAAATGGACCACTGGAGTCATTTATGACAATGTTTAACTAAAACAAAAACATGAAAACTCATTATGTTGATATTTTATTTCATTTCCCCTTTTAACATAGTTAATGTTAGCATGTTGTTGTTGTCTCAATAGTTGCTCCCTTCTCTTGATCAGTCTTCTAAAGGCCACACATCTTCTTTGGAAAACAAAGTGAAGTCGCTCAGAACACAGCACCATTCCAGCTTCCTCTATGTATATCTAGAGCTTCTTATCCAAACACATCTGACCAATAAGCAGAATGAACGTACTCATATGATTTATTGTGACATGTTTTGGTTCACTGTTTTTCACAGTTTTCTCTCTGTGAAAAGTAACCAAAGCACAGAGAAAAGCTACAAGTTAACACACTCATCAACTGATTAGGACTAGAGTAAATTAACTAAAACTGTGAAAACACCCTGAAGGTGGTTCCACATGCTACTGATTTATGAAGTGGACTTTTTATACATGATTTTTGCATTTTGGCTAAGCCTTTAATAAATAGACTCAGTACAATAATATGTTGTCTCCTGTTGATTATCTGCTGTGTTGATAAAGACCAGATGATATTTTTATTGTTAGGTTGTGATAACTGAAAGGTTTGACACTGAAAGACAGTGTACTTGGGTTATACAGTTAACAGTAAAGTACTTGAGCTTTTAGATATTTTATAAAGGAGCCATGATGAAATTGTGTGAAAGAGATCCATAAGACATATTGTAGACATTTATGGGCCCAGCACCACTCCAAAACACATTTCATGAAAACAGTGGAGGTGTGAAGGAAATCTAGCAGAATCTTAGACATGATTAATATTTGATCAGTCACATTTAATATTCTTCTTTCTTTTCTGAGTCAAAGATGTGTTATTAATTCAGTTCATCAATAATTGTTTTCAGTTTTTAATGATTTGCTGTTTTTAAAATTACATTTGTGTGGTCTGAGAGCAGACAGGTTAGGGTAATATTGGGAGGACAGCTGCAGTGAAGAAGCTCCTGAGATGAATGTAAAACTTCATCTCTCCCTGCTGTTTCAATCCCAGTCTGACATATTTTTAGGTGGCTGAAAAATATCCCTTTTATTTATAATTATGAGGCCATCTCCTTCTAACGGGGCCCTGTTTTCCTCATGGTGTTAGTTAGTTATCTATTTGCTCCACATAGAAAACCAGTAGTTAAGGAGGACATGAGTCATCACTGATCCGATTTGATAGGAATTTGTTGTGATAAATGAATAATGCCTAAGCACTGATCATTATTGTTTCAATTAGTGAGAACAGTTTAAAAGCTATAATATTATTTTAAAAAGTGGAAGTAGTAAATGATTCTTTCCATTCATCACAAAATTATGATCGCCGGAAGTCTAATCACTGTGTAGTGAAACACTGGAGTTTATTTTTAATCATTGTGTAATAAAACAATGAATTTGAGTACTGTAATTATTTTTCTAAACTTCATATTACTGATTTATTATTTTTATTACTGGAATCCTAAATGCACTAAAAGTATTAAGTATATAAAAATATGGAATTTTACTCCAATTGAATCAGAACAGAAAAGGCTTTAGAAAAATGAGGAGTAACAGGACAGGCAGAGAGGAGACTGGATAACTTTACTCAAACAGAAACTGAAGTACCTGCGAAAAGTGACAGTATAGGGACCCAAAGCATGAGATTCATTTGTGAGCTGAAATGAACTTTTGTTCTGGATTTTGGACCTTTACGCTGGTGCCACTTCCTTCCTCTTCAAGTGGCCACACCTCCCCAGCACACAAACTCCAAGACTTGCCCCCATTTTCTCTCTCTTGGCCCTCTAATCCCATGAGGAGAGGACTCTCTAGGCCCTTTCACATGGGCTCTAAAGATTCCGGCTCCACTCTACTCGGCTTACATCTGCATTTTTTCTAGGTCGGCCCGGCTTCTTTGGTCCCTGCTTCAGAGTAGGGCCAGCCTGGCCGGCCCTGCTTTGTGGGTGGTGCAAACTTAGGTCCTGTTCACTCATTGGTCATGGGTGTGACCAGATACAAGCATAAAGAGCGAAGGTAGGAATATAAACAACAGCATTAGCTTATCCTGCAACGTTTATGCCGTCTGTCCCCCAGCTAAAGGCGTTGTAAAGCCTGAAATCTCCGGTGGATAACAGCTGTCCTACTTTATGCAACAATCGTGGCATCTAGAGCATTCTACTCTCCGCTGCATCATGAGACCAGTGCAGACCTCATCTTTCCAACTAAGTTCCAGTTTGACCAGCTCAGCCGCCAGCAGCTGCAATATTTTTTTTATTTTATTTTTTTTATTTTTCACAGTGAGGTCACCGATGCCATATTGTGTCACCAGATCTCACTGACCACATGGTAATGACAGCCATTTTGGTTCACGTTTGTTTCTTTTGATGTTACCAAAAGATTTTTCAATTGGGAAAGCTCCTCGGATGAGAAGCAAAACATCTTCAGTTACAAAATAGAAGTACAGTTGTTTTTGTTTAACTTTTTTTGGATTTACCATGTTCTGGATGACTGAGAATCTACGCCAGCATTTGGATGTTTCACACCTAGCTGCCGCCTCCAAATACACACACACACACACACACACACACACACACACACACACACACACGTATACTCATTTGGCCCTTTTTCCAGGGCTCGACTCAGCTCCACACAGCACAGGTTCAGAGTCTTTTCATTGTGTGGTCCTGCTCACTTTCAGCTCGCTTCTTAGTACTTATTACTACCTACTTAGCTGGGGTTCGAAACAAGCCGAGTTGAGCTGAAGATTTGACGTCAGCAGGCTGCGGGCCATTGATTGGCCAGGTAGCAACATCAATCACAAGAGCGTCTCCTTCACAAGAATTAAACCCACCATTTTTTAAAACTTGCAGCTGCAGCATTGTTTTTTGTTATTTGCTTTTAACAATATATATAATATATCCATTAAAATGGCAACATGTAAACCAACAGCATGGTACTACAAAGAGGTGCAGACATTTCTGTGTTTGTTGACTGATTGATTTAATCATTGTTTATCTTTAATAAAATCTGTTATACCTTTTAAAAGGAGTGATTTGTCATTATTGTGTGTTTGTATTGTGATAACTGCTGGTTCACAAAGGTCAGTGCTAAGATTCACACCTTCACTGACAGAGACACTTGAGACCATTATTAAGGCTTAGTTATTAGTTCCTGGTTTTCAGGTGGTGCCCTGTAGTTAATGATTTCCATTAATATTTAATAAATGTTGGCGGTACAGAGGTTAAAGCTGCCGCCTCACAGCAAGAAGGTCACGGGATCACCTCCTACCTGGGGTCTTTCTATGTGGAATTTGCATATTCTTCGCAGGCATGGGTTTTCTCCAGACACTCTGGTTTCTCCCACAGACTAAAAACATGTGTGTGGTAACTGAATTGTCCCTAGGTTTGAGTGAGAGCATGAATGGTTGTTTGTCTCTATGTGTCCCTGTGATGGTCTTGCGACCTGTCCAGGGTGTCCCCTGCCTCTCATACAGTGACAGCTCCTTGTGACCCTAAAAGGAAAAGTGGGTAAAGAAAACGGATGGCTGTACATGTCAAAAATTTGATTGACCAAATGTCTTTAGACTTTTATTAATGTTTGCTTATAACTTAACTGGCTCCTACTACTCACCGACATAATAGGTGAGCCCTTATTAATATCTACAACAGATACCAAATAAAAAACAATTTAAGAATGTGCCAATAAATAAGAGTAACAAATAAAATTTACATCAGTGTTATGGAGACAGATGATGTGAATTACATTGTCTTTGCCAAAACCACTGTCCATCACTTCTGATTCAGACATGTGTTCCAATATATTTTGCTAACATTTATGTGACGTCTGACTCAGTCTCGGTGCATACTGTTTAGTACACTGTATTCAAAAAGTGTTCAAAATGTAAAGAAACAGAGCTGTCCCTTTCCCCCTACACAGTCTGCTATATGGTGTCAGTGAAAAAAGTGAACATTTGAACATAGCCTATTAGAGTGTGATCAAATCAGATGCTTTAAAATGGAATTGGTTGAAAAAGAGGGTTGTCACTAGGAGGAGATTGTTAGCAAATAAAAGCTGATGTATTAGCTGTATTGTAAGTTAGGTCCGGATTTACTCACTGATTTGACTGAAGATAATTGAAAAGTTAAGAACTTTGCTAAACCCATGCGTGGAGATCCTATGGCAGTTAGGACCCCCCAAATTTTGGAAAAATGGAGATTGTACCCACTCCCCAATAAATCATTTGCGGAAACTATACTTTTTAAGCTATATGACATTAAGAACAGAAAGCATATCCGCAATTTAAATGAACAAAATGGTGCATTTATCCCCTTTGAAAATAGCATGTCTATTGATGACCTGTATGCTTTTGTATTTTATTTTTATTTTTTATTTTTTTGGGCATTTCCATAATATTTTTTTCAAGTTTAAGTATTTTGTTATTTCATGAAAACGGAAATTATGTTGAAGCAAAAGTACAAGAACGGTGATGAAGAGTTTTATGAATCCTTAAAAAGTTGATGATTTATAAACCCAATATCACTATTTGGAATAAAATAAATGTAACGTAGTTACTCTCAGTAACTACAGTACTTTGTGTACTGAATGATAATCTAAATGAAAAGTACAAATGCTCTTAAGGATTGATTTGTAAAGTCGGTAGAAGAATTGGCAAAGGTCAGCTTTCTTCAGAGAATCATGATCCATGTTTATCCCTCATGTTGCACAACAATTTCTCTTTGGTAGCTTTTTGGATGTTGTGTAATTCCTGTTAAAGGTGGAAAATTGTGCCCACTGTTTAAAATAAAAACCTCCCACAATGATACATCAGCTTTACAGATTGAAGAGTTTAATGAGGTCCTTAACCAGGCCCACGTGGGCACCAAGAAGATAAAACGGTTCATTTAAATATTAAAACCAAAAAACAGTTTAAGTGTAGCATTTGCAATGGCATTTATTACAATTTATTTTTAAAGCTTGTTAATTGAAAGTGTAAACACAAATCTGTAAATAATAATAACAATCCACAGCAATGTCAAAACAAGCAAAAAAGCAGAAACAGATTTAAAATGAGGTCATTCTCATACAGGTAACCAATAGTCATATACTATTTTCAAAGGGGATAAATGCATTGTTTTGCTACTTTAAATTGTGGATATGCTTTATGTTTTTAATATTATATTGCTTAAAAACTAAAGTTTCTGCGCACGTCATTGTGTACCAAAGTTTTAAACAAAAATCACATGAGATAAGAGCTAAGAGTCACGAGAATGACTCTCAGGTACTACCACACCAAATTGTAACTCATTATCTGTAAATCGTAAAACTCACTAGTTATAGCCATTTGTGTTGGGTAATGTCACTTAGCTGTGGCAGCCATTTTGAATTGGGTTGACTTCAAAAGTTAATAATTTTTAGATGAACATCCAATATTTACATTCTGATAGTTTTAACACAATCTGTCCAGTAGTTCATAAGATATTTTATCGCCCCCCTTTCATCGCAACAGCATCATTGTAAAAAGTGCTGCAAAATGAGATCTAAAAGCAGTCCATTGTAAAAAAAATATATAAAAAAATATATATGTTTCTCCAAAGAAAAATTCAGTTGTGTTTAAAAAGATGAGAAAAGATATATCTTTGACAGTGGAAGTCTGGTCCACAGCTTTTACTGCAAAAAAAAAAATGTTACTGAGATGAAGGAACTGCTTTAATGGAATGTTCAGAAGTTTTAATTGGTCTTTAAAAACAAATTAAGGAATTTCAAATTTTTCATTGTTTAAAATTAAGCCAGTGGAAACACACCATTACAGGAACGAAACTACTTTTGTTCAAAGTTTAAATGGGAGACAAGAGATGAAGCCCAAATACAGAGTGACAAACATCCATCTAAGAAGTAATTTATTGTTTCTTATCATGAGAAAGAATGAATCTGGACATTAGGGGTGGGACACTTTAAGCACCTCATGATTCAATTACAATTCAGAGACCTGGAGTCTGATTATAAAATGGTAATTAATGCATCTTGATTATGTGTGATTAAATCAGGTTTGTGAATAAACATCAGGAGGCAGCTGTTAAGCACTGAAACTAAAATACAGAGACAGAAATACAAATTTTCTAATTGAAATTACTACAGCTTTTTTTTTTACATAATTAAACACTGATTTATACTTTTTCACATATCAGAATGCATAGTAGCATATCAATCAATCAATCAACTTTATTTATATAGCACATTTTAAAAACCACAGGGGTAGCCAAAGTGCTGTACAATAAAAAGGAAATAGATAAAACAAATAAAGAGATAAAAAAATGATAAATAGATAAAAGAGACATACACATACGAGTTCACAGCAGGTATGTTTTAGGTGCCAAGAAAGACAAAAAATCACGGTGTGTTAAAAGCCAAAGTATAAAAGTGTGTTTTTAAAAGAGATTTAAAAACAGGAAGAGAGGAGGCCTGTCTGACACTCAGGGGTAAATTGTTCCAGAGCTTGGGAGCAGCAACAGCAAATGCTCTGTCGCCTCTG
>NC_051431.1:27390034-27399202 GCF_001649575.2 Kryptolebias marmoratus | reverse complement strand
TTGATAGGATTGGTTTGACCTTTGATATTTGACGAAGCTGATAAAAACTTTTCTGAACAACACTGCTGATCTGTTTTTCAAATTTAAAATCAGAGTCAAATTCACCCCCAGGTTGGTGACACAGTCCTTGAGATAAAATGACAGTGAGCCAAGATCTATACTGGGAGACGAACAACAACTTGGTCCAAACAACATAACTTCTGTCTTGTTCTCATTAAGACTAAGGAAATTAAGAGAAAACCATGCTTTGATATCGTTAAGACAGTGTGTAAGTTGCTGGACTGTATTATTTTGTGCCAAGGGAAAATAGATCTGGCAATCATCAGCATAAAAGTGGAATGAAATGCCATGCTTTCTAAAAACAGAGCAAAAAGAAGCAAAAATTAGCATAGATACTAACTTAACACTAAACAACTGCCATCCTCCACATGTTTCTACTCCGGCAGCTACAGCAACTGTAATTGGACAAACAGGACCACCATCAGCAACTGCTGACTCCCTTAAAGTGGCAGCACAGATTAATGTCAACAAAATTCCTTTTTGACATTTGAAAATCAGTTCAGAATTGTACATAACTGCGATGAATGTAAAAAGAGATTAGAACCCTCCAACCCTGCTGGACATGGTTATGTTAATATAAATAAATAAAAATAAATAAATAACTAAAACAGGTAATAAAAAGAAAGGGCAAAATAAACAACTTATTGATCTCTTTAATCCAGTTTCAGATTTCATTTAAATTTACAGTAGATTAAGGTTTTTTTCCTTCAAGCATGTAACATTTAATACAAAAAACTACATATTGCACTTTGACCATTGATTTTATTGGCCTCTGTAATGTGTTTTTCTCATTACATGATTAAAGAAACTATCATCAAAAACAAAGAGCACATGGGGCTGTTTTGGTTTATCAATGAAAAGTTAAGAATGTGCATCTCTGCTGCCAGTATGATACATTTATGGTAATGTACATTGCAAACAATCGGATTCAGACACAAGACACATTCATCTCAAACGTCCCATATAATATTGTAATGTAATGCTTTAAAAACAAGTCATGTGGCACCATGACTGTGTGTGGGAGAGCAGGCATGACTTAAAGCCCCACAACCTAAGTGTTCAGACTCTGGTTGCAAAAATACAACATGGCAGCTTCCGTAAACTGGATTCTGCTGGCATCAATTCTCAGCAATGAGAGAAGGCAGGGACATTTGGTCCATTATTCTCACTTGATTGTTTATTACAGCACTACTGCATTCCTCCTCTTGAACAGTAGGCAAAGCTAATGAAAAAGAGTTTGTCCACTAAAAAAAGAAAAGAAAGGGGGTCTGCAGCACTATGGATTAGGAATTAGCACTGTTGCCTCACATCAAGAAGTTCCTGAGTTCAAGCCCTGGGTTGGACCTGGGGTCTTTCTGTGTGGAGTTTGCATGTTCTCCTCGTGTTTGCGTGGGTTTTCTCTGGGTACTCTGATTTCCTCCCACAGACCAAAAACATGCATGTTGGGTTAATTAGTGACTCTTAAATTGTCCCTAAGTATGAGTGAGGGTGCGAATGGTTGTTTGTCTCATATGTGGCCCTGCGTTGGACTTGCGACCTGTCCAGGGTGTCCCCTGCCTCTTGCACAGTGACTGCTGGAGATAGGCACCAGCTCCCCGCGGCCCGGAATGGAGAAGCGGGTAAAGAAAATGGATGGATGGATGGTTGGGTTCTTTATACATAAACATATATACTTTTTTCTTACCAAAAATCCAGACGTGCACTTAGATTAGTAAAAATAGAAACACTCAAACTTTCACTGTATATTAAAAACAGCAACAACAAGAAAATAACCACAAGAAAATATTCAAACCACTCACCTCTGTTTTCAACCTCTATGCTATGTTAGTGCTCAGGTAAATAAACTTGAGGAAACCCAATCAGCGGTGCATCCTGACAAATAAAACAACACAATAAATATCTATTTTGGCTCTTATAGTAATGATGGAAAACCATAGGACAAGATTTTACTGCACACAAAAAGCTGCTTCAATTAGAAGTTTGTGTTCATCCAAAATGTTGGACTCACTTTGAGTTTTCTCTGTGCTTAAAGTGGCAATAGATTTCATGTTTAAAAATTTTGCATTAATCATACATCATAGGCTTTTCAAATTCTTTATAAGTAATATCTATTGAAACACATGGTTTTCATTTCTAAAGTGTACCCAAGCAAATTAAATCATAACTGTGGGTACGGCTGACAAAGTGGGTATGATGTGGGCAAAACTGGGCAACAAAATAACGTGCACTACCAAAAATGCTGTTTTTTAAGCCACACACATAAGACTTGGCTGTTATGTTCAAAAACTGACTGTTTAAAACGCAGACATATGGGTTATTGGTCATTTGGTCACAAACGATCAGAAATCAATGAGACTAGAACTGAAAGTCACATTTTCTTGTGATATTCCAGCAATTTTGAGTTGCCAACTAGTTTCATATCTCACTGACATACTACCTTTACAATTTTTTGACACTCTTTGCTCTCAGTTTTATTTTCTACCTCAGACAACTGAGGTAGAAACCACATTTGGACAACTCTTACAAATGAAGAAAGTACTTTTTAGTTTAAGTCATCAATTATTATATTTTGTATAATTCCTCCGCCTATGATTATTTTAAAGTCTTATTATTATTCATTTCAAAGTCCTGTCTGGTGTGACATAGGTTATAATAATAACATTGTGTGGAAGTGGACTGCATCAGTAAAGGATATTCCTCCCTCACAATGTCCTGTCAGGGACAAGCTTGTCACTTCCAATTATTTTAAATCAGCTCTGATGAGCGAGGCACAAACAAAGCTCTTCTGTCAGATTTTAATATTGATGTATAGTCACAGTGGAAGATATATCTATTTTTCATCAGTCCATGTAAAATGTAAGACTACTAATAGACCATTTGTCTGTGTTAGCAAAGGGAAATTTTATTAGAGTAGAGAACATCTGCGTGGCTGTCTGCATACAGATCAGTGAACTGGCATTTCAGACCTCAGCAGTTTAAAATAAGTTAAAGACTATTATACACAATGGAAATGGAAACTGGAATGATGTCTGACACCAGCAATTTTTGTTTCAAAAGAACAAATTGATACACAGGATGAATAAACACAGGTGACAAAACTAAATAACTTTGTCAACAAATGTTTTTCTTTGAATCACATGTAAAATTTTAGGTGCTTCTATCTTTCTAACTATTTTGGTTCTCTATCAGTGCTATTTAAAGCACATCAAAGCGCTGGCCGAGTATCTGCAAAAAATTCAAGGAACATTTTTCCACAGCTCGGAAACATAATCACAATCAAGAGTTAAAGCTGTCAGATGGTAATATATTGTAAGGCTGCTTTGTCTATGGGACCAGAAACAATGTTGAGATTTTTAACCCTAACTATGTATTGTTAACCTAACCATGTACCCTTTACCTCCTAACCCTAAGCAAGATGAAAGTCACATTATTGGAAAAATGTGTTGAGAAAATTGAGCAGTTTTACATTGTTAGCCTTTGTTATGATACTGCAGTATCTTGATATGAAGATTGATGTGCTTGTAAGTGATCTGTCATGTGATCTTGGGGAAAGGAAATATGGAGTTTACTGTTTTGTGGAAGGACATTTGTAAAAGAGAAGCAGTGAGAGGTAGAACTATGAACTGAACTTCAGCAAGCGAGTGTCAGCTGTGCTTGTGCTGTTTCCTGGCCATTATCAACAGCATCTCATGTGGGTTCATGAACATCAGAGGTGGACCAGGAACCAGTGGAAACTGTTTCTATGATATAGGATACGTGAATACTGACTCTGCATTGTTTTCCTCTTAATGATTTAGGTGTTTGGTCTCTGTTATGGTTTGGTTCGCCTTGAGTTTTCTGTAAATCATTGTTTTTTATTGTTTCAGTTTATTTTTCATTATGTTCCTGTATAGTTTGTTAGTGTTTATTTTCTGTTAGCAGTGTTTTGGATGCTTGTTTCAGGCTGGCATTTTCTTTTCCTTGCTCCCAGTCATTGTTTTTCCTCAACTTCCGTTTGCCTTGTTACACACACCTGTGTCTCATCTGTAATCAGCACACCTGTTCTCACTCAGTAATCATCCCTCCTTGTGTTAGGCTCCTTGTTGTCACTCATCCTTTGTTAGATCCTCATATATACTACTCTGCCCTAGATTTTGTATTTCCCCGTTTGTGAGGGGGTAAATTAATTATTAAACAATTTGAAATTTCAACTTACCTGCCTGTCAGCAGTGATGGCCAAATGAGGCTTTGAGCCCTTCTGGATCATTTTATTGAAAATTGGTGCACTACTCAAAGCTTCATTGATTAAGCATGAGGGTGACATCTGCTGACTCAGTGGTGGTTGGCAACCTTGCAAAGGTGACTCTTTTGAATGTGCTTGGTATATACTGAATGTGCTTGTGTGACTTTTTTTGTCCTTTTTAATTTAAAAATAATAGGTGTTTCACAGTATATGATTTTAGCCGATTTTCCTTTTTTTTTTTCGAGACAACTTCCCCAGCTTTGGAAAAGACTTTTACTTGGCACAGAAGATGCTGGTGTCACCAGGAACTGTTTGGTCAGATTGAATAAGTTCAGGATTTGTGTATCATCAAGTAATCTAAGGAGTTTCATGATCTGTCCAGAGGAGGAGCAGACGGATATTACTAAACCTCCACAGCTTCTGCAGGAGCATTCTGAGATTTTCTAGCATCTTCTGCATCTTTGTCAAAAAGATTCTGCAGTCAATGCCTGACAATAAAACAATTCTGGACATTTATAAAGTATATAAATAAATAAATAACTTAATATCTAAATACAATTTTGATGATTGGTGGACCTGTGGAAGCCTCAGCACCCCATGAGGGTGCATTTAAGGCAGCACACTGACTTCACTTTTCAAAGCAGCACCAGCATTTGCTGGATTGTGAAAGCCGAGTGTTTTAAATCTTTAATCCAGTTGTTGGAGCAAAGAAATAAGGAAGACAGGAAAACCCTACTTGTTGGTTTTTAATAATTTATTACAAAAAATTGTCAATCAGAACATCCCAGGAATAAGACAGATTTGAACGACAGACTGTGTCTGACCCCAGATTGTCAGTGTGCTCATTTGAACTAAGTTTTTTTCAGTAAGACATGACAGCACCACCAATGTCATCATAACTGGAAGGCAGCATTACTTAGAGAGTAGCATAATCTAACACTGAACTGTGAACAGATATGCAGTAAAAAGGACAATTCTATTACATCTAATGAAGACATCTCATAGAACCCATCAGTATCTTATCAGTGAATCTTATTTTTCTACAACACAAATTTGCAACAGAATTTATGCTCCTGGTCTCTGCTCCAGACAGTTTTTCAGTGATTATTTGGATTAGATTTAGTGCCAGTTGTTTTTCCATATTATTTGTGGCCTGATTTAGCATTTCATTAGGTTTATGTGTGAGCATACGAAGCAGTGGAACTATGTTTGACAGTCTTTGCCTGAGAGAGCTATACTGTGGCTGCTTAAAACGGTGAAAGTATTCTCCCAAAGTGGACTGTTGTTTCATATTCAGTGGCAGTGGTTGGTGTTGCCAGAGCTGCTGCCACTGCATCCATCTGCTCATCCAGGTACTGTTTTCCAATGTGTCTCCAGCTTCATTGTTAGTTTTGTGACATTGTGTCCTATCTGCACCTGCATCTGCTGCAGTATTTTTTTTTCTTGCGATGCTTGTTTTAAAGTAAGTGACAGTCGTACTTGTTCTTAATCAGTTGTCATCAAATCCAGGAGTAGCAACCAGAGGTGTTTTTACAATAAGACTCAGGGCAAGTGCAAGGCAGACAGCATGCCGAGATTGCAGAATGTTTGCTGTAACAATCATATTTGGTGCTACATCAGTCACCAAGCATCTAATTTTGTCCTGTTTCCCATTTCTCTCTGACTTAGAAGTCTTACGTTTGGCTTTAACTGAGATGCCTCTTTATAAGATATGATATATA
Organism: Kryptolebias marmoratus; assembly: GCF_001649575.2. Classification (NCBI taxonomy): domain Eukaryota; kingdom Metazoa; phylum Chordata; class Actinopteri; order Cyprinodontiformes; family Rivulidae; genus Kryptolebias; species Kryptolebias marmoratus. The sequence continues at coordinate 27,393,199 of NC_051431.1, read as the reverse complement.
TATATGATCCTTACAAAGCTTAAAACAGAAGCTGGTCATTCTAAAGTTTCTTCTTGTTAATTGTTTTTAGATCAGGAATTTGTGTTATCTATTTTAACTACATCTAAATTAAAGTTTTATTTTTTAATGTTTCTTCTTAAAAATTGTGTCAGAGTGCATCAAACTCACTAATATCACTTTTATTGTTGCTGTATGTTCTCATTAATTTCTACATTGATCTTATAAAATGTTTGAAAGAGTGATTCAGTTTTTGGATTTTGTGAGTTTCACCATGTGCATCATTATATTGATTGGTCACTTACATATTTACAGAGTCAGAACTTCAGAGCTGAGTTACCAAGTTGATAACCAGCTTTGTTGTACTACTAAACTCAGTCTTTAGTGTTAGGATTAGTTAGGACAGATCACTTATAAAAAAAACTGAATATGTTGAACCTGTTTCACAATATGGGCCATGGATGTGACAGGGGAGCAGACAGCAAAACATAGAAGAAACTAAAGCTGCTTTTGTTGTTTTGCATTTTTTATGTCACGTTCTGTTTTTCTTATGTCACTTCATGTTTGGTTTTTCAAATGTACTTTGTCCTGCTTTGTCCTGTTTTCTTTCAGCTGTCTTCAGTTAGCTGTTATTGTTCACCCATTATACACCAGTCAGTCAAAAGCATTATGACCGCCAATATAATATTAGGATCCTTTGCCATTCAGGCTCTGTAGAGTTTAGAGGCTTAACAAACTCTTCAGACTCTGTGTTATGAAGTCATTCATGAGCAGTTTTTGTGGACAGTGCACTACTGGCATATAAGAATGTCTGGCCAGTTAAGTGGCCAGCAGATTTTAAAGGGTGGCTCTGCCCATTGGGTGTGTGGGTTGTGGTGTATCTTTGACGTCCTCTTGTTGCTCATTGATTTTTAGAGAGAGCTAGGAAAAATAAGGACAGATTCAACCCAGTTTTCCAGCAATTTGTTTCTTTTGTTTCTGTATTCAGCTCATCCTACATCATCTGTGCTTCTCTGCTTCATGCAATAGATGCTTCTGTGCCTTCATCTTCTTTTTCCTGCTGGCTATTTATCATAGTAGATGATCTCTTGAGGGTGCAGAGAATGAGGGGTGCAGCCCCAGTGGATTCTGCTTGAGTTGTTACTATAGGCCCTCTAAACCTATCTCTTTGTTTTTCTCTGCCTTTTTCTTTGTCAAGGCTCAGACTTCAATCCCTGTGGATCACTGTGAAATTAGGGCAGTACCAAAACAAAAATCTTTGCAAGCAACAAGACACGACTTTAAGTCAACAGTAACACTGCTGTTTGTCGAGTGGGTGCATTACTATAGTGCATAGTTTTTACTGCTTGTTTACATTATTAGAGCATGGTTGCAATTGACTTGTATTTGCTGGTACAAAAACTATGGAAATAACATGAAAAACTAGGGCAAATAGATACCTGCAGTTTAATCTTGATCTGTTGAACTTGATAAGTTTTCGTTGAGCTAGCTTAACATAATAAATTTGGTTATTTTTATGTCATTATTACAGCATAATGTGGTGTAAATGAAAGCAGACCTTTTTCTAAATTCCAGGTAGTTTTGGTTTCTGTATTGAGCAACAGCAGATAATTTTAGCCCCTAAACCAGATATTAATTTTAAAAAATATAGTTTAGTGTTAGAAATTCTGGGCAAATTGCCTGAATGCTAAATATGAAAGTTGTTAGATACATTAATATGAACTTCACATGGCAAAGACAATGAGACAAACGTCACTGTTTCTGTTGTTGTTTATCAAACACAACAGCCTATTGTATTTTGGCACTGATTCACTAAAACCGGGCAAGAATGACTATTTTCTGCATATTATTTGCACTCATTATGTGTTTCTTCTCAGCCTACTATTCATTAAGTAAAAATTTATAGACATGTGATGCAGCTGGAAATCTTCCTCAGTCTGATTCCACCCCATTTTATGTACCCTCTATGCACATCAAAGTTGCAGAAAGTCCACTGCCTCAAAGAGTTTCAACTGATGGAATGGCACCAAAACAAACAGTGCAGAAAAGAGCATATAAAATAAAAAAATCAAGTGAGGTGGAGTTTGTGTGATAAAAAAACAGAGTGATAAAGAATGTTGAGCTTTTAACACAATATGGACTTCAAGTTCTTATTTACTAACCTTAGTAGCAAAGCATTGAGCTTCGTTTATGAAAGAAAAAAAAAAACAGTTGTTTTTGAGGATTGTAAATTAAATCTGCACCATCACATAAAACAATGAGAAATACAGAGCAGAAACACAAATCATAAGCTTCACTACTGGAACTATAAGGTTTTTTAACAAAGATTTACATCCAGGAGTGAATCAGTCAATACTAGTTTTGCAGTCTGTCACAAAATAAAAATCAGTAAGTTATTTGCTCATGGGGAATATATCAAGGAGTAGAGACTTTCACAAAACACTAGAAGCCAAGACTAGAATGTCTTCTGGTCATCTTGGTGTGATTTCTGAATGGAATGAGGTGAAATTAGAGGTTGAAGTCAGCTGTCTACTGCACCATTGAGCTGCCAAGCAAATTTATATTTGGCAGAAATACAGAACTGTAACAGTGTACATGTGAAAAAGTAAGCTGACTTTGTGGCTCAATAATGTGATATAGTGATGACATACAGTACAGTCTTTGAGACCACCCAGCTGTTGGATTTAAAAGCCTAAAAAACAATAAACAGATTAATTACAGAGAAGATGAATGAAGACGCAGAGAAACGTTGTATTCAGTTAAAGATTTCGATGATTTAGTGTACAGAAGATGACTAAATTGAGCTAATTTGTTGTATGTTTAAAATGATATGAGGAACAGGTGTAGTCAATTAACTCTGCCTCCTGCCTGCCAGGACCTAAAACACAGCCTGAAATCCTCACAGTACCCCCACACCAACACCACCACCCCTCCACCCCTCAATGATCGCCTCTTGGCAATCTAAATCGCTTCTCGGGATGCATTGTATAAAAAGTAGTGATGAGTTCAGGGTCTAAGATAAAGACCTGGGAATCAATGATCTCTCATTTGGGCCGTAACCCTCCCAGTCCACTAAATACTGGAAACCTCGGCCCCTACAGTGAACATCCAGAATGCGCACATGGTGTATGCCAGATTATTGTCAATAAATCGGGTGTAGGGTTAGGG
>NC_051431.1:27376963-27389997 GCF_001649575.2 Kryptolebias marmoratus | reverse complement strand
GGGGGGGGGGGGCGTGCAAAGCGGACTGGAGGTCACGGGTTTGATTTGGGAGACATGAAATGTGGGATGGACCCGCATGGTAGGAGGTAGCTGGAGTTTAACTGCTGAAGGGTCGATCAGTTTTGCAATAGGATACAGACCAATAAACCGAGGGGCAAGCCTGTGTGGAGTATCCTTGAGAGTGATGTCTCGAGTGGACAACCATACCTCTTGACCAACCTGATAACGGGGAGCCAGGTGACGGTGACGGTCAGCGTATCCCTTGTTCTCGTCGGCTGTGCGGAGAAGAGCAGCCTTGGTTTGACGCCAAATTCTCTGGCAACATCAAAGGTGGTGCTGTACAGATGGTATGGCAATCTCAGTCTCTTGACTAGGAAAAAGGGGAGGCTGATACCCCAGAGAAGCCTTAAAGGGGGAGAGACCTGTGGCAGACAAGGTGAGTGCGTTGTGAGCATATTCTACGCAAACCAACTGTGAACTCCAGGATGAGGGGTTACTCTCAGCACATCTGAGGGCGGCCTCCAGCTCCTGATTACATCGTTCTGTCTGACCATTGGATTGGGGATGGTATCCTGAAGCCAGGCTAGATGAAGCTCCCAGAATGTTGCAGAATGCTTTCCAGACTTGAGATATGAACTGGGGTACTTGATCTGAAACAATGTTCAGGTGTATACCATGGATTCAGAAAACGTGTTGAGAAATCCCTTGAGCAGTCTCCAGGGCAGTTGGTAACTTCTGTAAAGGGACGAAATGGGCAGCCTTAGAAAAACAATCAATAATAGTGCAAATGACAGTATTACCCTGTGATGGGTGAAGACCAGTAATGAAGTCGAGTGCTATGTGAGACCAAAGGCGGCTGGGGGTTGGGAATGGTTTCAATAACCCTGCCGGGGACTGATTCTCACTCTTATTCCTCGCACAGGTCGAACAGGCTGCCACAAACTCTTAAACGTCCTGATTCAGGGCGGGCCACCAGAAATGTTCCTGTACGAATGATAACAATCAGTTAGTTCCAGGGTGACATGTGATCTTGGAATTGCAACACCATTGTAGGACTTGTGAAACAACAGGAGTGGGTACAAACAGTCTGTTAGCCAGACCACCCCAGGGTCAGGCTCAGCCTCTTGTGCCTGACAGTTGGTCTCTTCAGTGTCCCAGGTCAGCACGCCCACAGTGCAGGGAACAGGAAGAATGGGCTCCGCTGCTCAGACTCTGAATCCGGGGAAAATTGCAGAGAAAGGGCATCAAGCTTGGTGTTGCGAGATCCAGGCCGGTAGGTGATAGTGAAGTTAAAACGAGCAAAAAACAAAGACCAGCGAGCCTGCCTAGCGTTTAGTCTTTTGGCTCCTTGAATAAAGGCGAGATTCTTATGGTTGGTGCAGATAATGAATGGGAGACTTGTGCCCTCCAACCAATGTCTCCATTCTTCCAAAGCCAACTTGACTGCGAGCAATTCTCAATTCCCTACATCATAATTTCTTTCTGCAGAGTTTAACCGCTGAGAGAAAAAGGCGCATGGATGAAGCTTATCATCCGCTAAATCGCGTTGAGAGAGAACGGCTCCTAGTCCAGTATCCGAGGCATCAACCTCCAAAGTGAACTGCTTCTTGGAATCTGGATGAGACAAAACAGAGCAGAGGTGAATAATTGTTTCAATGCCACAAATGCCTCTTCAGCCTCTGGGTTCCATTCGAAGCGACGAAGGGTGGAAGTTAGTTGTGTGAGGGGAGCGGCGGTTTGACTGTAGTTCCGGATGAAACAGCGATAGAAATTTGCGAAAACACTGGAGCTGTTTTTGGTTCTCAGGAGTAGGCCATTCAGCAACTGCTCTGATCTTCTCCGGATCTGTCCATACTTGCCCACTCTCAAAAATGAAACTCAGGAACGAAACAGTGGAGACATGAAATTCACACTTCTTGGCTTTTACGAACAATTCAATCTCCATTAAAAGCAGTTTTGTCAGATTCCTGAGTAGACCAAATTGTCCATATGCGGCCACCAATGCAGTTCACTAGGGAGTGGCTTAGTGCAAAACACACCCTGGTGTTCTACATGTGCCAGGTTCACAACCTTTTCTTAGTTTTAGGAACTAAGAGACATTTTCTTCTGAATATCAGTGGTAATTATGTAGACAGTTCATGAAACACAAGGAAGTAAGGTTTGACTTCTGGAAGGGACTTCTTCACTTTTAGCCATCCTGAGTGGATGATTTGTTGCAGCTATGTAAGTTCAGGACAGTCTTCACATTGTACTTTAAACTCAGCAAGCAAGAGTGCAGTCAGGAGAGGAGAGATTGCAGACATCTCTGTGATTAGGTCCTGTTCAGAGTGTACAGCTGTATTAGTGGTGCTGAGGAGAACATGTGAGAGTCAGTCCACATGATGTCCTGATTTCTTGGTTTGTACTGCATGTTGTACTGGAAACACACCTGTCTAACTGACCAGTGTGCAATTCTCATGCCAGCTTTATTCATCCTTTTAGTGCTTAGCAGAGTGATGAGGGTTTGATGATCAGTTCTGGTTGTGAATCTGCATCCCCACACATTTGTCCTCCATCTTCCATTTACCCATACAAAACCAAGTGCCTCTTTTTCTAATATGAAGTACTTCCTCTCAACTGGATATAGAGTGTAGGAAACAAAAGCAACAATGCATTCCACATTATCTGAGAGGAACTGTGTCAGAACAGCTCCCAATCTATAGCATGAGGCAACTGTTGTGATAAGTTGTCAGTTCAAGGATGTAGCTGGCTAGTGCTAGGCTTTTTGAGAGCATTGTTTTGAGATCATTGAAACTTTTATTTGCTTTATTTATCAGTCCACTTTAGTTCAACTTGAGTATTTGTTTGAAGTAACTCTCGCGATGGTTCAGGGGTAGCATGGAAGAAACTGGCTGAACCAAGAGGTTAAAACCACAAATTAATGAAGAGCTGCCAGATCTATTGGTGCAGGAGCTTCAGCGATGGCAGTCAGGTGATGTGCGCTGGGATGCAGGCCCTTCTTAGAGATGACCTGTCCTAGGAATGGAATTTTGTTGAAGTTGTTCTGTAGGCCCATGCCTTTAAGTCACTGGAGAACAGTTTGTAGGTATTCATCTTGATGTTCCTTGGAGTGCCTATACACTGTAATATTGTCCAAATAGTTTTGGACTTTTGGCAAATCTTTCAGAACTTTGTGCATCATCTTTTGGAAGGCAGATGGAGCTGAAGCAAGTTCAAAAGTCCCTTGTGTCTTATGAAAGCAGAAAAAACACAGCTATCATGGTTAAGAGGCAATTGATTATGCCAGTTTTGAGACCAAGTCCACCATATGAGGTAGAGAGTGCTAGTTCTTTATCATACTTTTATTAGGTTCACAGAGATCAACACAAATCCTAAAGTCTCTTTTATGTTTTTGAGCCCTCATTAGAAGACTCACCCATTCAGATGCATCCACTGGTTCAATGATGTCTGCTTGGAGTAAGTGCTTGAGTTCTGAAACCTCTTCACACATGTTGAGTGATGTCTCCCTTTTTGGCACACAGGTTGCACTGTGTTGTTTACTTAAACATTGTGGATGAACCCTTTAACACATCTAAGATGATGGGCTGAATCAGATTCAACATTATTCACCCTACAACTTTTTGTGTCAGTTGAAGGTTCTTTTGCATCATCCTCTTTAATGAAAATCACTTCTCCACCAATGATGTTAAGGCCTTTTCATACTCCATAAGAAGTCACAAAATCTGCTCTCAGTCACGTGGTTGCATGATGAAAATTGCGTTATTTTTGTTCCAAGTGTTGTGTGATTGGTCAGAAGTTATTGTGGACGTGTTTATGTCGTAAAGCTGGTGAGCTCTAATGGAGTTAATTTACTGCTCCTCTGAGAAGCAGTTTGCCAAGGCTGTTTGAAAATACAGTTGTCTTTACAACTGTTCCAACAAAACTTATAAACCTATGAACTTAAAAAGATCACAGGCGACTCTTCATGGCTGTGGTGGTCGGGAAGAAGTACGCCTTGGCCAGGCAGCATTACCTTTAGTTTAGCAGTTTACGTTAGCTTATTTATCTTAATAATTATTATGATGGCTGTTTAGCGGGCCTCTGGTATTTTAGTCATGTTGTACCCTTAGCTTAGCATTGTCATGTTTCAGTTTATGTTAGCTTATTTAGCTTTCCTGTACATTTAGTTTAGTTTAGTTTAGTTTATCTTAGCTCATATTTTGACTGTCTTAGCCTAAATGTTGTTTAGTTCAGCTTTAACTTCATCGTGATTTTATTTAGATTATTTTAGCTGCTATTTTGACACTTTTAGCTCATGTTTAGATATGTTTCTTTTCATTATTTCATTTAGATTATACATTATATATTATACATGATTGATCTATATCTGATTATGATGTTTCTATGATGTTTGATTATGTATCTGCTGTATTTGATTCTGTTGTTGTTTCTGTATTGTAAAGCACTTTGGATCGCCTTGCTGCTGAGAAGTGCTAAATAAATTTCACTTTACTTCACTTCACTGAGAGGTTTCTTGTAGTGCTTCATTGTTCACTTTGCATGTGACATTAAATGTCGCAGCCATCAGCTTAACAGCATTCACTCACAGAATTGGTAACTAAGGAACAATCACTTCTCTCACAGCAACCACAGGTGATTTGCATACTTTGGCAAAATGGCCATTTTCCTTGCCGATATTACAATTTATTTTAGCAGCAAAATTTTTTTTATCATTAGTCTGATGTTTATGAAGTTGTAATTTTCAGTTGGACTGAGGTCTGAGTTTTGACTTGGCCATTGTAGGACTTTTAACTAGTTCTCCTTAAACCAGTGGAGTGTTGCTTTAGCTGTGTTTAGGATCATTGTCCTGCTGGAAGCTGGTTTTGGAGTGATGGAAACTGAACTAAAATTGTTTGCATGATTAAAAAAAACCCAACACCTAAAACAGAAATGCTAAATATTTTTATAATGAACATCTACTGTTCATTAGTGTTTATATTTGTTCAGTATTTCTTTTGCAAATTCACCTTAAGACCCCTCCAGCCACAGCTCTGAAGTTATCGCAGGATTATGCTCAGTGATAATAAAGATCTAACATAACTTAAACTCAATCAAAGCAGTCTTTACTATTAACTTAATTTAAAATCATGTACAAATAAATATTACATGAAAAAAACAAGTAAATGCAAATCAAAACCAGTCAGGAGACAAGCCAAAAATTCTAGTAAAATTGTTACATTTTTGTGGATCTCAAAGTTTTTAGTTTATCACCACAAAAACTCCAGCTAGGCCCACTCAGACTGTTCATTTCAGCACAAAAACAGAACCCACCTGCTAATTAAGTCAAACACTAGAGGCCTAGAATTTCAAACTCAACTTCAAACAAATGCCATCTTAGATGTTCTTCTTCTTGACTTTATACTTTCTGCTTGAGTGTGCAGCTTCCAATAAAGCTGTATCCCTGATAAATCCACAATTCCTTGCAACTTTACTCCCAGCTCAGCTGCATGGTGGAACAGTTGGTTAATGCTGTGGCTTTGCATCAAAAATGTTGCAGGTTCAACTCCTGACTGAGGCCTTGCTAAGAATAAAGCAGACTTGTTCACAGTGAGTGTTGGATTAAAACATGGCTGGCCTTTGTCACTGATTCTGTTCATGAACAGAATTTCTGGTTGCAAGGACCAATCTCTTCATTTTGTGGGTGCCCTTACATTGCATAATAACTTTTGAGGTTGTTGTGTTTTTATCGCCTTTACATTAAATTTTAGCTCCTTTTTTGCCTGTGATCTGACATTAATCTTTGATTTGTGAATATGAAATTGGACCTCAGCTGTGGTTCAAGTACCACTGATGGTACACAGGACCCCTTTAGTGGTACTTGGAGTGGTTTGAGCAAATTATGATTCTGGCTCCAAATAGAAACTATTTGCAAAAATGCAATAAAGAATATTTACTGGAATATACTGGAAATTGGAGTGGGTGACAATTAATCAATGTCCTAGTGGTTACTCAATCAGTGCCAATGAAAACTTTATTGAATCTGCTAACAATAAAAGGTGCAAAATAGAAAGAACATTTAATTTAAGTTATCTCAGTTGTTGTTGAGCAGAAGAAGAACCAATATAGTATGTGATACTTCTCTTAGCAACAAATCCATAAAGCCATCACATCCTAAAAGTGTCCCCTTCAACCAGGGTTAGGAGTGTTTTTGTATCTTGATGGTTCCCCCTGAATCAGTCCTAAGATTGAAACAGTTTGTAGTAGAAAGTCAAAAGCAAGTTAGGTTGGTGCATTAATCAAGATCCCATCTCAAATATATATTTTCTTAAATATTAAAATGATTTAGTGTTCCTTGTGTCTTTGTGTTTGTTCTTGAAATTTTGGGACAACCTCAGAAGTTGACTTTTGGTTCATCTGGTTTCTGCCATTATCACTAGATGACCCTCACTAAGGAAGACCCAGGCGAGGATGATCAGGCCCCAGTGTGTATCCCTTAGCCAGTTGGGTTTGTTGTAGGGTTTAGGTTAGGATATAGAAACAGGTTTGGTTTTTCGGTTAGAGTCGAGAAGATTGGTCAGTTTGCTTGTCCATGTCAGCTATGAATGTTAGCTTGTAAAGCTATGCTATTGCTTTTTAATGTCTGTCATAATGGCAGGACTTAGACAATTGAAAATGTGGTATTATAAATGGTACTTGTTATGAAACATTTGAGAACCACTTCTTTAGCAGAATAAAAGAAAAAAAAAATACCAGTGCTTCTTATACATACAGTCATTACAGCCCAAGCATGATGAATGGTCATAAGTTCTATGAGGACAAGAACAGAATGAAGTAACATATAACTGCCTGGTTCCTGGTCTGAGGCAGTCTGTCTTAGCAAAAGCGCTCCATTAGCATCAGTGTTGGGATGCTTACATTCAACCACAATGGCTCTTTTATCTTTTTCCATCTGCAGTGAGACTGTGAGTTCCATACTTTTTGGTTTGTCTTGTTATTAATAGCTGCAGCTGACTGTGATAATGACTCAGTGAGTGAGGCAACGCAGCCCCAGCTGCTGCTTCTGCCGCACCTCAAGTCTGCGATGTAGTTTTAATGAGAAATACGATAAAGACCTATACTGCACCTCTTATCTTTATTTCAGTGAGACACTATCGAGCTGGCAAACATCCTTCAGCAGTAATAGAGTACAGAAAGCAGCTGAGGTCGGAGGTCATTATTTAATGACCTGTTTAATCTCTCTACATATATCCTTGTCTAAGGCACCTCACTGTCCCCAGCAGACAGAATCTATAACAACGTCACTGGCAATCCATCCCAGGCCCAACAATAAAACTAGAACAATTACACTGAGACAGGCTGAAGTCTTTACCAATTATATAGTTTGGTATATATAAAGGTTTGGCTAAAGTTCAGAAAGCTGCAAAAATATCACAACTGTTAAAAATAAAAAATTCATGCATCTTTGTAGAGGGCCTTTACTGTGTAATAACAGTTGATCTCTTCTGTGCCACTTTCCTCTTTCTAACAGAAAAAGCTTTATTAAAAATGTGAGAAATAAAAAAGGCCTGGGAAGGTTGAATCAGATTTACAAACTCAAGCTCAATTCAAACAAGACTAGCTGCTGGTGAATATGTGAACATTTTTAATTGAATAACCTCATTTCATATGAGCTTAAAAAATAACAATGAAATGTAAAGATAAGAAAATTATGAAAAGTCTGTTTTAGTATCAGATATTGTAACAAAAGCTGGAATAATAATAGGTTAACTTAATGAATATTCATTTTTCTATAAATCCAAGGGAAACACCACCAAAAGATAAACAGCAGGTGATATTTTTTTTGCCCACGTTTGTGTGTGTTCATTTGTCTGTCTGTTAGCAAAATATATCATGAACCAGTGAGTGGATTTAAGGAAACTTTCAGAAATTGGTTAATAGCTCTATATTTACAACTGGTTAACTTTTTGAGTCAACCCAATTCAAGATGGCTGCCACAACCAACTAACTTTACAAAAAATCAAAAATAGTTATACCTGAGCCAATTTTACTGACATTGAGCTAAAGTTTGATGTGGTAGTAGCTGAGTCATGAAGCCTAGGCATAAATTCAGACTGGAAGACCTGCTTCAGCCTCACCTGCATCTAATCGCTGCGTCGAGCACCTCCACTCCAGCCTATCAGCATCAGACCGCGCCTCCATCTCAGCCCATCAGCATCCAACCACGCCTTCAGCGTGTCCAATCAGCGAGCAAGCCTTCGTTTAAAAGGGCCTCCATCATGGCCCCATCCGTTCGCCGGCCGAACTTCAGCCCACCTCCACCCCTTCTCCACCCCCAGTTTCCCAGCTCCCTCAAGCTTCCTTCCCCTCTTCAACCTCCACCACAAGTGTCCGGCCCGAGGAAGACGCCTCTAATGCTCAACCTGAGCTTCTCCTCGAAGCGCATTGCTATTGTCGACACTCGCGTCTTCCGCCGAGGTCCGAGCGCCAAATATCTTATGTCATTCATGTCAAATAAAACCATTTAATTGCAGCTTCTCTTTGTCGTGAGTCTCTCCAGGTTGAAATCCCCAACACATGTTCCAAGCATTAACCCATCTTTCAAGATATTACAATATTGCATCAGACTGTGCTTTCTGTTATTTACAAGATTTGACCAAAACTGCTATGAATTAATTTCTTTTCAACATAAGATGATCTTAGTCTTAAACTGGCATAAAAGATGGCAGGTGATATGCACTCTTGTTTGTTTGTGTTTTTATTTTATGGACTTATCAGTCTTGAAAGCTTGTGGGTAAGTTCTTAATGGTCTGCCTACAACTCTACAACTTCCAGGACTTGAAAACTTCAGCTTCTTTTGGGATTTTAAAAAAGTGATGTCTGTTCCATCACAGCACGTATTTATATCTGTTGTGATCAGCTCCTGCGACTGTGTCACAGCAAATAGGTGATGCAGTCAGAATGCAAAGCAGCTGAACCCAGAGAGATCCATAGATAAACACCAGCTGATGTCATTATACCAAAGAAAATAAAAAATAAAATAAAAGTTTGTACTGCCACTTCACAACATCACACAGCATTTCTAACTGTCAAACACTTTCTGCAAGGGAGATTTCCCTTCTTTCGGGCAAAACTCTCTCCTTTAGTGTGTCCTCATCTCTCCATGTCTCTGTGTGTTTCTAACTCTTTCATTTCTGTTTGGGTTTGTGTGTCTGCAGCCTTCGTGCTGAGCTGTCCCTTCCCACGTCAGCCTCTCTATGGTGATGTTTCAGTCAGCAGTCTCCACTCTGGAGGTGAGGCATTCTTCTCCTGTCTGACTGGCTACAGGCTGCAGGGCTCAGGTGTACTGATGTGCCGCAATGCTAGCACCCCCTACTGGAGTGGCAAGGAACCACACTGTGAAGGTGAGGTCAAAGGGAGTCAAAGGTCATGGAAGACAGTAATACAGTTGTATATATTTAAATGGTCACAAAAATCTGTGGTTTATGTAAGCTGTGCCACATATTTTATTACAATAATTATTGAATTAAATACAGAAGCTTAGAAGTGTGGACACTGCAAAAAATATATTGTTAAATAACAGTAAACCAACAGCAACTGTGTTGCCACTTGTCTACTGTTTTTTTTACAGCATTTGTAATTATGAATTGATTTGCAATATGCCACAGATGTAACACAACAAAATACATTCAATACGATAAGAAAACACAGACAAGCATTTATTTAAGAAAAGCAACCACTGACACACAGTTGGTAATGTAAACAAATTTCCTCTATAAATTGTATAAAATAGATGCATATATGCTTTTGGTCTGAAGAAAAAACAGTGATGAACTCCTTTAAGTTTATTTTAAGAGTCAGCTTTTTGAAAAATAAACTCTTTCAAAAAAATCCTATTAACATTGCATAAAATTACATGAAGAGTACTCACCCCCCAGCATACATAGGTACATATTGTACCTATATATGTACAATATGTATAAAATGATTTTTTTTTCTCACTATGTGACATTAAATTAAACTAAATCATTCCTGTTTTAGATCAAATAGGATTCCCAAAATTATTTTTATTTGTCAAATTCCTGAATAATGAGATCATTTTTTTGAGAAATGTTTTATTACTTTCTTCAACGTAAAATGTTTACATATACTTAGATTACTATATATTTAAGTAATCTGGGAAAGCCCAGATAATGGGTGATGATGATGTGGCTTTGGAAGCTTTTAATAAGTTAGTTGACAACATTTGAGGTAATTGGAGGCACGCCTGTGGATGTATTTTAAGTCACACCACAAAGACATTGCTTCTTTGTGCAACATCATGATAAAATCAAAAGAAATCAGCCAAGATTTCAGGAAGAGATTTGTTGACCTCCACAACTCTGGATCATTCTTGGGTACAATTTCCAGATGCCTGAAGGAGCCATGTTCATCTATTGAAACAATTATACACAAGTATAAACATTATGGGAATGTGAAGTGAAATTTATTTATATAGCACTTTTCAGCAACAAGGCGATTCAAAGTGTGGTACCATCATACCGCTCGGGAAGGAGACGGGTTCTGTGTTTCTAAGATGATTGTATTTTGGTTCTAAATTTGCATGTCAACACCTAACTGTGAAGTATGGGGGTGGCAGCATCATGTTGTAGGTTTGTTTTGCTGCAGGATGGTCTGGTGCACTTCAAAGAATAGATGGTATCATGAGGAAAGAACATTGTACGGAAATATTGAAACAACACCTCAAGACAGCCATAAAATTAAAGTTTGGTGCAAATGTGTCTTCCAAATGGACAATGACCATAAGAATACAGCCAGATTAGTTACAAAGTGGTTTAAGGTCAACAGAGTCATTGTTTTGGAGTGGCCATGACAAAGCCCTGATTTTAGTCCCATAGAAACTTTGTGGGCAGACCTGAAAAAGCGCAGCCTACAAACCTGACTCTGTTACATCAGGTCTGTCATGAGGAATAGGACAGAGTTTCAATAAACTAATTTGAGAAGTTAGTGGACAGAAACCCAAAACGTTTTACCCAAGTTATACTGTTTAAAGACAATACCATCAAATAATAGGATAATTGATGAAAACTTCTGACTTTGATGAAAGTAATAGAAAAGATATTTAAGCAATGTTCTCTCTCCTTATTTAAGCATTTAGCAAATATAGAAAATGGGCGGACGCTCAGGTAGACGTCCGAAGGCTGGGCTATGGTGAGGCAGAGATGGAGGTCTTTGGGACTCACAGAGATGACAGAACAGAGTTTATGTAAATTTCTAATTGCCTTCAAACTTTTCCTAAATTAAAGTTAGGTAGGACCGCATAAATAAACTGAGACAACTTTCTAGTGACAGAAAATTTTGCTTGAGGGGAAAAATATGATGAAAGCTACAAAGCGGAAAAACACGAGAATTTGAACTAAGACATACAAAGATAAGAAAAAAACAAAGACAAGAAAATGGATGAAGTCGAGAGACAATGAGAGACAGTGAAAACGAGGGAGCTAAGCACGTCCTGGGTTTTACACAGACGCTGGGGTGTGCATTTCTATCTTTATAGTCCAATCACAAATGGTGTTCCTAAAAGAAGGCGGGTGTTTTAGTGGGCATTCAACCAATAGAAATTGTACATGGGAGGTACATGGTTTAGGCTTTTAGACAAAAGAAAGGGGCATGGTCTGAACTTTATACCTCTTTGCCTCAAAGGTAGGAGAAATAAATCTAATTAAAGCTGCAAGCAGCCTTGTACGGCCCTTGCAGCTCAGCGCCACTCCAGTCTTGTGGCAACCGCGGCAGCTTCAATACCTCCACCCTGACGCCGTTGTCAATGCTCTCGCACCATTCCCGCACCCGTCCACTGGGCAGCACAATTGGCAAATCTTCCAAGTAGCCTTCAGTCCAGTTTAATATGAGTCTGGTGGCATGTCTTAAATTTTTGGCAGAAATCCGACCTTCCAGACAGAAGTCATTGTCACTTCCTGTTTTGTGGCGATGGATTGGCGAGGACTTCCTGTAGGGTTTCATACACGTCATGTGTGGTTATCAAAAGTTAGTGGATACGGTTTCAATCTTATATCATAGACATGGTGAAGGAGGAGCAGTCACCCAATAATCTTCAGTGTCTTTTCTGAGTGGGCAGGGATTTAGTGATGTCATTAATGTACCACACCAATGTGTGCACCAGTGCTCCCTGATGATGCACAAAAAATCTGGTGCAGATCGGATGATGTATCAGGGAGCTACATATGTTGGAATAATAGGGTGCACTGGAGTCAAACTCCAATATAATACTTTTGGCCTCTTTAGAGGTCAACAAAGGTCATTCATATCCAGTTTGGTGCAAATTAAATGATGCATGTGTGATTTAGAGCCAATCATATGCAAACGGCGAGGGATTGGAATTTGCCATTACACCTACTTCATTACAAGAAGACCATCACTTAAGTTCTGCTGATTTTACTGCTGAAAAATTTCTGCTGGACAAGGAAAATGTCCTGTTGTCGGCTGCAATGTAAAACGTGTCCATGCCTGTTCTCCCAGTCACAGAGAACAGAGCTGCATGGCTTCATTTTATTTTTTATGGCAATGTCCCTGCGATAATGCCAAAGAAAGATGTAGTTTGAACAGCTCAGCTGTCCCAGAAACACGTCTCTGTTAAAGCCACAGCAGGTTTGTGTAAACTAACATTAGAACCATGTTAATAAAAGAAAAGAAAAGTTGGGGAAAAAAATAAAACTGATCTTTGCCAGGCAGCCATCTGGACATTTTTGGGTTTTGACCTGCTGAGTGCCGGTGTCCAAACCCGCTACCAGTTGGGCTTAAGACCCACTTATTGCTGCTTTCCTACTTGACAAATGTCGGTTCAGATCCGCCAAGTAGCCCTGTCCCAAAGACAGAATCCTCAGTTTGAATTATTAACGATATACAGGTGCTGGTCATAAAATTAGAATATCATGAAAAAGTAGATTGATTTCAGTAATTCCATTTAAAAAGTGAAACTTGTATATTATATTCATACATTACATACAAACTCATATATTTCAAATGTTTATTTCGTTTAA
>NC_051431.1:27368936-27375750 GCF_001649575.2 Kryptolebias marmoratus | reverse complement strand
GTAATATTCTAATTTTCTGATATGATGAATTTGAGATTTTCATTTGTTGTCATTTGTAATCATCAAAATTAAACGAAATAAACATTTGAAATATATGAGTTTGTATGTAATGTATGAATATAATATACAAGTTTCACTTTTTAAATGGAATTAGTGAAATCAATCTACTTTTTCATGATATTCTAATTTTTTGACCAGCACCTGTAAATGTGCGTCAGATGAGCAGAGTTTAGTCCTTCAGTGAGTTTTTATGTTTTTTAATGTAGTGCGTTAGTGGGGTGTTGGGGGCCGTGGCCAACAGCAGCTTATTTGCATAATAGTGGCGTAGCCCTAAAACAGTTCATTTTGTAATGAGCTCAAAACCGTCAGGACTGATCAGGTGAAATCTCAGTATCTGAGAATGATTTTGTGTAATAAATGTAATGAACAATTGATGACCCTAAAATTGTCCCTAGGTGTGAGTGAGAGTGTGAATGGTTGTTTGTCTCGTTTGTCTATATGTGGCCCTGCAATGGACTTGCGACCTGTCCATGGTGTCCCCCGCCTCTTGCACAGTGACAGCTGGGGATAGGCACCAGCTCCCCGCGACCCGGAATGGAGAAGCGGATAAAGAAAATGGATGGATGGAAATGTAATGAACATGTTTTGTATAGCCCACAGACCTTTCCTGACTTGTTCAAGGAAGCATAATAGGTCCCCTTTAAAAAATCACTGTGTTGGATCTCTGAAAAAAACAAATGGAACCAGTATTTAAATGCAGGTTGAAAGCCTTTAAAAGTTGTGTGGGCTTTCTATAAAAAGGAAAGTTAGAGCTGAAATAACTTGTGTTGTAATCATGTTTTGTTGGAGACATGTTTACATTTTACCTCAAAGTGTGGTTTAATCAGATGATGGGGGTTAGGTATCTGTGTCTTTTTTTTGCCAAGGAGGCTATGTTTTCAGTAGCATCTGAGATTACTTGGAAAGTTATCAACGGATTTTGATGACATTTTCAGGAAATGTCAAACATGGTACAAGAAACAACTGATTAAATTTAGCTGGTGATCAACTCGGTCAAAGTTCAAAGTCAAAGGTCAAGGCCTTGGCCTTGTGCCCTATGTCACCATGTAATGGAGGAAAATTAAACTGCACAGTTAAACACTTCTTAGGTTAAGTGTGATCATAATTGATTTCAGGGTCATGGGGTCAAAGGTCAACATCACATGCAGCAATGTAATGTAGGAATGTCAAACTGCATAGCTGGACACCTCATAAATCTAAGATGATGCCAGTTGATTTCAAGGATCTTGGGGTCAAAGGTCAAGGTCACAGGTAAGCCCATTGTTAAAACCTTGTCTCTGCTCCTACATGTGATTCTTTTGTTACCTTTTTCCCAAGGAAGTTATGTTTTCAGTTGTGTCCGTTGGTTTGTTTGTCTATCTGTTAGCAAGATCACATAAAAAACTAATGAACAGATTTGGATGAAATTTTCAGGAAATGTTGGTGTTGTCAGAATAAAACAATAGATTACATTTTGATGGTGACATTTTGATGACTAGAAATAAGAAGTGTGTCAAACTCAGAAAGGTTTAAGCTGTAAGTAAGGCATAATGTTATAAAACAAGCTTGATTGTTTTACTGAGTCAGTGTTGTAGCGAATGTCATTGTTTGGAGTAACGTCAGATGTGTCAGCATGCTTGTTTTTTTCCAAGTTAAAAATGTATTTGTCACGTGATTTATTTTTATATATTGTACTTTGGATAAATAAAAGAAGGTTTTGCATTACTTAGTTGTATGTAAACAATTAGTTACCATTCATTAATAATATTTAGGTTTTCTAAAACAAATGCAACAGATTTTCTGAACAATATTGCAGTATTGCTCATATTTGAAATCCTGAGTGTGTAAATTATTCAAAATACCCATTTTAACCTTGCCCATGAGACGGGTCACGGAGTGCAACACCAACTGGTCATTGTTTAAAACTCCTCTGGTGTCTGATGTCAGTTTTTCCTTGTTTTTAAAAAAGATTTAAATTTTCACTGTGAATATTGAGAAAATGAAAGTAAAGATGCTTATTTTTTTAAATATAAATTATGTTGGGATCACTCAGCTGCACATAAACACAAAATACAATGAAATGTTGATGACAAAACTCTGTAATATTTATTTATTGTATGATATATTAAAATGCAGTAACATTTACTTTAAAAATGTAAAGCTTTGACATTAAAATAGTCAGATTCAAAGAGAATTAGGTTAATTTCTCAAAATTAAAAAACCCCTGCAACAAGTATTCATTTAACAAAAGTCTACAATGTGCTATAGATTCATATCAAACCAAAAAGCTAATTCCATCACCAAACATTAAATCAGAGACAAATCTTTAGGCTTTACATGATGAAGACTTAACATCAAATAATTTTACTATTTGCACAATAACTAGCATAGAAATTTGGATGTATTACAGCTGATGTATAAAAAACAAGACAAGGAAATGCGATGTGTACATCAATCAAGCCAAAAGCAGCAATGTCAGCAGGAAGATGATGATGATGACCGGAGAGGCCACCATGCCAGGAGAGAAGGAAAAAATACTACAAGAGAGAAAAAAGATTAAAAAGTTCAAAAGAATGACTCAATGTGTTTACTGAGAGGTCTAATAAAACCAAACAAACAAAAAAAACGTAAAACACCATTTGACAGTAGGAAAATAAAGGTTTATTACATGGTGCATAATGAATGTTAAGTGGAATACTGAAATCTGACTTCATTGCAAAATCCGACATCCTTTCAAAGTATATTTTAAAATGCAAAGTTGAGACTGTACTTTTATACTGCCACATTGTCTTACCGTGTTGAACATTGGCCTTCCAACAGATTTGTGGGAGGATGTGTAATGTTCACTGGTCTCACTTGAGAACATGGTAGAGTATTTCCATGAATCAGTGGAGTGAGATCTATCAAATGACAAAAGAGGAAAAAAAACATACAAACAACAAAAAAACTTTAATGTCTAGTGATTTAAACAATTTAAGTCACTATTAAACAATTTCTGTTTTTCCACTGATGCATTATAATCTGGACAATAAAAGAGCTTGTTTTTAACCATTTACTATATTTTTTTTTTTACCTTGATACTAGCAGTCAGAAATTGTTTGGGCTAAAAAAAAATTGGGTTTAACTAAAGGTGGATCAGGTACCTAATCTTATTGTTAATTTTATTTTTACTTATGAATAATTATAATAACTACAAAAATAATACATTCTATGAGTACGTTTTCCTTAAAAATACAAATACCAGACTTCCTTCCAGACTTCATGTTTGTTGTGACCCATTTATTCATAATTAAACAAACATGAATTGTTTATTTTGATGCTTTTAAACTGTAAGATTTTCATTTTTCTGTTGCATTATTTTGGTTTTAATAAGAGATTTAACATGCAACGTACCTTCAAAGTTGAACATAAAAATGGCACACCCTCCCTTGAGGAAATCTCTGGATTGTAATTCTTTTAAACTTGTAAAATATTTGTCCCCACACAAAATTCCACCACAGGCTGCCTCATTATTTTTGAGTAAAATATCAGTTCCAGTCTTACAAGGATTGTCCCAGACCAAGGTACCTGTTTATATGAAACAACACAAAAATAAATAGATCCAATACTTAAGCAAAGTAAATACATGTTATTTATAAAGTTTAAGACCATAATCTTTAAAAGCCAAAAGCTGTGCAAAAATCTGGATTCCATGATTCCAATCCTACCACGTTCAAAGTCAGTGAGCTTTTTTGCCATCAGGAGGTCTTGACAGTGTAAGGACTTGACAGAAAATGACATGGAATCCAGATTTTTGCACAGCTTTTGGCTTTTAAAGACTATGGTCTTAAACTTTTGATCAGCTGAAAAAATCATGTTTGAGTGTAAATGCAGTTTTCAATTAATTCCCCGCTCAAAAGCTTTTGTCTCTTACGCTGATTTCTTCTTTTAACATTGTGAAGCTCTACTTAGAACCTTCTTAAGATCCAATAGTGCAAAATGCAAATTCTTGCAGTTTTTTAACTGGTCTTAAGATTTTGATCAGGAGTGTATTCATTTAAATATTTTCTTGTAAGCTTACCTCGAGAACTCCTTTTATTTCTGGTGGTTGTGAAAATTTTTTGCTTTGTCATTTGCTGTTGCATGTTAGGGTTCTGATCCAGCAATTGGAAAGTCATTTGCTTTTGAAGGCAGGGCCACTCCAATTCATTATCAAAGTCACCAGACAAAAGTTCCACAAACATTCCAACATATATTTTGTTGAGTGCAACAGCTACTCTGTAAGCATAGCCCTCTTTGGAGTACTGCTGTGGACTGTATATTTTAGTTCCAGAGGCACTAGTGTTTAAATAGTTCTCAAATTCATCAATCTGCAAAATAATGTGTGGACACTCGGTCTCAGAAAGATTGATGTCATCAATGGAGAAGCCACCTCTAGAGTTTTCTGCTCCTTTCTGAACCTCAAACACCACCTGGAACTGCTTGGTGGCATTCAGAGAAACATGATGAAGCTTCCAGTGAGATGTTGGTGGGCCTGAAGGGAGGAGTTTTGGATTACTATGTTTCTCTATTTAAATACTACTGTGCAGAAGTAAAAATACATGTTGTCAAAGAGAAGAAAAGGCACCAAACGTTAACAATTCCCTTGAAGTAAATATTTTGACATTACCAGTGATCTGATCCATGAGACGGACGGTTCCTGTGGTGTCCTGTTCATCTTGAAACTCTCTAATCCAGATGTTGAGCTCATCAGATTCATTCCCACTGTGGAAATAGTAGAACTGCAAACACTGGACATTACATTTTCTTTCGGGACTAATTGTCTGAGTCTCTAGTCGAGCAGAGTCTCCTTTTTGACCTGATGCTGTGCTGGCATGGATGAAGAATCCTTCTTCTTGCCCTAAAATCATGTCCACAATAATTTTATGGTGGGTTCTCAGATTTATGTAAGCATAAATTGAAAAGTATTGAGACATTTGCATTAGCTGAAAAATAAAACCCATATGAATTTTACCGGTATCACCAAGTGTTAAATCTCTTAGTGGAAAAAAATAGAACCAAAAGCAAAATCGAAGTTAAATGCCTAATCAACAATACCATTCATAGCATGTTTAAAAAACACAGTACAATAAGCTGTAAATTAACATGAATGTTCTGTCCTTGTGGCCATAGCATCTAACAAAAGAGCTTTGGCTAAACCATCAGTTTTGCTGTGAACAAGAAGAGTGGACTTTTGGATTACTATGATTTTACAGTTTATTATATACATCAAACCTGTCTTTGCTACAAAAAATATTGTACAAAATGTTTTAAAACTTCAAACATTATCTGTGGTTAAGAAGAGATAAAGAGTTTTGTAATTTTAATTAATTTTACTTTTGAATATAAATATTTGTATTTACATTAATTACAATTCATTTGGAACTGAGTAAAATAGTAAGGACAAATTCAGAACTACTCAAATGACTGTGTTTTGTGATTGAAAATAAAAATTAGAAACTCAAATCAGTTGGAGACATTACCCTTATTTCCATTTCCACTGGGTAGACTGGTGTGGTCAGAACTTGGGCCACCATCAGCTTGAGTAACCACTTCCCAGCCATTGTCGTTCTTTGTACACTGGTTCATTTGGCACATATTCCCATTAGAAAAGCCACAGTACATCTTAAATGCAATGAATGACTCTGTGAAGATAAAAGAAATCAAGATTTGCATTTCAAGATAATCTTGAAAAAAAGATCAGTGATTTCAATGGGACTTGCCTGGTTAAATGAAGGGTAATAATCTTTGAATATAGACCAGATTTTTGCAGGTACAAAAGTGCATTTTAGAAGCCTCCAAAACTCAGTCCCTCCAGGATTTCGCGGGCATTTTTTGTGATTGTTGCAGGCTAAAATGTCTGATTTCGCGAGGCATTTTCCTAAAAGTTGCGATGAAAAGTTGCAGGTTTTTTTTTTACTAAAATCAATAAAAAACTATAACTTTTAAAATATAAACCAAAAATACTTACTAGTTTTGTAAGATAATTACCAACAAACATTTACATTCTCAAAAGGTGCTTTATTTGAGAACTTTGATATCTTATAAACTGACATTTATGACCATTTCTGGATTGTCCCTCGTCTGCAGCTCTCCTCACATGTTTTGCAGACACAAAGTGTTTGTCAATGGATGACTTGCGTTTATGTTCCATGATTACACTGCAGGACGTGCAAACAGCTTCCCCCCACTCTCGTGCAGCTGGGTAGGAAACTGGTTTGCGACCGCAGTGAAGTTAGTTTTAAGTTGGATATTCGCGCTCCGCGGAGTTAGCGGCGTCTAGCTCACGGCTGACCCGAAACAGGAACGCTAATGTCGGCCAGCCGTTCTCTGCCGGCCCCTTCTCTCACGCGTGGTGGTTCACCAGGGATGGCTAAGTCAGCCGTGAGCTAGACGCCACTAACTCAGCGGAGCGCGAATATCCAATATACAACTTAAAACTAACTTCACTGCGGTGTTTTGCTGAAATCTTTGTGGGCAAATGTGAAGCATTAGCGCACATTTTGGCTTCGGTCGCTGCTCCTGCATGCTCCCAGCATTCTGATGTTAACAGGCTGTGACGTCACATTTCTGCTCCGTGAGTTATTTGGGGTTATTTTGGTTAAAGTTGTGGGAAAGTTGCGGTGTTTTGGGCAAAGTTGCGATTTCGCGGGGTTTGCTTGATTTTCAATCAATCAATCAAATTTTATTTGTATAGCACATTTCAGCAACAAGGCATTTCAAGGTGCTTTACATAATTAAAAAACAAAATAAAAAC
>NC_051431.1:27343632-27367290 GCF_001649575.2 Kryptolebias marmoratus | reverse complement strand
CGGCATTAGATTGAAGTTCAGGTGGTAACGTCACAGGAGGGTTTGTGAGCCTGTCAACAGTAGCAAATAAAGCTCGAGCATTGTTAGTGGTTTTGTTTATGACATCTGCAAAGAAAGCCTCTCTTGCATGTTTTAGTGTTGTGTGATAGTTACATAGTCATTCTTTGTAGATGTCATAATAAACGTGCAGTTGAGCCTTACGCCATTTTCGTTCAGCCCTACGGCAGAGTTGTCTTGCAGATTGAACTGTTTGTGCATTTCTCCATGGAGAATTCTTCCTACCAGTCACAACTTTCACTTTAATGGGGGCAATGTAATCAATGATATCTGAAAGTTTGTACTGAAACTCATCTACCAACTTATCTACGTCATTATAGTTTAAGGGCGAGGAAGAAGAGTAGATTTGATTAAATGTTTCTGCTGTGTTTTCTGTGAAAGTACGTTTTGTGATAGTAGTTTTTTGTACAAGTGGGTTAACGGATAAACAAGTGGGTTAACTTGTTGCGTTAATAGTTGCGATCGCAACATCGCGAAATCCTGGAGGGACTGGTAGGTGAACGGGCAAATACAGTTGACAGATAGTTGCGATAGCTAATCAGATCACGAGTTGTGTCAGTAAGGCCCTCTAGCTGGCCTCACATTGAACGTGACATTTACGCGTCCTGTGATTGGATATGGATACTTACTAGTTTGAGCCACAGCAGTGCTATGCAGATCAACAGAGTCACACCCTGGACTGTTAATGGTTAAAATCTTTTTTAACCCACAATGGCCGAAGGAGAGCAACACGTTGATTTGGTTGCTGATATTCCGGCAAGCTTGTTTTCAAGACGAATTTTCCAAGAGAAGCTAGATTCCGTTAGAGGAGGACGGCCGACCCTGACCTAGCTAACCTGTCCCAGAATGGATTTTGTGTTGAAATAAGTGTTTTGGGGAACACAGCCATTTTGGTGAGTGCAAACATTTTATTTATTTTATTCTATTTTATTTAGTTTTGACAGTAGCATACCAGATATGTTTTAATGGCTGATGCGGGTTTGTTGATTTTTAAAATGCGCCAGATTATAGCCCATTTTGTACACAACTGAGGTGATGCAATGCCAAGTAGTGCTTAAGTGTGTTTCTAACTACTATCCAGTCCTGGTGTTATAAATGCTGGCATAATGAAAGGTATTTATTGACTAAGTTGGACATCACTGAAGGCCTAAGTGTGAAATGCACCGCCAGCCACTGCCAGGAATGATTCTAGGACCAATACATTAGCAGTACACAATCCCTAATAAAACACAGAAAATAGGTTTCGGATGGCAGTGATGTCACTGTAGGAACCTGCCAAATCAGAGATCCATGTGGGCATTGGACTAAAAAAATTTTTGTAAATAATACTTTTAAACATTCATACATAAGTATAATTCAACCAACAGGCTTCTGAGTTGAAAATACAATTATATCTCTAAAAATAAATCAAACATTTAGGAAAATGAACATATATGACAATAAAAAAAAAATACTTTTAAAAATAGCACATTGTATTCACATTTCTTTTTTGTCAGTTAAACTATTAATTCTGACAACCTTCAAGCACTTACTGCATTTGTAGAGAAGGTTCAACTCTTGAACATCACCAGGACTCATATCCAGTCTTTGTCCAATCACATCTTGGAATTTGGGGTCTCTGGTAATAATTGTAGGCTCATTGCCATTGGTGAATGCATTTTTAGGATAGTGCATCACTGACAAGTAGTCATAGGAGGTTTCATGGGTGGTGGTGTTTTTGCTGCTAACCTTTTCAAAATTATGCTCTTTACCTAAATAGCAAATAGAACACCAAAAATTAATAAAGAATACTGCATGGAGAAATCTCGAAATGAGTATATATTGCTAAAATGAAAACAAACTTCTCTATAACTACAGATAAGTTGACAGTAAAACGATTATACAAAGTAATTTCTATGTATTTTGCAAATTTATAGTTTATTTGTGAACACTTTGGAAAATCTTGTTTTTAGTTTAACAGTTTGATATTTCTATTGATTAAAATGTTTATTTATCACCAAAACATTTATCAATAATGGTGTTAACAAGTAGTTAGTCTAAATTTGTTTAGTTGCATGTTGAGTGAAACAATCTTAACACTATAATTTTCAGTTAGCTGCATTAATATGATTAGGGAGTTTCCTGCCTCCTAAAAATGTTTTTTATGGTTTTTTATGTCTTACAACTGTTTTAAGTTTACAGTTTGTGCCTGAGTTAGCAAATTACTTTTCTTTGTGCCACACAGAATAAAATACAAAATAGCTTACATTGGGTAATTCATTTCCAATATTTTTAAAACAAAAAAATACCAGAATATAAAAAAATATATTAATAAATATGAGATTAACTACTGATGCTACATGTTATCCCCCATGAGAACTTGTCTTTGTCGTGTTTCAGGGTTTATACGCTTGTTTCGTTTGGAGTCAAAGGACCAAAAATAAGGAGGGACAGCAATTATTTTCTGACACAACAAGACACTAAGTGGTGTTATGAGGACCACAGAGCTCTGTTAGTTAAGTAGTAGCAATACTTGTAATTAACACAACTATAACACCCATGGAAGACAAACAGATTCTCACTAGCAAGTGGGGGTTTCTAGTATATAATAACAAAAGAAAAAGAGAAAAGTGAAGAATATTTAAAATCCCACTGATTGTTATAAATGAGTATCTAATTAAATACTAAATCTTAGTTAATTATTAGTATTTGCCCATTTATTATTTTGATAACCCTTTTTGATAGAGGGAAAACAAAGAAAGTAATATTTTATAAAAGAACGGGTTAAACCTGCTATGATGTTCTTGAAAAATATTTGGGTATGATTGTCTCTGTCATATCTAGATTGTTCATGTAAGAAGCCCAGAGCATGAAGAATCTCATGTTCAAACTCTGCAATTGAATCACAGCCTGCACCAATAGAGAGGTTCTGTCCATTGGCAAACTTTCTGCCAATATAAGACCGACACCTACGATAGAAAAACACATTTATTAATAATAATGGCAAATGAACTTCCACCACTAAGCATCATGCTGTGGATTACAAGCATTACTAGATGGGAATCATAAATTACTGACATTGCATAATTCAATTAATTGCTTAACTGTGGTACTTGGAATGTGTTGATAATAATAATACTTAGTTGAAACTAATTACAAAAACAAAGGAATAGAAAACTAATACATACCCATTTAACTTTTGGATGTTAAGGTAGTACTCCTCAGAATCCCATACTTTGAAGTTGATGCATGACTTCACTCTGAACTGGTCAAATGCTCGTAGGATAACTCCTTTAGCATTCAGGTCTTTCATTATTTAAAAAATAAAGACTTAAATTACACAAAATAAAGATGCACCAAATATTGTGTTGTGAAAGAAAAAAATTATAATTACCAAGACTTTTGTCCAACACATAGGAAACTGGGGGTGTCCAGAGTTTGGTCTCATCAATAATAGCACTACGAGAGCGTGGCTGAGATATTTGTGGCATAAAACATATGAGACAAAAAAATGCTTACATACTGTACAAGCTCACAAAAGTAAAAATGCTAAACTTACCCACTGAATATCATCAAGAAGTAAATCTAAAATTGAGCATAAACAAAAGCAATTTCAAATAAGAATCACTTCGAGTTCACTTAGAAGGCATCGTTAAATATGAAGTTAACATAAAATTATCCTCAAAATATCTATTTTATTGAAAAAACAAACACCTTACCATCTGGAAGTTTCATCTTTTCCCCAACATCTACAAAAATACACAAGACTTTTTTTGTAAATTCACATTAATTTATAAACTAAAATCATATAAACAATTACAATCAATTATAATCAATATTTTGAAGAATACAAAAGTTTACGTAATTTACCTAATATTTCTTCTTCTGCATTAATTAAATCTGGATTAACCTGTTTTAAAAGGAAAAAAGAAAATTGGCAGAAGCATAAATATTAACAATTTTTTAAAATCAGTGTAGCTAAAAAATAGTTGCTATAAACTTAACAAAAAATAGTTGTGTTTATTTAATTAATCTACCAAAAAGTCTAAGCTGATTATGATTAAATGTGTACTTTGAACAGGCATCATTGTTTGTTGCACAGGTTCCTACAAAAAACAGGAACTCAACCTGCCAAGAAATTCAAGTAAATAAAAATATCTTAGACAATTACTTACTGCTAAGTAGAGTAAAACAACTCTATTCAGTGTGGTTATGATTTATTTATGTTTCAGTGTGTTATAGCGTGATAGTCCAAAACGTTACAATTTCTGGCAGAATCTGACCTTCCAGACAGGAGTCATGGTCACTTCCTGTTTTGTGGTGAAGGATTGGCAAAGACTTTCTGCAGGGTTTAATACATGTCATGTGTGGTTATCAAGAGTTAGTGGATACGGTTTCAACCTTATATCATAGACAGGGTGAAGCAGGAGCAGTCACTCAACAATCTTCAGTGTCTTTTCTGAGTGGGAAGGGATTTAATTTTTGCAACAGTGCTCAAATGCATTTGCATGTGTATTGTGAGTTCATTGTCTGTACCATTAACAATATATTTCATAAATTACCTGCTTAAAAATGAGGGGGAAAAGTTAGATTGAGAAACTTAAAATATGTGACAAAAGTGCTGCTTGCTCAGTGAGCCCGAAAGAACTTTTGTAAAAAGTCTGGTGAGAGTCATTCAGGTAAAGGTGGTGAGCTGTATTCATTTAGAGTCAACCATGTCTGCCTGTTCCCAAAATTATATACTCTGAGCTCCAACAGAGATCTCCTGAGATCTCACAATATCACATGATCATGCATAATGTCATTTATGAGGTTTTGACCAAAATGGCTATAACTTTGTGATTTCTCATTTTGGTTTAAATGTCTTGCATGAAACGTGGTGGGCAGTATACATTCCTTCAAGAAATGCTAGGTCTTTTATTTTGAATGTGATGAATTAAGTTCAGTAAGTTTTTCCTTCTGACTGACACTGCTCTTCTTCCTCCTCTTCCAGTTGCTTGTGGGGGTTTCTTCGGCAATGTCACAGTTGGTCGGATTGTCTCGCCAGGTTTTCCCAGCAACTACAGCAACAACCTAACCTGCCACTGGTTGCTGGAGGCCCCCAAGGGTCAGAAACTGCACATTCACTTTGAGAAGGTGGCATTAGCTGAGGATGATGATCGGTAAGCTTTGGTAAATGGATGAATGCATGTATGAATAGGACTTATAAAGTCACCTGATCAAAAGACTAAAACTATGAAATTCATTTGACACTACCATCAGCATCCTTCATATGTAGACCTGAAGGCACCACATGAAGATAACATTTTATTTTTGTCTTCATTCAAACAAGGAGAATGTTTCTGTTTGGTTGAAAATGTAAAGGTGATGCAATCAAACATCATACAAATGTTACACATGTTTGTTTTGCAGGGACTCATTAAAATGTTTTTTAGTGCTGCTGCTGCTCTCTCAGTAGATATTTTCGTTGGATATATGCAAAACTACCGCATGCTGAGAAAATGTGTCCTACCAAAAGTTTTACACTATTCCACTGGTGGAACATGTCAGATCCAGCAATGCCCTTCAGCAAAATAAAAGAAGAATCAGATTGTAAATGATGACAAAGATAATAGCTAATCTAGAACATTTCTGAAAAAATGTCAAAACACTGGGGATGAGTGCCTCAAGCGGACAAGATCAAGTATCACAAGTGATGGTAGGATGGAGTGGGAGATGGATCAACAGATTGGGGCTTTGTCCACAATAATGGATCAAAGTGGCTGGACTCGGCCTTAGAGATATGGTGCTTTATCATCCAGGGGAGCTCAGAATAGATCCACTGCTCCTCCTCATTGAAAGGAGGAAAGGCCTTCTGGACTCCTCCTTCTGCAGGTTTTCCAGGCACATAACACTGGTTGCAGACCCCAGGGCAGAACTCATGGGAGGGATCTTATATTCCCTCTGGCCAGGGAACACATTGGAATCCTGCAGGAGGAGCTGGAAAGTGTTTCTGAGGACAGGGATGTCTGGGGTTCCCTGCTAAACCTGTTGCCCCTGCAACCTGATAACCATTGTTGCCAAATGGGAAAGGTTGAAATGTTGTGCCAGTGGCTTAAAATTACCATACTTTTGAGCAAAATTATCTTACACACACTATTTGCATTCTAAAGTGACTCAGAATGATTTATTTCTATAGCACATTATTATAGACTAGTGGTGTCCAATCCTGGTCCCGGAGAGCCACTATCCTGCATGTTTTAGTTGTTTTCCTGCTCTTCAGCAGGTCTTCAAGTTCTTCAGAAGCCTATTAATCACTCGGTCATTCAAATTAGGTGTGTCATACCAGAGAAACAACTAAAACTTGCAGGATAGTGGCCCTCCAGGACCAGGACTAGACACCACTGTTGTAGACAGTGCATATTATAGCCTATAACAAAATGGTTGAAAAAAGATCTGGTGTGGAGCACCGGATGAGCCACCAGCCAGCAACTGAATAGTCCACAAGATCAGTAAGTAAATAAAAAAAATATGGCATGTCACAGGATGAGTAGTACAAACAAACTAGCATGGTATATGTGCACATTGTATCCTGATTGGGTTTGGTAATGTATTAATTTAACCATGCATTAAAGTGGCAACGCCGCAGACAACTGATAATTGGAAAAAAAATGGATGAATAGATGAATTTTGATGTATAAACTATAAAAAGTATAAAAATTGTAAGATTAAGAGTTTATGTTCCAAAGTTTTTTTAAGTTTAAACAGTTCTAAAAATTAGTGTGTAACATCGTCACACTTGAATATTTCTTAGTAAAATCATAAAAAAAAAGGTTTAAAACATTTAAACTGTGACATTGTCAAAAATCATTAAAGCTATCCAAATGTCAGTTTAGTCATTCAATGTTCAACTTCTGTGACCCATTTAAAGTTAAAAGGATTTTTCTACTGTTAAGTATGTATGAATGATAGAGCTTTGAAGAAGTCTGGCTTTTCTCGTGTGTTTTATCAAAATCCCATTGTCTATGGGGACATTTCACACAAGGTATGATGTATTACTACCAAAAGTCATAGTACACAATTCCTGATTGAGTTTTCATCCAGGCTGGGCTAATAGCTAAAGGCTCCAGCATACTCCATAAGAAGCCAAGAAGTCGATTCGCAGTTATGTGGTTTGTGAGACATTCGTTTTTGCACACACCTTTCATAGTCCACAAGACACTCAGATCAAAACTGCCAGGAAGCTTCTCCCTCCTCCTACAGAGTTAAACCAGGTTTCTTCCCACTAGCTTCTCAACTCTTCTGTCCTTGTACAGATTTTTGCTTTCCTATCCCTGTCCAGACGTGTTTATTAAATAGGCTGAGATAGTACATGTAATTTATTTTTAAATATCAGAACAGAAAACAAAAAGCTGACATGGCAGCAAAAACTAAACTGAACAAAATCCAAAACATCAAGACAAAACGAAGCAAGACAAGGCGAAAGACAAGGGTCTAGAAACAATAAACGATAGGCAATGAACCAGCAGGGTAGTGGAGAAAGTGACCGGGTTTGAAACACTGAGGATAATGAGGTGAAGTGGGCACAGGTGAGTGATAACAATTGCTGACAGGTGGAGATGGGTGTGGCAGACAAACAGGGGCAGACTGAAGATAAGTGGAAAATGATGACAAAACAAAGAAAAACAAGAACAAAACTAAAACCCAGAAAACAAAATATAAGGCCAAAAACAAAAACACTAGAATTCATAACAGTTACATTAATCCTGACATAATGTTGCAGTTCAGAAATGAGAATGTCAAACACATCATATCAAATTCTCACTAAGATCTAAGAGGACTAAAACTGTAGAATCTTCTTAGTAGTCTGTAACTAGTAAAGATCATCAAAACTTTAAAAAGCGCTGATTCTGTATTGTGGTGGGCTTTAAAACCAGACTGAGATGTTTAGTTGATGTCATTTGAATACTTCTGTATACTCCTCTGTGTAACTGATGGATATGTAATCATAAGTTATGCTACATACATAGTTTGTTTTTTAAATTATGTATGTAACATAACTGCGGGTCTTGTGACCTAGCAGGTCACAGGTTTAAAACTGGCTGTGGCTGCATGTTATCCCCATGCATAGGTGGGTTTTCTCCTGTTACTTTGGTTTCCATTCAGACATGAAGTAACTAGTATTTTACTCCAGAGACAACAAACATGGCAAGAATATAAAATCCAATTTAACACGGAAGACTGTCGGAAGTCCCAACAACAGTGTGCCTGCTGTCTTATGGATCATGTTAACAGTGATGTAGCACCTTTCTGGTTTAATGTGCACAGCCTTTGTTTATGTTTCATCAGGCCTCTGGAGCTTCACTATGTCCCCAGAAGGACATTGTTTCTGAGAACTCTACAGTGTAACAACTGGCTGTCAGAGCACTGCATCACATTGACAGCACAGTGTCATTTTAGCAGCATGGGGCTCTCATTAGGAAAGACTGAAAGAAGAGCCACAGGGGGGAAATTAGCAGAGTAATTCATTTTGTCTTCCAGGAGGAGTTGCTCTCAGCTGCTCCAG
This sequence comes from Kryptolebias marmoratus, assembly GCF_001649575.2. Classification (NCBI taxonomy): domain Eukaryota; kingdom Metazoa; phylum Chordata; class Actinopteri; order Cyprinodontiformes; family Rivulidae; genus Kryptolebias; species Kryptolebias marmoratus. The sequence continues at coordinate 27,358,709 of NC_051431.1, read as the reverse complement.
CAGTCCTGATACAAGCATAAATGTCACTGATATGAAGAGACATTTGAATCACGCAGAAGAAACGGAGGGATCAGAAACAAAAAATAATGGTTGGACGATGTAGATTAGATAAGATTGCTAGACCTCTATACGTTCACATTGCAGGCAAATGAAACCCAATTCCAATTTTTTGGTCTGTATGCGACACATATTGGATTTTTTCATTGTTGTGTGAATGTGACAAACCCGATTTTTTTTTATATAGGACCCAGGTCTTTTCCATATGTGGTACTGAATCGGATACATATCAGATGTTTTTTAAAGCGGCTACATTGTGAACATTTATGTCGCATTTCATCCTACTTTTACGATGGATGAAACGAAGGAAGTCCCTCCACTCTTGGCTCCGACTCTGTATCCACACATGCCTCTGCACAGAAGTAGCAGCCACAAAAATGATCATTGTTAACATTTGCTCTCTTTTTCTTCTCCATCTTCTTTAATTTTGTACCATTTGGATGTACAGTTGGCTCCAATTGGACAGCAACTTCAAAATCAATATACACATGCTTACACTTGCAGCGTCCATATTTACTTCTCTAAACACAGCGTGTGGAGTATGACTTCATATCTTTTTCTGTGCATGAGGGTCATTGCGGGAACTGGAGACAGCTCACGCTGGAGTCAGCTGGAAGTTGCATTTAAAATGTAATGTGAACAACCATGCAAAAAAATTTGGATTTCAGCAAAAAATCGGAATTGAGCATTAAGACCTAAAGTGTGAACGTAGCCTAAGAGCCAGACCAGAACTATCATGACAAATAGATGTCTAACACGAACACTTTGCTGAATGCACATAACTGTATAAAATAAACAGAAAATTGCCAACCATCATGGTCAAATAAACAGTCTTGATAATGTCACTGCACCTGCTCAACATCAGGGGTTCTTAAACTTATGATTTAAAGATCCAAATTGGATTTTTAGGTAAGGTCTGGAACAACTGGTGATAAACAGGTCCCATTTATTAATTAATTAATTATTGCTTTTTTTTTCTTTGTGATTTAGACAATGCCATTACAATGTGACATAACACTTTTGTTGCCTTTCAGATAATGGTACCAGCAGAGGACGCTGATCTCACCCCCTCTTTTTCTACAGAACTGCATGTGAATGCCTTTTAGCCTTTGGCTAATTGCTAATATATATATATATATATATATATATAAAGATGCTGTAGTATTTATTGCTGTTACTGCATCACACACTGTACAATTACTGCTAGAAGTTCAGCATTCTACAGCTAATTTCCACCTCTCCACTCATGTGCTCCGTGTTCCCAGGCTCACTCCCACCCTCACTAACCTTTCTCTCTTTCTCTGTAACATACTCTTAAAGGAGCCACACCTTTCTTATAACAGAAGTAAACACTCCAATGCATCATAACACTGCACTACAATACAGCACAACATATTATGTGTGCTGGGTCCAGACTGACTTGCTGTTAGGTCTGGATCTGGATCAGAGTCTGGACTTTGAGAATTGCTGCTTTATTTGCAGCACTTTCACTTGTATCTCATGGTTTTCATCAGCACTAACTACTCTATGGCCTACTTGTTGAATAAACAATGGGCAATTAATATATATATTTTTGTCCAATTTGTTTTGAAGTTTTACACTCCAGTTTCACCCACTTGTTTCACTTCAAACATTATATACAATATAATAGGTGTTTTTCATTTAATAACTATGTTTTTATTATATTCCAGGCTCCTGATTAAGAATGGAAGGAGCATTGATGCAGCTGTCCTGTATGATTCCTATGAGGTGGAGTATCTGCCTATTGAAGGTCTCCTCAGCACATCCAATCATCTTTTCATTGAGCTGACCACAGATGCTGCAGGCACATCCACTGGTGTCGCCCTCAGATATCAGGGTGAGTAAAAGATTCTTTATATTAACAATTTGAAAACAATGTAAAAAAAAGTGTCTGTTTCAATTAATCTGACCTAAACTTGATGAAAAATAAAAGACAATACAGAACTAAATAACATTCCCTGATTTTAAATTGCAAAATAAATAAAACATTAAACACTCATAGTTTCTCAGTTTGGCTGGTCTTTAAATATTTGTGTTTCAATGGAACTCAACATTCTTGCTTTGTCATGTGCAGTACTTTAGAGAGGGATTTTCTTTAGTCCTTTTCTTCTGTGGCAGTTAGTAAAGAGCATTAAAAACCATGCTCACCCTCTTCTAAATGAGAGTGACGATGGTCTGCGGTGAATGTATTCTTTGTGTGATTTCACACACTGGACCTGTAACATGATGGATTGGAACATTTACTTTAAAACTAAACAAACTAAGTAAAACCTGTAATTAAAACCATCATTTTTTAATAAAGCAGTCGAAGTCCAAAGTAAACCATGGAAAGGTCTGAAGGGCTGAGGAACTATTGTTATTTATTTTGGTAAAATATCACAGGGGAGATGGAAAATATATAAAAATTAAAGGCCTAGCATTTCTTGAAGGAATGCATATCACCCACCACCTGTCATGCCAGAGTTTTAGACTTAAGTCATCTTATGATGGAGTTGCACCTGTTTAGGTCAAATCTTAAAAATTATCTTATTTTGAGATTTGGCGAGATGTGTTAGCACTCAAAGTATAACATGGGGATGATTCTAAGCTAGTACCACAGATTTTAGCTCAATACCTGTAAAACTGACTAAGGTATAGACATTTTTGTGTTTCCTAAGAGTGTTTTGCTGTGGAGGCCATTTGGAATTGGATTGACCCCAAAAAGGTAATCAGTTGTAGATGTACATCCAATGATTACTTTTTGAGAGCTTCAGTAAAATTCATTCAGTGAATCATGACACATTTTGCTAACAATACAGACAAACACAAACATGCACACACAGACATGGACAAAAACATTATAGTTCCGCCTTTTCCTGTGGGCAATAATAAGTGGAGGTTTAAAATTTTTGCACGGGACTGCCCGTTTAAAAGGCATTATGTATATTTTACCTTATATAGCTGCAGGTTTTATAGCCATTGACCAGAATGACTTACAAACAACAAATCTGCTTTTCCTTTTCTTCTTCTTAGGAACAAAAGACTCAGAATATCTGATACATAATCCTTACTGCAGCTTCTAACAATATACTGTTTTTGTACACATTAAATAACGTGCAGTATTTCTCTAACTCAATGTGGTCAGAGATTCACGTCTTGGTCAGTTATCACCATGCTGCTCGTATCTACTCACTTTTGTTTCTGCACTCGCATTTAGTTTAAAATATTAGCTCCTGTCCAGCTGGAGAGGAGCTCTTTGTGAACTGCTTAGGACTGGGTTTCACTGCGTATAAAGTTAAGTTTAAAAAATGCACTCATGTACCAGACTTCAGAAGGACCATTAACAGGATGCAATGCTATTCAGCTCCTCTCTAACAAATCTGTCTCCATTTAATGCTGACCTTTCCCACCACAGTGAAAGAACGTTGACAAAGCATGTGTTCACTGAGCGCAGTTTACTGCTGTCTGCTTTGCACACGTGTGTGAGAGTAAAATGTGAGTTTACAGACATTTATTGTTCACTTCAGGCAGTTCTTGTATGCTGGAAAGTTTTTCTGTTTGCCTATCTTTAGACAGGTGCTGTCATCACAAAACCTGTACAAAAATATGTGTCACTGATATCAAAACAAATAGAGAAAAACAATAGAGTTTGTTGTTATAAATGATTTAATCTAACTGTAAAAAAAGTCTGCTAATTACAAAAACTTGATCTTTTTTAATAACAGAAAAGAAAAATTTAAATAATGTAAATAAATAGATAATATTATTGCTCAGTATTGTCCATTTATTGCTGCTGAGATGTGTGTCTGTATTGGCCACATATTGCTCCTCCCACTTAGGTCCTTGTGTTTTTCCACTCCTGGTTCAAAAAACGCATCATTGACTTCCAGGTCCAATTTACCACACAGCCATTTTAATACAAAATTAATCAAATCTTACAGAAGCTGTCAGTACTTCTTTCTTACTCAGTCAAAGAAGTTTCCAGTTTCATACAAAAAAGCTTTTTTTCCCAACATGAGAAAACCAAGGAATGACAACAATGTAAGTTTCATACTTTACAGTGGAAAGCCACCCCAATTTTGGAAACGTCAAAATCCATCAGAAGGAAACATGAGGATATAGTATAGTATACTATATACTTATAGTATAAGTAGCCTGTATAGTACCTCTTAAGAACCTTAAATGTTACCCGGTAAGTACGATGTATTACCCTGTAAGTACTCTGTATGTTAACATGGAGGTTATATTGTTAGTACCCTGCATATTACCCTCTAAGTACCCTGTATGTTACCCAGTAGGTACCTTGTATGTTACCACATAGGTACCCTGTATGTTACCCCATAAGTAGCCCATATGTATCCTGTATGTTTCCCTGTAAGGTCACGGTAAGTACCCCGTATGATACCCTGTAAGTACCCCTTAAGAACCCTGTATTACCCATGAGTACCCTGTATGTTACTCTGTACGTACCCTATATGTTATCAAGTAAGTACTGTGTATGGTATCCTGAAAGTAAACTAATTTGATTCCTTTCCTGCTCTAAAATTTAATATTTTGTCTTATTACTTTGTCTCTGCAGCCATTGCTGCAGGCCACTGCTATGAACCCTTTGTGAAATATGGTAACCTGACAAGCAGCGACGTCACATGGGCACTAGGAGCTGTGGTGGAGTTTGTCTGTGATCCTGGCTACACTCTGGAACAAGGCTCTGTCACCATTGAGTGCATAAGTCCGAACAACCCACAGTGGAATGATACCGAACCGGCCTGCAGAGGTCTGTATGAGCTGTCACAATTTTGTTAGCTGTTAGTAACATATGTGATGTACCTCTTTTATGTCCCGTGTTTACAACTCTGTTCATCTTTGCCTTTTTTTAGGAAGTGAAGTGAGCTGTTTCACTCTAGCCCTCTTCTGAATTTAATTGCTCACTACTGAGCTAACATTCACATGCAAATTTGGTCACAAATTACACTCAACAACCCTTAAAGCTTGTTAAAGCATGTAGAACCAAGCTCAAAATAAGGCACAAAGCAAACCAAGGTAACACACATACTGAAAGAAAAATACTTCATGGGAAATTTTATTCTCAGGTAATTACATTTTCTCATCTGCTGTTTGTCAGTGACCTCAAGGATTTTTGTTTATCAGGAGACATGCATTGAACCACCCCAATTTGGTACAATCCTTTACCAAAGCGGACAAACTAAAAGAATGATCAGGAAATGAGATAGAAATTCAAAACTATGCACTTCCTTTATAACATATTGACTGTAGAAACTCTTACCATCATATTCACTTCTCTTATGTGGTATTCTATTTATCTATTATTGGTTTTTGGGAGGTGGCACATTTTTGTTACATAAACACCTGGGTCCTTGATGGTCTGTCAGGGTATTTACCCGACTTTGTTCTATTGCAGGGTAATTAGGGTAACATGGAACACCTAGAAAACATAGTAAGTCTCCTGCTTGCCTAAATCCTGCTTCCAGTCCAGTCTTTTTCTCTGCTCCCAAACAGATACTTGAATATTACATCCTTCATTCATGTATACCATACACTACTGATTAACCACCAAAATGTAATCACTTGTTCCTCGTACCATGTTTGACGTTTCTTGAAAATGTCATGAAAATCTGTTGATAACTTTTTTATTTAACCATGTACACAAATGGACAGACAAACAAACAAACAGATGCTACCAAAACCTCCTTGGCGGAGGTAGTAATCATTTGAAGTAATTCATCATTTTTTGTTGTTGTTATTGCACTGATGGTACTGTGGCATTTCATAGTCCTTATAACTGTGTTTAAGAGGTCTTTTTTTAGTTTCTAATTTAGAGTAGGTGCTTTCTTGGTGCAATAGGGGCTCTTGACTGGTATAAAGGGATGTGATTGGTCCTTACAAAATTATACTTTAAGTAGCCAAGCAAACCAAATGCTTTTGCAGCACCTGCACTATGAACACTGCATTACCACTGTTAAAGTACAATCTAATTAACTGTCTCCATTGTCTGCTATGATGTGCTCTTCTCTGTACTTGTGCAGCATTAAGTAGGCTGATCTGTTGTATGAGTCTTGACTACCAGAACTCCTGATTGTTTTTGTTGCTCCTTCAAATTCTGCTTTAAAAATCAAATCAAACCAAAGACCCCTGACACACAGCTCCAACTACAGAGTCCTACATTGTTGTTGGTGAATGTCACAAGCAGAAGTGACATGGCTGTGCTTACCATTGGCCAAGTATTGTCTAATCACAACATTCCCCCGGTGGTGTAAAACCAAAACATGTTCAGTAGAATCACTTTGAATCACTCCAGAGTGTGACTAACAATCTTCATAACCCTCAGTGAGTCCTTAAAACTGTTTGGTCTGAAAGTTCCTATTGACAACTATTGTTTATTTTAACATTTGATCAACTTTTGAAAGTTTTATTTGGTAATTGCAAAACTGTGCTGTTACCTGCTGATGACAACAAATTAGTTTCAACTTGCACATTTCAATGTCTGTCTGGGAATAAAATGTAAGTAAATGCCAACAATGTGTATGACCTTGGATAAGTCACTTATTGGTTTCATAATATTCATTTTCCAGAAGAACTAATAAGACTTACAGAATGAAACATATGAAAACTAACCTGATATTTACTGTCATCAGGATCTGAAAGAAGCTAAACTGTTGCTTATTTGTCTTCACAGCATGGAGATTATTTTTCTTTTATCATTTCATAGACAGTAAAGTCAGTTTTGTTGCATGAAATGTGAGGCTCTACCAGCTTTTTTTATAACCAATCACATATTTAGAACTGAAGCTTCAGATTTTGACAACCTCTTAACCCTTCTTCGCATTGAATAATGACCCTATTATGATATAAAAATGTGCCAGAATATGGATGTTCTTTGCTAAGTCTTGACAAGATGTTCAGGATAGTATTAAGATCGCATTGGGTTCCACATTATACAACATAGGTATATATGTAGGTCCACATTCTTCAGCTATAGAGTAGCACAAATCATTGATAGCAAGGTTGTAGTGGTTTATCATCATGGTCACAATGTATCAAGGTCCTGGGTGGAGCCTGGTAGCAGCAATGATAGTGTATTCCTGGCAGGCCCGCATACACTGGTGTGGCTTGGCCATCAAAATGTAAAGCAGGACAGGCCACACTGGCCTCATACCTTGGCTACCAAATGTGATCTTGACAAGGTCATGGAAACAACCAAGTGCAGATGTGATACTTGTGGTGGTACTGCCGTGCTATGTTGCATAATCTTCTAGGGCATAGCTTCATCCTTACATTGTCTGAGGGAATTGTGCCAGGGCACATTGTGGGCGTATACGATAGTATCATCGTGGAAACGAGCTGCTGACAGGAGTGGGCACAGGAGAGCATCTTGGAGATGTAACAAATAGCAGGAAAAAATGGCGACTTTTAAGAGCGTAACAGCATCACAACTGCCTTCACACTGAAGGAGGCTTTCTAAATTTTCTGCAGCAGCCATATTCTAATAGGTTGTTGAGAGCGTAGTGTGGTCATCAACCAGTTTGAAGGTGGCCTTAATCTGAGTAGATTTTTTTTAATATCTTGTCATTCATCATACTTTGTGTGTGTATTCTGTGTTCCAGCTGTGTGTAGTGGTGAGATCACAGACTCGGCTGGGGTTGTGCTCTCCCCTAACTGGCCTGAAGTCTATGACAAGGGACAGGACTGCATCTGGGGAATTCATGTAGAAGAAGACAAGAGGATCATGCTGGACATTCAAGTGTACGTACCCTTCCACAGGAACTCTTTGATATGTGTGAAACCACATTAACAGAAACCTTGTACTTGGTTTCTTAGAAGCTAAAGATCACAAGGTGCAGCTTACCTCCTGTGCTGATTTATAGACTTGTCTCCAGCTTCAGAAACTGTTTGGAGATTACACAGAGCTATCTCACCATGACTGGTAGAACACATTAAAACACAACGTGATGCTAATGAAAGAGTGCTCAGCTTGTGAATGAGATGTGTAAGTGGCACACAGACAAAGGTTAATTAGGTGTAGTGAAGAAAACTAATTATATCTGGAGGGATTTGTTTGGGAACCCCTTTACCCTCACCCTCCTCTCCTGTTATAGCTGCAGTGTATAGTCAAGTGGCAAGTGTACAACCTGGAAGTGTGTGTTTCCTGTGGTTGCAATGCCAGGTGAAGGCACAGAACAGCACGCCCTGCCGTGTCAGAGCCTGATAAGCCATTCAGCTGTAGAAAATCATTTGCCATTTGCAAGCAAATTAAGTGGGTCTCATTTGCGTAGGATGCATCTTTAGCTCTGTTTTTCTTTCTCCTTCTCTCTCGCTCTCTGACAAGCACCTGTGCTGGTGTTGTACTTAGTGAAACACTGATTAATGGCCTCCAATGGTTTTTGAAAGGAAGCCTGCCAACATAAGTAATTGCTGTTGTTCAGTCAGAAGTGCTGCCAATACCAGGAGAAGAGGTTCCTTAACAAGAAAAAAAAACATATGTAAATACAAAAAGGACAAATATATATCCCCATGCAACTTTTTTTTTACTTTTTGAACTTGTATAATTGTATGTATTTACATACTTGCCAACATTTGGGAATGTCAATGTGGGACAACATAGCGTGAATCCGGCACCACTGCACCCCTCCACACCCCCCAACCACACACACACATTCACATTTTAAGTATTACAATATCTGTGTTTAAGTCTGTCTGCCCAAATATATACAGTTGTATATAAAACGTTTTGCCAGACACAGCTTATCTATTCATCAGCTGATCATGTCTTTAAAACATCATGCTAAAAACCCACTCCCAGAAATACACACAAACATCATAGATTCAACATGGTTTCCTGAAATCTGATCAATTAATTTGAATTAAACACATATCATAGTTGCTTAAGATCAGGGCTCTCAAGTTTCGATTTGAGCTTGGAGTGAGATTTTGAGCTGCTAGAAGTTGTTAGATGACGTCATCACCTAATTTGCATATTTGGTGTTATTGATCAAGCTGTAGGAGAGAGAAATATCAATGGTGGCAAGACAAAAAATGAGTAAAAACACTCAAAATTTGTTTAGAACTACAAATTAACTTTATGAAATAATTTTATAACTTTATTGCTTTGCCTGATCCCACACTACAAAAATTAATTTGTTAGAATATCAAATTGAACCAAAAGACAGTTTTGTGTCGTGGAATTGCCAGCTCTATATTCAACCCTCCTCTTTCATTCAGGATTGGAACCACAGGGATTTATATTAGTACTACAGAGTCAGTGAAAAAACAATACATTCAAAATTATATTTACATCCCGCTTTGTAATCCAGGACGGGATCAGCGGCAGCTTGGCACACGAATGATTCATTTGCAAAGTGGACATGTAGGGGTGCAACTACCTACTTTCTGAGGGGTATGCAGACACATTACATACACCCCCCCCCCTTTTTTTTTTCTTTTACCTATTTACGTGAATACATTTTTTTAAATTCATGGACTTATATCATATAATACGCGATATGGGGTATAGCCCATCAGAACATCTCTGTGGGTCATTCTCAACCAGCCTGAATGAGTCCCCACTTCCTGTGGTGAAGGCCATTCAGATGGATCTTCTGAGTAAGACCTTGCCCCAACCTTCTCCTCTGCACCTCTCTGTTCCTCTCCCTCATCATCATCATCATCTTGTTCAATTCTCTTGTCCACTTTCTACTAGCTGAATTATTCCTACTTGATGTTATCTCTGCTCTCCTCTACAGCAGCTGATCACTGACCTCATGTCTGTCTCGTTCAGTCCTTACTTGTGTTTTTCTCCTCTAAGTCATAAAGTCAAGCAAGTATTATTAATTAGCTTTGAATAAATTACACATCTTGCTAACGCACTTTTTTAATATAAGCAATATTTAAAAATAAATCCTTTGGTATTAAGTGGCTGTTTCTACACTTCCAGCTAACATTAGTCCAGTCTCCTTCTCCTGTCTGTTCTGATTCTTTCTCTCCATTCTTTCAGCTGTTATATTGTAAATACTGATCAGTAAACAGTTGTAACTTGTTATTTATTAGTAATTAGTAGCTTTAGCTAACCTGAACATTTCCAGGCCTCCTCTTAATGCTCAGACAGAACTTCCTGCTGTCTTTCAACCACTTTGAAAATCTTTCTTTCATCCCTACATCTTTATCTTTCTGCCTCTCCATCTTTATCTCTCTGTCATCAGATGACAACACGACTCACGTAAAAACATTTGCGTGTTCGAAGGGGCGTGCGGGAGCGTCACATATAATTTTTTGCGCCAGTGGCTCTCTGCTCTGCTGTGAGATTGACAGCTGTCAGTGGTTGGGGAAGTGGGTGGGGCTTACAGTACGCTGCAGATCAAATGCTTTCTCACATTTAGCCCCCAAAGGCACTAGATTTGTCGCTAGTCGCTTTAAAAAATTGCTAGAGGAATCTGAAAACTTGCTATATATAGTGTTAAAGTGACCAAAAGGTCATGTGCCTGTGTGTTTTTTTAGCGTGAGAAATACAAAGTGTGGCACTTCCTGAAATGCGTGTGTCTCACGGTCAATGTGTGAGATCTGAGAGCCCTGTGCATGTGGCTGCAGCTACAGGCTGCCAGGCAAGGCCAGGGCCAAATGCGGGACTTTTGGCTGTCCCGCACAGGGTGATGCGGGACAAGGGACAGGGAGGGCTAAATGCGGGACTGTCCTGCCCAATGCGGGACGGTTGGCAAGTATGTATTTACACAAATACCCCAACATCTTACTATCTCATGGTTTAATTCTCTCCTCACATCACTTCAAACAGACAAAACTTGTGGTGTAGGAAATGCTTCATTCAAGACATCTGGGGCCTCATGTCTTAAAAAGTGTGTAGCTTTCAGACTAAAAGTTGGGTATGTACAAAATTTGAAAAACATATATGCACCATTCATACATGAGGCCCCTAGTCATTTTAACCTGACCTAAATGGATAAGATACTTCCTCTTCTTAGTGCATCATTTTAGTGTATAAACTGGATATAAACTAACCGTACTGTCACACTGTTTTTTGACATGTAGTTGGTATAATTTAAAACGATGTTTTACCAGAGTCAAAGCATGAAAAAAATGAACTCTACATTGTAAACAATTGAGTGTTGTAATTTATATAACTTACTTGTAACATTCATGATACACTGCTGTTACGTATATTGTGTATGTTTTGGGTTGAAGAGTGGGAAAGTTACAGTTTACTACATTAGCATGGCATATGCTACATTGTGTGTGGTAATCGTCTTGTTTTGTTGGATTTTCTTCTTCCATGTGATGTTACTCCAGCATATCTGTGGTGTTCAGCAGCATCTTCTTGGTTCAGTTCTTCCATGAGCCTGTGGAAATGGCTGAATGTTAGTCTTCTGTTAGCATATAGTCACGGTCTCACCCACCATCTTCTGTCTTTTCTTCTTCTTGCTCCCTGCTCTCTGTTGCTCCACTCTGGCAGATATCAGTCTAACAGTTTGTGTTTTGCTCCCCTTGTCTTCAAGTAAAGTCCAAAGTAATCCCACAACAGCAACTTGTACATAGGTTTCTTCCAGGTCCATGTTTGCAGAAACATGGACAAAATGTTGGTTTCATATTGGTACACATCATGTGACCAGACTCTGTATACATTTAGGACTGAAAAAAAATACATATATTCCAACAACACAATATGTTTGCAACAGCAATCAAAATATACCATGAACAACATTGTATTTATGTGGCCAAGAACTCAAAGGAATAAGCCACAGATACACAGCTCTGAAATGAATAAGAAAGACCACACTGGCAATGAGTGTTACATGTAAAAGCACCACAAGTATGATACAATACTGTGGCAGTACAGACATAGTGTTAGCATGATGTACCACAGGGTTGTGTAATGATATTGTTGTGTTATGGCTACATAACTTTTGGTATCGTGTTGTATATGTGAGGTATGCAGTCTGTAACATTTCAGACTGAATTTTTCAACATGACCAATAAATTTGTGCCAACCTGAGATCACACTATGTATGTTAGAGTATCAATTTGGTAAAAATATGTTGGGATGTTATTTTCTTGCAACAACATGTCTCAATACACAGTAGAAACACAAGGCAGCTAGTAAGACAAGCTATAAGGAAGTGTCCTACAACGTAATGTCACTGAGGGTCACTAACGCTGTCTTTGAAGCATCTCTGGTTTTACTTGACTTTAATTCAAAAAGAGCCAACTTTTTTCATCAAATATTAAGTCAATGAAACTTTCCACAAGTTTCACCAGCTGCCACATGTGTCCCTATGGTGTTTAGCAGATGCTTGATGGCACATCTTAGCTGCTGCTGGAGCTTCCAGAGCTACAGAGTGATGATGAGAGGTACAGCTGACATCAGCCATTTCCTCTTATATATTTTTACCAAAATGAAAGCAGGTTCCTAGAAATGTGAATGACAATCAAGTGTAAAACTTGAGAAAGCAGAGGTTGTGCATTTTTTGTAGTGATGCTTCTAAGTCCTTCCCAAAAGCAGCTGTGAAAATATTATATATTGACATTTTCCCACTTTAAACATGTCAGTTTTTTAAACTATGACAGCCTGAAATATTTATATTAAATATATTTTTTAATATTTGGGGGATTTTGTTCCTTTAAAGGCCAGTTTGTTTACTTAACTTCACACTTTTTTATTGAAAAAAGGAAACAAACTAAGATACTAAAATAATTTTAAGGGGCTGTGGTAGCCCAGTGGTGTTGGGGCTGTAGGTTTTAGCCCAGGTTGCGTCAGAAAGGGCATCAGGGTAAAATAATGGATATTTTTTTCCACTTTCAATAAAACAGTCTCTTCAAACTGCTTTAACCAAAAATATTCATATCAAATAATATTTTTTTTAACTCTTTAAAGCCCATATGTTTGCAAAGCTCCACTGTTTTTTGCCAGGATCAAACCTCTGGCTGCTGGGATGTAGCAAAGTGTTGCAGTTATGTAGGAGACCAAAGGATTCTTCATTTTTTGAAGTCCTTCATCCATCTCCTCTCCGCTCTCATCTACAGACAAATGTTCAAATGAGTCGGAGCTGGACTCCAGCTGATTTGTTTCTACCACTGAGGGCTCTTCTGTGTAAGCTTCTGAGACCTTGGAGGAGGAGGATCCTTCCTCGCACTCAGAGTCCACGATCATTTTCACAGCATCCTGTGTGAACACATGCACACACACACACACAAGTTTGTATTTCTATCCTTGTTAGGACATTGTATTCACTTTCATTCATATCGGTAGCCTAACCCTAACCCTCACCCTTACCCTAGATTTAACCATTACCAACCTAACAATTAGTGATTAATGACAAATTACATAAACTCACATAACTGTGATTGAATATTAATTTTGTGTACTTTGTACTTTTAAAATTATTATTTAAATCTGTACTTTTACCTTTATTTGAGTGTTTTTTTTTCAAGTATTGTTCTTTGTTACATTTGAAATCCCATCAGTTACTGATTAGTTACCTCCACCCTAACTTCTGCTGAAGCTGAACTAAAATTAATAAAAGAAACTAAAAGTCTCTGGCTTCAAGGTAAAGGAAGGAAGCTGCTTCATTCTGCTGTTAGCTGTGTTAGCTCAGAGAGATTCAGACCTGCAGCCTGTGGTGGTGAATTTAAAGCACATTTGTTTGTTTTATAAGTTAAAACAATACTCATAGTTCAAAAAGAGGCTTTGTGAAAATGAGTCAGACATCAGTGCCTGACCTTGGTAATGTCAGTTAGCAATGTAGCAGCTAGTAATTAGTGAAGCTAATACTGGAACCTCACACGATCAGGGGAGGTGTCTCATGTACGCTCAGTACATTAGGATGTATGAAGAAAAGGTGCGTAAAAACATGCATACACATGAATTCTTACATCTCAATCACTTTTCCATTTTTGTCTACATCAACTTTCAGTATGAAAGTTGTGCACTCTTTCATACATGGGGCCCATGGTCGTTTTTTCTCATCAACAACATACTCTGGGACGGCAGAGTGATAAGGTGATGAAAGAGGGCAGAATTCTCCATCAAATCCCCCAAATTACCTGTCAACTGTTCCGTTCTGCCGAGGACCTTACTGCTAATGTGACTGTAGGAAAAATTTAATATTTTATGTTGTTATTTATTAAAGCATGGTGCGTCCCTGGATCAGATATCAGCTGAGGCTTGAGTGAAATTTTAATATTCACTCGTCTGTGTTTTTTTTTTTTTCTGGTACTTCCATTTCCTGCCACAATCACATATTAGTGCAATTTGTGACTTTAACTGACCTTTAGGAAACTAATTGCATGCCTGGTATTAGATTGCCACAAAGTCCAGAAATGACCCTGTGTGAAGCCCAGGGGTAGATAGGATAGGCTGCAGCCTCTCTGCAACCCCTAGATGGTTAGGCAGGTATTAAAACTAAACTATTGTTCAGTGTCTCATTAAAGAGATTTTCCTTATATTTTGTATGTCACACAGTGTTCAAAAAACAAGTTTTACTATTCAACAGTCTTAAAATATAATTTGGTTAGGCATTCAGTTTTTGTGTTTTGGGGTCATTTGCTGTTTTTTGGAGATATTATTAATGGCTCACTAACTATGTTGGTGAGGTGTAGGTGCTAGCTTTGTTATTAGCAAATATTACATTTACATTATATCTATGCTGCAGTTCGGCTGTTTGTTTACACACAGGGGTGGAAATTAAAAATTTTGTCAAATTTGACAAGATTTTTTACCAGCCACTCAAATATTTTACCAGCCACTATTTTTTGTTGTGACAAAAAGTTATTTCATATGATGATGATGATGGAGGTGGGTGGGAGTAGTTGTGGTTGTGGTGATTTGGTTTTTCTATGGGTTTTGTTTGTTTTATTTTTATTCTTTGGTTTGGGGTTTTGTTTCGATTCTGTTGTATTCTGCTTTTTGTTGTCTCATGTTCATGTTGCATTTCACCCTTCCCCAGTCACTCACTTGCCTGTTAACCACGCCCATCTACACCTGTCCCAACTCTGTAATC